>NW_027186296.1:2709921-2789594 GCF_028583685.1 Petaurus breviceps papuanus | reverse complement strand
GAGAGGGAAGGAAGGAAGGAAGGAAGGAAGGAAGGAAGGAAGGAAGGAAGGAAGGAAGGAAGGAAGGAAGGAAGGAAGGAAGGAAGGAAGGGAGGGAGGGAGGAAGAGAATCCACTTTGCATTTTCTTAACACATATTCTAGGTCAGGAATAGGTGCCCTTCCCTTCCACCCACCTATCAAAACCCAAAACTGAAAAGAAATAACAACAATAATGACAATATTTGTACCAAAATGCCGAATAACTAAACTATTAGGTTACTAACAAAAATCTCCAGGCTAAAATTTAAAATCTGATTCTTGAGAAAGAACTGTTTACACCCTTCCCTATATTAACAACAGCAATCCAGGTAATAGTGATAGCCTATATGACAATATTGTCTTTGTTAGTTTAGTCCCAACAAAAATAAAGATTTCCTGCTTACAACTTTGTAATTTAAGTCGACTGAAAAGATTTCTGAAGATGTAAAACAAAGAGAAGTCTGACTGCAAGCATTTAAATAGTCTACTACCCAAGTTTAGTCTTCAATTGAAGATATAAATAAGACAAGGAGCCTATTTCTCTGGCACATATGTCATGACCTGAGCTTCTAGTATTTGTATAAATGACAAAGTTGTTCTAAAGTCCCTGAATTACATGGTTTTGTGCTTCACCTGCATGCTCTTGTAATTGCATAGGGCCTACTATAAAGAGTTCACTTTGTACTGTATCTCATTGTCAAGATTTTTAAACAGTTGCTTTTTTATTGTAATGAGTCAATTACAAGACAGTCACTCAAGCAGTTGTTAACAAAAGATTTTTAATTGCATTTTTAATGAATTTTATTTTTTATAAAAGCCCCTAAAAGTACCTGTGGCAAAGGGTAATCATATATTGAATTAAAAGCAATATCTGTTGAATGATGATTTCTCTTTTATTTACGACAACAAAATAAATTTTCTGAGAGAACACTAATAACTGACAGTGTCAAAAAAAAAAAAAAAGGCAAACTGGCTCTAAATTAGTAAGAAGACCTAAAAAGCAATAGCCATTCTTGCTATTTTTTCTCTCCCCCTGTTTACATACTGCCTCTCTTCCTTTCTTGTTTTTAAGATATAAAAGCTACAAAATACATGTTACTCTCTGAATAAAAGCCAAGATTCAGATTTTGGGAAACAAATTCATTCTTCTTTTATCCATAATTTGTAATGTTTAATGTAATCTGAAAGCATTAAGACTGTTTAAAAAAATGAATTGAGAATGTACCAGGGACAAATCTTAAATTGATCATTTTAAAATGTACATTACAGATATTCATGTATGTGTATATGCACACATATATGTATATATATGTATATATATATAAATATAAAAATACAATGTTTCGTGCTGACAATAACAGCATTATCTTGTGGTCATCCCCAGACAAATTATAGTCCCAAAATAAGAATAAAAAATTATTGTGACTAGGTTTTCATTGATCTTACAAAATATAACTATTTATGAATGGTTATAATGTCGAAATGATCTCAGAGCAAATGAAATTACTATAAATTGCAACAGGTCCAAAAACCTGCATTTTCATTCATTAAAAATATTGGCTTGTTTGAAAACTAATGGAACTTTAAGCATTACTTTTATAAAAAAAAATTCAACAGGATGATATAAATATCTCTAGCAATGACAGAATAATCATAATACTCAAATGATGCTTTTGTTAAAGCCACTGAAAATGTTAATAAAATTCACTTTTTGAAATAAAAAGTGAATTTTTGCTAAAAATACATATCTGATAATAAGGCACGATTTGGGATTACCTAAATTAATTTGCCATTTTTGCATCATAATTAAACATACACTACTCAGTGTAACTTAATCATTAATTAGGCATTTTAAAGGATGTGCACTAATAATAAAGTAAGCCTCTCTTTAGAAGTTGATAATGTTATGCTCCAGTTTTATTAAAAAGTTTTCATTTAATCAGAATTAATCATGCAAAAAAGAAATATTTATATGTAACTTCTTCCAGAAAAATAGTCTTTTTACACACTTTTTTTTTAAAGAGAAAAACTTTTTGATTGTCCGTGGTAAAAACCCTTTCTTGTATTTTCTGCCATAAGAAAGGACTGACTGAGAAAACATGAGACTGTAGTAAGACTCTGAAGCCCTCGGTTAATTAATCTGCTGGTTGAATGACAGAGTGCCTAGGGGCATGGTGCTGGCGACTGACACAGTGTCCCAGTGCACTTTGAGCTTTCGATGGCTACATTCTGCATGGAAAGACTTTGCCCGACAAACAGCAAAGAGGCCTTCACAGGGTCCCTCCTCCTGCCTGAAACATTCCACATAATTAATTTAAGGCCTCTTTATCTTAAAGTTTTAATAAATTTAAATGCATAGAATCAACACATCTACACTACTGAAGGGCTATTGGTATGTAATGCTTTTTCCTATATGCCTGAAGAGTCTCTTTTAGTGGCATATCCAAAAAAATTAACTTGTTCAGAAATTTTCAAACATGTTACTTGTTCTATTCAGCAAAATACATTTGTACAAGTCAATGTTTAGAGATTCAATTTAATGTATTCCACAATTTCCATTTCACTAGGCTTAAAGTATTTTTTTACATTATAAAAATATAAATCATACTTTTCTCCCTTCTAAATAACACTCTGAAAATTACTAATATCTAATCTTCAGCAAGGTAAGGCTATTTTTTTTTAGCAACAGGATACAACAGACATTCCCCTAATCCCTTTTACTGCCAGAACAAAACATCTTTCAAATCAAGATAAAATCACTACATCATGAATGTTAATATCATTCCGAGAAAAATAATACCTTATGACTAGAAAAGACCATCCCTTTAGGGAGAAATGTTGTGTTAAAGTGGATTATTCTTTTAGTAGTGTAATAGAATGGCTTCTACCTAGTCCCAGATGGAAAATCAAAATCTGCATTTAAATGGAAATATTTTAAAACAGAAAGGACAAAAGACTAAAACCATAAGAAATATCTAGCTCTTTACATTTTTAAAATCCAAAATACCACCCTCAGAAGTTTTTTAAAGAGACTCTGGGATTATGTGTTGTCATTTTGTTTTTTATAAAGGGCTTGTAGTAGCACACAATTTTACCTTCACATGGCCTGAATATACTGTATGTGCACATAAGATTAGATTCACAATTCCTGGGTCATGCCATTTTCACAATTCTACAATTTTATTCTGCATAGAGTTAATAATGAATCTTGTATCTATCATCTTCACATCACACTCAAAGCATTTTACATGATATTCCTGTAAGATAACTGCATTTTTACTGAAATCAAACAAAATCCAAGTTTCTTCAGTCCTGGTTCAAATCACTATCATAGCCAGAGGAAAAAAATAAATAAGTCTCAACACTAGGCAATATTACAGCAATTGCTCTTTCTGACCTGAAAGATTATTTTCAGTTTTTCAATAGTTAGGGCAATTTTCTTAAATCCTTAAGGAGCCTGACAGCACTGCACATTTCTTAATACTTGCATTTACTTTTACATTATAAAACAATAAAACAGCAGGATAATGCTTATACAGTTTAGAGACATATCATCAGGGAAAATAGTACTGTATTGTAGAAAAATGCATAAGCTTTATCAGCGTATGCAGATTAAAGGAAGTGTAATCTATATTCTTTAAAAGTACAAACATGTAGGTTTTCAAGCAACTTGAATTTTGCACTTAGTTCTTTAAAAATATTTTGAAAGATTTGATCAAAACACAAACTATGCTCGTTTGTATAACTTGATATCACATCAGACTAGACAAAATTAATTTTGAAAGCATGCTACTCCTTGGCAAGAGAAAGGGCTTATTACTTTCTCTACTGGACTGAGTCTGCAAGAGAATATGTTGCTTTTACCCTCTCACTGACAAACCACATTAAGTAATTTGATCATTATTCCTCAATGTAAATCTAATACTTTCCAACTTAGCCCTCAAGTCACAGGTTTTTAGGATGTTGATCAGGTTTGACTAATGGCCCACAAACTTGGGACTACCCTCCAGGAACTGTCTTTAGGATGTCCCTCCTGAAACACCACTGCTACTGATAATGTGGGTTTCTGCTACAACTCTTGATTGGCAGAAGTTGTGCCTACTTGTAATCATTGGGCTCTTTCACTCTCACTCTAAAAATGACTGTGATTACTGGGCTAAGAATACTAAATCTCATACATACAGAGAATGACTTGTCTCATTTTAAATAAGTAATTAATTTCTGATAAATTGCCAATAATCTTACAATTTTGCCAAACAGCAAAGAGAGTAGTAATACTGCTCTCTAGTAAATTTGTTCTCTCCTTAGAAAATCTTAATTATCAATAGAAAAATGACAATGCATATAAAGTATTTTTAACAAAGCAGGATTTTTTTTTCAAGTACATACAGCCAAACTAAAACAATTAGCCTTTAGACACTAAGTAGTAAATTGAATTTGGGGGATTTTAGGGAAGAACTTAATATGAGAAGCAATGGTCATATTACATCATAATTCCTCTCTTCAGAATCATATGACTCTAATAATATTAGGTTTTAAGGAGGGAAGATTTAAGAATAATTCCCCTCAGAAGTTCAGGCAGAATCAGAACTCAGGCCCAAATTCAATTTGAGAAATAGCTAACTTTCAAACCCCAAATTTCCTCCTTTGGACTCAGTCATTCTGACACCACTGTATTATCTGGATAGATCATTTTTTACTCACCTAAAACGATAAAAAAAAGACACAGTAATTTGTACTTGTGAAATAATGATGATGACAGCTAGCATCTTTAAAGTTTGTGAAGGTCTTTCTCAACATATATATTATCTCAACTCATTTTCACAATGATCCTGTGAAGTGTTGTTATTATTCCCATTTTACAGATGAGAAAACTATATTATAGAAGACCACAATTCCAAAAATGAAAAAGAAAAGCAGATGAATACAGTTAAGAAAAAAGAACTACTTTACATAAATAATCTTACTCATATAGCATGGCTAAGAAGATGAGAGTTCCTAAGGCTGCATATTTTTATTTTAGTGGTCATATTACATATGCTATGATCTTGATGTTTTAAGCAGTATGACAGCTTTTGATATTTGAAAATTTAGTTTGGGTGGGGGGTGAGGATGGGAGGGGAGAGGCAAGCAGGCAGACAATAAGAAAGGAAGAGAGGCAAAGAAAACAGACAGAATGTTCACAGGTGAAAAGCTGAAAAAACTTTATTGAAAGAATGACAAGTTAGCCCCAAAGGGCATTAATTAAGAGCCTGGAGAAGTAGCAGTCACTCCACAGACACACATGTACAAACGAGACAACTTGGTAGTGATGTTATGATTTTACAAACTTCTAACAAAGGACCACCAAGGCAGCATGGGATAAACATATAAAAGGTGTCATGGAAGTAAATATTCCCTAATATACTTAAAAAATTTAAAAAGAAAAAGAAAGAAAGGAAAGAAATTACTTTAGAAAAGTGAAAGATACCTGGAGCAAGAGGTACTTTCTGGTTAATTTACAATAATAATGGAATGATTCATGATTAGTTTTCCCAAGAGCAAGCAAACATAGTGGTTGGTCATGAAGGTGGCAACAGGATATAAATGAACAATATGGTACTACTGAATGAGTGCTAGCTAGTCTTGGAATCAGAAGGTCAAGGTTTAAAACCCAGTACCAGACCTATGACTACCTTTATGAATTTGGACAAGTCTGAGACAGTTTCCTCGTCTGCTGTAAAAGGGAGGGCTGAAACAGATAACATCTGAGGTCCCCCTTCTATCTCTAATCTGTGATACTACAACTCTGCAACATTTTATAAATGACTAAAATAGGCCTAGTGTTACAGTTCAATGTGGTTCTTCTTGATCCAAGAAACCTGATTTCTGATCTCAAGTATGGAAAATGAATCTAGGTCTTCTGTTATATATCTCTGAGATGTTACTAAATCTACTTCCTTGTTCTGATCACAAGAGCAAAGTACTCCCTGTAAATTTTAGTCGGTCATCTAAAAAGTATTTATTAGGCACTTCTATATGCCAGTCACTAAACTAAGCACTGGGACAGGTAAAAATCTGGGCATAAGGATGCTTAGCTGCTACTGAGTTAACATGAAGCTGACTTGTACTTGAAATTTTAAAAGCAACATCAAGCTGAAAAAAGTTGAAATATTTTGAACTAAGATTCAAAATTTAGATTCAAAATTCAAAAAATTTTATTCAAAAAAATGAATAAAAAAGGGGGAAGAGATATAAAGATAGAAGTGAAAACTGTCCCTGTCCTCAAGGAGCTTATATTCTTTTGAGGAAGATTGCAAATGCACATATACAAGTATATACAGAATACATACAAAATAAGTACAGGATAGTGTTGGAAAGGAGGGAACTAGCACTTGGGTAAATAAAAAAAGTGTCTTATAAAAGTTGGAATTTGAACAGATTCTTGAGAGAAAAAAAGGATCTCCAAGAGGTAGACATGAACAGAGAATGGATTTCAGGCAAAGGAGATGGCAAATGCAAAGGTACAAGATAAGAGATGGAATGTCCCGTAAGAGAAAAAAAAAGTATGTAAACCAATGACTGGATTGTAGAGTTCATAGAGAAACCAGGCTAAAAAAAATCCTCAATAATATGACTATCTTGGGAATGGAAGGGAAGAGGCATTTATTAAGCATCTACTCTATATCAGGCAGTGTGCTAAGAATTTTACAAATATTATTTGATCCTCACAATAACCTTGAATGCCTAGTTATCTTAAATAACATAGAGAAGTTTTAATACCATTTTTACCAAGTTCTCTATAAAATTATATTGCTCTTAAAAAAAGTTTAACCCAACATACCTTTAGAATGTTGAGAAAATGAACATACTATAGTGATATTTAAGAGGCTGAATAATGTTCACCTTTTTCTCTTTTTTTCTATTGCAAAGCTCTATGATATTTAAGCAAAGAATAAATGAATCTGTAACATATATTTAGCATATGAACTCATTAAAACATTATCCCATGTGCAAATGCTACAAAATCAATTATACATCATATTCACATTTCATTCCACAGTACTGATTGATTTTTCATTTTATAAAATTAAGATAGTAAATAGGATACTCTTCTTTCTCATGAATCAAGACTCATGGAAAAGATAATATAAAAACTGAAGGTTCAATGAAGAACGTCTCACACATAGTATGGGCTCAAAAAATATCTCATGATTAACCTTGAAAAAGAAACTAGTAATAAGCTGAATACATCATGTATTTACCGCAAAGATGCCTAAAAAATCTTTCAAGGAACTAGTATTTTACACAATTTAATAGTGTGACCTCACCTAAAATACATTAGGAATTTGAAAAGAGATCATATTATGGATAATATGATGAACAGAAACTTAGCATAGCAGGAAGCTTCTCAATCAGGACTATTCATTTCAAGGAGAAATAATCTTAGTAAATTAAAAACAAGCCATTTAAATCTCAGTAATAAAACCCCAAGTAAGTATAAAGTCTGAAAAAAAAGGCAAACTACATCCAAAAGCAAAGTCCTTCAATATTTAAATTTAAAATAGAAATTACATAGAAAAGAATTTAATTTATCATGCTAAGTAATGACTGAAATAAGTAGCCAAAGCAAGCCACTATCCATCCTTACAAAAACCAAGCATGGAATATTTAATATCTAAATTATAAAATCTACCTATATAAAATGTGAATGGTAGCTTTTAATCTACTAGACTGATAAATTTTACCTCAAGACAACCTGACCTAAAATTCTTTATCAATCTTGTTTCTGAATGAACCATACTTTATTTCGGTAAAGCACCTTACTAAAAAAGTAAATGACATAAAAGCAATGAATAAACCACATTCACAGTATTTTTTTTTCTTATCCATAAAGAGATTAGCTCAAGATATCAAGATGAAACCCAGTAATGTTCAGATTAAATACAAATTCTTCCAAGTTACAAATCAAAATGTGGAAGGTGCAAAGGAGAGGAAGTTAGAATAAAGTTCATGTCAATGTTAGTATTGTGCTGATATAAAAAAATCAATTTACAGCACAAATTCAATGCAAACAAAACATGTGTAGATCATATAAAGAGGTACATAGGCAAATAAAATCAAAGAGATGAAATCTATACCTGAGGCATTTAATGCACATCAAATTTCACTTATACTCTGATATCACCATTTTAAATTTTAATAAAACTCACAAAAAAGTTGTCTCATGGACCATAGGATCATATATCACTTGTATAAGAAATCTAGTCATCATTGTCTAGTCATAGAAAACAAGATGTCAATTCATAAAGTAGCAATCAGGAAAAAGGTAAACTATAAACAATGCAAAAAAAATTTTAAAGAAAAAATTCATGCCAAATAACTTGGGTTTATATCTAACAGAATTTTTCTCTCTATAAATTAAATTGCTTTTATAGTTTAGTTAATTTGTACTCACAGAATTTCTGTGAAGTAGGAAGGGGGCAGGTATTAATCAGATTTCAAAGGGAGAGAAAAGGTATTTTTTTAAGGCACATGAAAGTTTTGAATTTTTTTCTTGTGCTTAACTTCAAAACCTTGCTCATATTATGGCTACTCATCTATTACACTACTGTCTATATCTTTTGACACTTCAACAGACTTCATTTATTCAACAAAGAATAAAAATTAATATCTGGGATGAAAGCAAGTAATGAGACTCTTTTTTAAAAATATCAACAGTTTTATGTAAAGAATCATTCAGTATAAAGCTATACCAGTCTCCTATGTTGTATCTTTGTTTGGTATTATAGTGTGAATAATTTTTTTCCATACTCTATGCATTTTAAAGCCATAATGAAAGAACTTCAAAAACTATCTATAGACAACATTAGCATATCTTTAAAACATCCCCGTGTAAACTTATGCCCATAAACTATTGTGTACATTTCATACAGTTTACAATGCTTATAAGTAATAAGGATAAATAACTGATTCTTTAGCAAAAATAAGTATATAGGGTATGATTTCTTATCTTTGCAATTCTTACATTTATTTTATTTAAGTTAAAAGAACAGGAATTAGATTGTGTATGTATATGCAAACATAGGAAATACTTTTTAAAAGTTTCTCTCTGTAATATTTTCTTTTATAAAATTCACAAATTGTGTTCACATGTCAAATTTCTAAAAAATTAGAAAAGTTAAAGTTTTGGGTCACCTGGTGACCTAAGGCATATTTATTCAAAGAGGGCTATCCAGGTCTTGAAAAAATTGAACTATTTCACCCAAGATGCAAATGTTACATTAATAAACAAAACAAAGTATGGTATTAATCTTGAAAAGCATAATTGTTCAGGTCATACCCATCCATGCCAAAGCCCTTCCCATGTGAAACACTAAGAAGCCTAAGCAGAAAATAAACAGCAGCACTTCCTATGAAACACCACTTGGAACACTATAATAAGGTTATGACTCTACCTCTCTTGGAAAACAAGAGTAACAGACCAACCATGTGTAAGTAAAAACCATTTCATAGTTGAGTTTTATATGAGAAACACTCCACTGACTCCAACTCAAAGGGAAAGTGGCCTACATGGTTCATTGTTCTTTCAGGAAACAATTAGAACAGTTGTCCAAAACTCCAAACAGAGAACAACTACAGATCACATATTGCTCTAGTCTTTTTGCATATATTTTTTCATGAAGAAAGATCATTACCAGTGATTATTTAAAAACAAAGGATAATATACATTCTATGTTGTACGTTTGGCTATAAGTAATACTGCTTATATTCCATCCGAGTTAGGGTTTTGTGTTCCAAAATGAAAAGCACAAATATTTCCTCTCCATTTTCCTCAAGTAAAATGGACTGCTATTTAAAAAGTAGAGCTATATAAGATCCTAACAGGTATGTAAAAGATATATAAAGTAATCTAAAACATTAGTGTCATGTTTTCAGAAAAAAAATCATTTATTTTATTTCATTCAAAAACTGTAATAATCTCCTTTCATATACTACACCTCCATCAAGACACTAAAGAAGGATTTTTTTCAGAACCTCTGTAAAATGATCATTGACATTTTAATTAAAAAAAGAAATGTATGTCGAATAAACAGGACATTTCCTGTAACAGTGTGCAGTGGCTGCTCTGTCACTTCTTTGTACAGTCTTGGTAAATTATGCAGGCTCTCACTAGACAGAGCAGCTGTAATTCACTGTCTCCACTAATGTAATCTACATTTATCACTATTTTAATTAAGCGGATTCTTAATTTGGTACTTTCATTGCAATGGGAAAAAAAAATACCTTATTCAATTTTTTTTTTGGTAGACAGTATCTTGTCTGTCTTGTAAGCCAGAATTTAATTTTAAATGTTTCCTAATGCAACTTGACCTTATTTTTAAAAAGAACTGCCATATTTAGTTAATTAAGAGTTTGTTCATTTTAACTTTTGTTTCCTGAAAAATAGAAAACAAACATAAAAATCCCAGTTCACTTCAATAAAAAAAATATTCTAAAATTTCCATGCAAGCATGTTGATCATTTAGACCATAAATATGGTAGTGGGGCAATCCATTTTTGTAGTTTTCTGGATGAAGTTAATATTAGTGATTATGTGTAAAAAAAAAAAGCTACAAGGTTATCTCTGTATTATGGGCTATACAGTCAAAGTTACTGAGGAGAAAATATAATACAAAAAAGAACTTGACAAAAAAAAACCAAAGCTGGCAATGTGTAGAAAGATCAACATTAGTCATTACCACTGTCCAACCATGATCTCAGAATACTTTCAGTAAAGTTAAGAAAATGCAATTCAAAACTGCTTTGTGCAAATGGCAAGATAATTATTTTCAACAGATCATTTGAAATGCCTGATTTTTGTTGTTGTTGTTGTTAAATTCATCATACTGGAGTAGAACAGCTTTTAATCATTGTAAAGACAGCTTTGGACATTTTTCATTATTTTCCCATTAATATTTGTAGTTGCTATCCAAAACAATTTCTGTTTGATTTCTTAAAAAATAAGTTGATGAGTTTCTGGGAAGGCTACATGTTTTTACGGGTGCTTTCAGTAACAATTACTAGCTTCACTTACTATACGCAATAATATGCTGCTCATTAAATTGTCTATCTTTGCACATAAGACATCACAAATTCTATGTTTCATTGAGAAAGGATTGATACAACTAAAATCTACTATCATGTCTCAGGTAGGAATGATATCATCTAATCTAACACCCTCACTTTACAGATGAGTACACTGAGGCTCCACAGAGGCTGCAGTGAAAGGTTACCCAAAGTGCTCTCTCCAATAAATTCACTTGTGACAGGAAAGGCCTATCTTAAGTTAAACTTCATCATCATCTATTATCATATTTCAAATATTTCCAAATACTGGCTTTGTGAAGTCAAATATTATTTACTACAGATGAACCACAGATGTAATCACAGACTAAAAATGTTTTGTTGTTGTTTTGGGGAGAAGAGGTATGCAGTTTGAAACTTCTAACTTCTTAGTTATTCTTCCAAATTTAGCAAGGGATAAACATTCAGGTTCAGCATAAATCTTCAGTTACATGTTTCAGACAATCATCAATAGCTGAATCATTAAAAGTAATTAGCCACAAAGATTTAAGATTTTCAGTTCAAAGAAATGTATGAACTATGTTCTACACTTAAATGAATATTCTTCAATGGCAAGATACAGTCATTTAACTTTGCATCAAATAATTTTTATAATACTGTGCAAATAAGAGTTAACTTACATAAAACTGTCTTTTGAAAGTCAACTGGTAGATTTTTTTAACCACTGTTCATAATATCCAAACACAATGCTTGGTATTAACATACTATTATGTTAATAACTGTCCATACAGTTTTGCTTCACATCAAAAACGATAGTCATCAGCACAATATATAACCAAATAAGTATACAAAAAAAGGAAATCTAAATTTTAAATGAGTTTGAATCAAGAGAAAAATCAATGCTAATGAATGACAAATACTTTAGTCATTGTGTAACTCCCTTGGTTTGAATTTAAATAATGTCATGTTATAAAGCCTGGGTTATCCAATTCAGGAACAAGTAAAAGTTAAGTTCTAGGCAGCCCACTCAGTCTCTAATTAAGTAAAAGTAGCAAGTACAAAGGAGCTAATTAAAAAAAAAATACTCTTATACTGCAGCTCAACTTCAAAAAGATACTTCATGAAGAGTCTGTACAGCTCAGAAGATTCTTTCTCTCTCAAATTACTCTGATGAACATGATAAATTTGAGATTTGCCACTGAGTAATGACAAGAGGTAGCCAATACTTCTAAACTATAGCTCAGAATGGTCTTTTGTTCCCTTTGTTTAAAGTAAAGCCGCTACTGAAAAACCAGAATGTCTCCTTAAGAAAAAGGGGCCTCTTGTTGGGACTAAAAATAAATATCCTGCTTCTTACCTGAATATTCCAATGATCTACATTCATATACTGTTTACTAACAGACTATAGAGGGCACTGTTGTATCAGCTTTGAACCATTACAATAGGAGTTTAAAAAAAAAAAACTGTCCCAAAAATATATTTTTAAAATATACCTAAATAGATATAAACCCTCTACATCTATTACTAAGGTAAAAATACTGAAATGCATGTGTTTCTAAAATGGATTGGACTTCAATGGGGCAAAAACTTCACATAAGCCACCATTAAATTGTAAGGAGCACTGCACATAACACACACTTGGCATTTTCCTTTTGTGGTGCTTTCATGGAAGAGGTAACTAATCATAGCAACTCCTTATCCATTGCAAACAGCTACCTATTACGAGAATCCTGTTCACAATCAATATGAAAATGAGTGTAGCTAGTTATGCAATTCTTCTATAATTCTATCAACACAAAAAATACATTCTATTTGCACACTTTTGTCTAAAAGGCCAATTCTATTTTTTCTCCCACTGGATAAAACGACAGCTCCAAATCAATCACTCTCTTCTGAAAAGAACACAGCAGAAAGTACTGATCAAAATTAAATCCCTGATGCTAAAAGATGAAAATACAATGATGAGCACTCAGTGCCAATATCTACTACAAAATAGAAAAAGGAAGTTTTTCTATGTTTCCATATAATATTCTGCAATAGCACTGAGGCAGAAAATGTGTCCTATGTGGCAACTGTATCATTGTTCTAAAAAAAAAAATCTATGTATGTAAAATTTCCTTAAAAGTATATAGTACTATTTTGACATTTTTTTATACATATAGTACTTTCTGTACATTTTTCCTATTCCATATAGTAAAATAGGTAATTTATGTAGAGAATATTTAGACATGTGGTACCTTATATACATCTTTTCCTATTCTATTTAGTAGAACCCTCCCCCCACCCATATTAACTAAAATGGTTTTTAAATTATTTGTAAATAGCTAATCAATAAGTATAGGCCAAGAAATATGGAATATTCATATTTCTGTTTCCAGCTGTTTCAATGTTTTGTTAGACAAATATAAGAAATTTTGTCAGCATTGTGCTACTAATACTAACCAATGCAAAAAAAAAAAAATGAAGAGGACATACATTTATTTAACCTTGGCAGTTGGGTACACAGTTCTAATTTTTTTTTGTTTGTTTTTCTTTTGTTAAGCACTAGACTGAGAAAACTCTTAAGAAACAATGATGCAATCTCTAAAGTCCACAACAGAGCCAATTAAAGACAAGATGTTAAAATTAGAAAGATCACATAAATACAAAATATAAATCACACCAGCATTACTTCAAATTAAATAAATCAATGTTAATGTAGGTACCATCCACAAAACTAAGGCCTCTAAGGAAGAATCTACGATCACTAGAAAAGCTACATACTCCATGTTTTGTCAGTCTGAAACTTCCAAAGAGCTTAGCACCTTCTCTAAAATCAGAGTGCAGAGCTGTGAAAGTGTTAAACATTCCTCGATAATGTCTCAACCTGCTCTTAAATCATAAAGGGGGAAGAGGAGGGAGGGCTTCAGATGGTATGTAGATTTCTACTTTATTAAAAAAAAAGCACCAGTTTAACAACTTATTTTCAGCTAATAAAAGCCAAAAGTAAAGTATGGGAAAATGTGGCTAACACTAACTCTAAGGCTTCAACTTATTAACTTAACCAAATGCTATTTCTGTATTGCTCCCTTAAATTATTAATTTATGAGTTCTGCTTAGTCTTCTCCTGAGGCAATGCATTTTGTAGGTGTGTTGCATGCATGTAAATAAACTGAAAGCTTTTATAAAGAATTAATAATATACTACAAATAAAAACAAACCTTTTTAATGAACATTGAATGCATAATCCTACAAATTAGGATTTATATAAATGGACTATATTTTAAAAAATTTTTAGGAACTATTAACAAGTGAATCTAAATGTACAAACTCATAAAAATGAAACACAAGCCTACTATCAATCATCCTTAAATCTATTATTAGATAAAAATTCAGTACTTTGAGAGCTATAGAAGACTCTAAAAGCACTTTCCCTGAAATCTCAAAGGAAGTTTTCTTAAGTTTCAAAGAAGTGGTTTGAAGTTCTGGTCTTCTTTTGTTTTTCCCATAAACCACAAGGTTGAATGCTCCAAGTTGGTGATGATTCTTAATATTCAAAATATTTAACAGGTACTTTAGTTTACCAAGCAGACAGAAATGTGGCATATTAAAGTCAATTTTAGTTAACTCTAATTTATTCAAAGCTTGATTGTGAGCAATAGTTCTTAACAGAAATGCAGCATTGTTGATTCATATACAAGCATTTTACTTAACTACATTGGATAATAGCGGTGCTCCTAAAGGAGTATAAAAAGCAAAGTGATTAGCAGTCATTACTGTTAATTAGTGTTCACTTTACATTCATAAAGATGAACCTCCTCTGAGTTGAATAAATGGAAAGTTTCTTTTTGAAGGCTTGCCAAACCTTGCCTAGGTAAGTATTGGAATAAGCCATCAACTACCGTAAGAGGAATCAAAAACAGGGACAGATCAGCATCCAATTAGTATGTCTCAGTTTTTAAACAGGAAAAGGGTTGAGGGGAATGAGTAAAACTGGAAACTCATACTTCACATTCTGCAATCTCACTGATAAAAGGAGGAAATGTGTGTTTATCAAACTTGCTGTGAGTGCACAGTTCATTTGGCGTCCTGTAAACAATTGCCTGGCTGCTCACTTCCAAATGCATGTGAGAATCTTGGAGACTCAGAACATCATATTCAGCAGGCAAGGTCACACTAGTGATGCCCTGGAAGTGGGAAATTAGGAAAACCTGGCAATCAGAGGTTTAAGATTGACCAGAAAAAGCCCTCAGGCTTGCTTACCATCTTTCACCACCAGCCTGGCTGTCTCTGCTTATTCAATATTAACACAACAGGCCTAGAAGTGAATGAAAGCCATTTTGCACACCTAACAAGAAGAGAAATACACTGGCCTTCTTATTTATACAAAGATTAGATAATTCTCAGGGTAAGAAGCCATTTCCAAGAGACAGCTTGAGACACAGCTTTGTGAGGAAAGCAAAAACCTCCCATACATTCCGTTAAGACCAGGGAATAGCAGGCATCCTGTTGATTATCAAGTTTCCTTTTTCCCAACTCCACTCCATTCTGTTCATTTTTAAATAGAGTCTAAAACCCCAACCCATAAAATGAAAAGAACAAAAGATCAGAACTGTCATTGCCATATTCTGAAATACAGGGCTACAGGACTTCCACTTCTCATTCTTATACTTTTAGGGAATGTCTGCACACCCTGTTAAACAGAAAAAAAAAAAAGGCAAGAAACTCCCAAGAGAAGACTACTGCATTTAGAAATAATTATGGTTTCTCATGTGTATGCAATGAAAGATGATTTTGAAAGGGGAAATGGTAGTCATATGGAGATTCCAAGAATACAGAAATAAATTATAAAAGTCAATTTGCACTAGTCCTGTTTATGATACCTTATAACACCTTGTTTATGATATAAGAATGAACCCCTCCAAAAAACTACCCCATATAAGTGCTCAAGATTTCACCTAAATGAAGCTATTTTTGTTACTCTCTTTCCAATAATTATATAATTCTGCCACAATATCACTGAAATAACAATGTTATTTTAAAAGATTCCTGTAATGTTAGGGAACATAACATAATTATGCCTAATTGAAACAAAACAAACAAACAAACACACAAAATCACCTAACTGGTAGATGTTTTGATTGGATGAAAGAGGACAATATAACTATGATGATGGAAAAGTCCCTCATGTTATTATCTTGGATCGAGGACTTAATTAAATATGTCATTCTAGAGAAAGGTAGTATAGGTATGGAAAAAGGAAAACTGCCAACAAAATCAATACAATCTGGGGCCTCTTTTCAAAGAACCATGAAACTGACAAAATAGCCAAATATACTGACTTAACCTGGGAAACAGGTCTAACTAGAGCAAAATGTAATTTCAGATCACACGATACCTTTTCTCTTTTTGTTGTTCAAGTTTAAAACTTAGGAAAATCTGAGGTAAGTATTCTCAGAGCTCTGAGCAACAAATACATGCAAAACTGTTTGATTTCTTGCCCATTCTACCTACATCTCATCCTCACTCCCTTGCCATGTTACATTTAGCACCCAGAGTAATTGCCCATTGACCTTCTCAATCATCTCCTTCTAGAAAATGTTAATTCAGTTTATCACATATACTTGAATATGTTTTTTTTATTAAACCTAAACAGGGTACATAAATCTAAGTCATATTGGAGAGGAAAAAAAACAATAGCCAAAGAGGTACAACTGCTACGCAAGCCAATCTTTTCTCTCCATTTTCCTTCATGAGAAGGTATCATGTGATAGTATAAAAAGACTGGACATGGAATTAGAGGACCTTGCTTCAATTCCTGGCTCTGTTATTTATGACCTATGTAACTTTTGGGGGGAAAAGATTTAACCTCCATGATCCTCAGTTTTCTCATCTACAAAATGTGGTGATTGGACTCTGACAGCCCTTCTAGCTCTAGATCTATGATCCTAAGATCCTCTTTCAGTATAGAAAAGGGAGATATTGCTTCCAGTCTCTCCTCTCCAACCCATCTTTCCACACAGCTGCCAAAATACTCTTTTCTTTTTAAAAGTACAGCTCTGATCAACTCTGAGATCCCTTCCCTGCTCAGAAATCTCTAGAGGCTTCTTTTCCTCTGGAATAAAATATAAATGACTAAAGCTGGCATCTAAAGCCTTTTTAATAAAGCTACACCTAACTTTCTAAATTTATTTTATATTAATCACATGTATGCACATTATATGTCAGGCAAACTGACCTACTCACTGTTCTCAGAACTTAGCATTCCACCAACCATTTCTTGGACTTTATGCATGCTGTCTGTCCACCGTCTTTTTGGAACTCACCCCTTCCTCACCTCTACCTCTTAGAATACTTGGCTTCTTTAAAATTCAATTCAAATTCTAACTCCTCTATGAAGTCTTTCATGCTCTTCAGAGTTATTAATGCTCCCTCCTTCTTCAAATTATCGTAAGGGAACTCTTTTAGTTATATGTTGTATTCTCCAGTAGATTACAAACTCCTTGAATACAGGAACTGTTTTTTACTTTTTTTTTTTAAGCAATTGGGGTTAAGTAACTTGCTCAAGGTTACACGGCCAGTTATTTCTGGGTGTGTACTATGTATCAGAGCCCGGATTCGATCCCAGGTCATCCTGACTCTGCTGGGGCTGATGCTCTTACTCACTGTACCACCTGGCCGCCCTTAAGCATTTGGGGTTAAGTAACTTGTTCAAGGTTACACAGCCAGTTATTTCTGGGTGTGTACTAAAGAGTCTGAGCTTGGATTCGATCCCATGTCATCCCGACTCTGGAGCCGGTGCTCTTACTTGCTGTGCTACCTGGCCACCTCTGTTTTTTACTTTTTTGTCTTTTGAAGAGACTGACTTGCATATACTAAATACTTACTTAATGTTTATTCAATTGGAACTAGTAGAAATGAAAATCATGCCAAGAAGTTATCGAGAAGACAAGACTGGGAAATGGGAATGGAAAAGAGTAGGATGGGTAGACATTTTAGAATGATAAGTAAGTAATTCCTAATCATTTTATTCCTAAATCCTCACCCCATCTCAAAACTACCAGCTTTATTAGTGATTTTTCCCGTTCCTGGAAGTAGTCAATATACATTCTAAGGCCCGGGTACCTAATGACTTTAAAATCTTAATATTTCCAAGAAAAAAAATTATCTGTTCCTTCCTCCCTAGTTCTGCTTCCCTACCATTCTTGCTATTTCCTTAATATGCTTGGGAGTCTTTTCTAGTCCTGCTGGATATCTACACAGAAGATAACCTTTCCAATTCTAGATCTCATGATCCACAGAAAGGGCCGTTTCTTTGATTTAAGTAGAACAATCCCAGTTACAATCAATCCCAAACTGCAGGGCTCTCGTGGTACAATCTTGAAAAGAAGTAAAGCAGTGTGAGGTACTAAATGTTCTGTTGTAATCACTGAAGCATGACCAAGAGATATGACACTTACTGTATCTTGTCCAAGAATACATGACTAAAAGAGACAGTCAAAATTTAGGAGTTTAGAAAGAATAACAAAGGGTTGTAAAACAATACTAATTAAAAAAAAACCCTCAAATTTATAAACCTCAAAAAGCCAAGTCAAAAAGCAAGTCACGGTATAATTTAGTAATATGCTTTGAAAGTTTATTAAGGGATTATCTTAAAGGGAAGATGATGCTACAATATCCAAAATAAAGAGAACAAGAATTAACATACACTATAATAGAGACATAAGGAAAAAATTTTTTCTAGCCAGAATTAAGCATTAGAAGGAAACTAAGGGAGAATTACCAAAGGTGGCTATAGGATCTCTTTGTCTAAAATAATAAGATAGATTTTCCTTAGTATGGGAAGGTTGAAATATGGTCTAATGAAAGATCTGACCTTGCTAGCCCTAAAATTCATTAATTCCTGTTCAATTCAGTAGGAGAGTAAAAAATCTATTTTATCTCAGTCTAGATTAGAAGATAGTCTAGGTCTCATTTTTAGGACTTTAGAAATAATCCCCATACACAGATCAGAGAATAAAATGTGGATCCTACAACATGGAGGGTATGAATAGGTTGATGGCTTATACCTTTAAAAATGAATAAAATTCACTCCATTCAACACACATTGACTTTAAAAGGGACTATTTCTTAACATTACTTAATATTTTCCTCCCTTAGTCTTTACACATTTTATTCATCGAACTGCTCAAAAATGTACTATCTGCCTACTTAAAGAAAACCTTCCTTAAGGCCCTCCACAATGTAGTTTATACAAATATATTACATAGATTTAAAAGAGTAGATTAAAGGTAAAGAATCACTGGCATTAAATCATAAAAAAAATTGCACCAAGTACCCTCAATGAAAATTGGAAATTTATTAATTAGATCTTTATTAGTCTTTGAACTCAGGCTGTCATTTAATTTTGAAATGTCTTAACACCTCAGTTTATTCACATGGAAAAGGGGACTAAAAGTGTTAATTTCATGAGATATCTGAAAGGTTTAATTAAATGGCTGAAAGGGGCTAAATGAAAGGCTCTGGAGGGCAAAAAAAAAAAAATCACAGGCAACAAAAGCAAAAGGATAAATCCAGTCCAATATATAATATAAATTTGCCTCCATTAAAGCTCTTTCACATTTTGAACTATTATCATTCCTTTTCTTCTCTGCATTAACTTACTAATAAAGCCAAGAGGGATTACACTCATTTCAGTGCCCACTTGCAGCTACTATTTAATATTAATATGCTAATGAAACTTCATATGCACCAAAAAAAATGACATTTAACTTTACTAGATTATTTTGGAAGATGAGGTGGAGAAAAGGGAAGGAAAAAAAAGGTAGATGAGTGGCATAACATTGTCATACCAAGAAAAACCACCCTTTTTAGGAAAATTTGAATTATTTCTCATAAATTATTTCATTTTTTATCAAAATGAACAAAACTCATTTTCTCCTCAAAATTTGTTCTCAAAAATCACTAGCCCCTGTGCTTCAGAAAGGGAAAGAGGTTAGACCCATTCTGCAGTGAGAGTAACTAAATCCTGGGAAAATAAATTATTGGTCCAAGGGCCCAGATTAGATTAAAAACTCCAATAAGAATCTGAGAATTAACTATTCCCAATACCACCTAACTTACTTAATTTGCAAATGATTAATTTCTAAAATGAAATTGACAAGGATTTTAACTCAACATATTTACTATTACCAATGTCAAAGCATATTCATAACATGCATTTTGCTTACTTTCCAAGACCCAATCTTGGGTCAGATTTGTACTCAAGACAGTTTCTACTCACACTCACAGACCATGAGTTAAGGATGAAACACTGGAGTTAAGTGTATACATTACATACATTTATTAATGAAATGCCAGATGTTTAATTTCATGAAAATAAACTATAGTTTATATACAAATATACATATAATGCATGTAAATTATAGTAGATAATTTAGAACAGGGTTCAGTTAAAGTCAACTTGAATTAAATGAGACTTGATTTAGTGTACCAAGTTAAAGAAAAGATATTCATATAACAAATTCATGAATTACTGAAAAATATATAATTGGGTATTAACCAATCAATAAACATTTATTAAGTGCCTACTATGTTCCAGGCATTGTGCTAATAAGCATTGGGGATATAGAAAGAGACAAAGATAGTCCCTATTCTCAAGAAGCTCACAATCTAATGGGAGAGACATGAAACAAACAACTATATACAAATAAGCTATAAGACAAATTTGTTCAGTCATTTTTCAGTCATGTCCAACTCTTAGTGACCCCATTTGGGGTTTTCTTGGCAAAGATACTGGACTAGTTTGCCATTTCCTTCTCTAGCTCATTTTACTGATAAGGGTAACAGAGTTAAGTGACTTGCCCAAGGTCAAAAAGCTAACAAGTATCTGAGGCTGGATTTGAACTCACAAAAATGAATCTTCCTGATCCCAGGCCTGGAGCTCTACCCACTGGGCCACTAGCTGCCCCCAAAATGAGACAAATAGGAAATAATTAACAGAAAGAAGGCACTAGAATTAAAGAGGGGTTAGAAAAGGCTTCCTGTAAAAGATGGGGCTTTACTTGTACTTAAAAGAAGTCAGAGAAACCAGTAGGTAGAGATGAGGAGGAAGAACATTCTAGGTATGGGAGATAGTCAGAGAAAATGTCAGGAACCAAGAGATAGAGGGCCTTTTCTAGGAAACAGCCAGAAGGGCAGTGTCAGTGGATCAAAGAATACATAGCAAAGAGTAATGTATAATAAAGTTGGAAAGTTAAGAGGGTTATCCACTGAGAACTAAGTAATTTGTTGTTTTTCAGTCATGTCTAACTCTTTGGGACCCCTACTAGGGGTTTTCTTAGCAAAGATATTGGAGTGGTTTGTCATTTCCTTCTCCAGCTCATTTTACAGATGAGGAACTGAAACAACCAGGGTTAAGTGACTTGTCCAGGGTCACAATGCTAGTAAGTGTCTGAGGTCAGATATGAGCTCATGAAGATGCATCTTCCTGACTCCAGGCCTAGCACTATATCCACTGCACCACTTACTTGCCCTAAGTAATATTAATAATATAATCCTAAGTTTGAGAGAGACCTAGAGATTACTTATCACCTAACCCTATATTTGTTTACCTAGACTTCAAACAAAAGAAACTACTTTCTCATTCTAAATATTTTAAGGTACTAAATAAGAAAATTATTCAAATGACAGGAACATTGGAATTCTATACTAAAGAAATGATCAGCTAATATATTTCTTTGATTTGTCGAATTTTCAACAGTCTCAGGTAAGTATTATGTCAGAAAATGTACTCCCTTGTGAGAACACCTTTTCACACATAAAAATCTATATTTAATGTAGGAGACTAGGTCATAAGAAGATGCAGGCATAATGCATAAGCTAGAACGCTAAAAAATAAAAACTATCCAGAATTTTAAAAGGTATGAAAAAAGACCAGGATCATGTAAGCTCAGTTTGTTTTCAATACATAAAAGGATATAATGTAGCATGTTCAGTCTGGGTTTCTCTCTCCCCTACACAGTAAGTTCTGTTTACATAAAGAGTTTATGGTGTCTTTTAGATTACAGATAGGAAATGGTGGCTTTGGACATTGTACTCAAGCCCCTCACTTTTACCAATATTTCATTATGATAAATCTTCATATATGGTTTTTCATGTTTTAAACTCTTGGTATTTTTTTAATAGTTTTTCCTCCTAAAAATTTAAAAGAAGGGAAAACTGACATAGAAATTGTGATTTATCCAGGATCAAGTACCACATTAACGGATACAGTGCAGGAAATAAATTCATATGTGCTAGTCTTACTGATAGGCATTATTCAATTCTAAGAGCACATCCAGAAAAGACAATCAGAGACGCAGCCAAGAAATAGGAAATAAAAAAATGATGGGTGGACTGATAGATCTGGGAATCTCATAAGCCACAATTCAGGAAGTTGAACTTTTAGAGAAAAGTGAGTTCTAGAGGAAACAATTGTAACATATTGTTATGTTAGCAAGAAGAAATTTAACAAGGTACACAGATGCCATAGGAAGAAAACATGAAGGAAAATAATTATTAGTAAAAGGCAGACAATAGACTTATGAGATGAAATAGGGTTTAGTCAAGAGTTTGTCATTTTAAAATGTATTAAGTCCAGGTTTACTTAAGAATAGTGAGTAAAGGTCAAGTAATGTACAAAAGGAAGGCTCTCCAAGGACATACTTCTGAGTAGATCAGTTGAAAAATTAAGAGAGATGTGATAGGTCAGAAACAACAACAGTACAATAGACTGGTTCCACACATGGGCACAATTAGATTCACACCATTCACACCAGGCTACATACAAACATGGTTTTGACAGAATAAGGGAGCCCAGTCCCTAAAGACTTAGAGACACAGATACCTATGGATAATCGTACTGGAAACATCTAAGAATTATCATAATTGGTTTATATGATCCGGTGGCAGTTTATTTTCAGGCAGATCTTACATCATCTGTTTCATCATACATATTTCATTCTAGCATCTAAAACACACAGAGCTGACACAACCTCAATGAAGCTGCACCTGGGATTGAAAATTACATTGGTCGGCTGTCCAACTCTTCCTGTTCTGAGTCCAGGATCAATACCAAAAAAGCATTTCTTGTGCCAAGGGACCAGGTTTAATGTCCAATATCTTGGGAACCGCCAAGGCTGAAGACAAGCTGTGCAGTTTGGGAGAGCCAGAAGCAATCTGTATAGGGCTCAGTGCCTGGTACCTAGTGCCAAGTCTGAGACCTGGTGCCAAATCCTGGAACTGTCCTGTGACTTCTTTCTATAAGGAACCCTTCATGTTTGCCTATCCCTAAATCAGGTCCCCAAAGGCATTTTTCCAAGTTATGAAAGGAAAACAGAGTTATAGAATTAAAAACCTCCCTTCCACATCCCCAAAGCAAGCTTTTACAATGCAAACATTGAAAATAATTTGGAAGCTTGACCAGTCATCATGTTTATGATACAATGCTGAAACTGAAAAGTCAATCATAGCTCATTTAACCACTGCCAAATTTGATAGAACACCCAATCCTGAAATGTGTCACTGTGATGCCTATGCCCGTCTAAGCTCTTGCCTAAGAGGGAGAATATGAACAATTAATTTAACAATGATTTTAACATGATATTTTTCTTTAATAAGTATTTTCCCTTACATTTGATAAGTTTATAATAAAAAATAATATAGTCAATTCTGGAATAGCCATGCTAATAGGAAAAACAAATGAAATTCACAGATCACAAAGAATAAAATTTTAGTCACAGCTTAAACCTAACATCTACATCTTCTCTTTCTAATTCTTTTGATGATTTGTCATAATTTTTCCTTCTCTTTCTACCCTTTATTTGAAAGGAGATAAAACAGAAAAATGATTGGAGCAGGGAATAATAGAAGTAGAATTAAGAGGCATACCTCAATCACTCATTAGATTACTGGCACCTTAATAATCCTGAGGTGATGACAG
The DNA here is from genome assembly GCF_028583685.1 of Petaurus breviceps papuanus. Lineage (NCBI taxonomy): Eukaryota > Metazoa > Chordata > Mammalia > Diprotodontia > Petauridae > Petaurus > Petaurus breviceps. Next base: position 2,765,568 of record NW_027186296.1, on the reverse strand, counting down.
GCTTTCCCAATCCCATGTCTAGAGAAACATGGGTAAGGAAGAAGAGATTGGGTGAGATGACAGATATAAACAATACTTCAAGAGAGTTTAAAATCCATTTGCTTAGATATTTAAAAGAATAACTAATGGAAGTATAAAATGTCATAACTGGAATGGAAATCACAAAAAGACTATTTAGTTTAACCCACTAAATTTAGAAAGGAAAGAACTGTGACTTACATAGGCTAAATGTTCTGCCCTACTGCTAATTAGGGGCAAAACACACACATGCACACACACACACACACACACACACACACACACACACACCTATGACATATTTTCATTTAAATAACTTTTTTTAATTGTTTAAAAAACTAATGATGATGCTGGGATACCAGATCTGATAGAAGATCAGGAAGTATGGGTCCCTAATCAATGGATAGGTGTAGACCAAACTTCTCTGATCAGTACTCAAAATGTATAAAAATATATCCTTGGCAAACAACTAAAAAATATTCACTAACAAGAAATTTTATTTTGCCACTTCACAAAGAATCATTGTGATTGATTTATATTCTAGAATTACTGTGTTTAAAATAAATTTGAGTTAGTGTTAATGTTTTCTTTTGCTTTGGTTAAGAGGGTAACAAATGGATATCACCTAAGCCTAACATCCAATAAAAGAACTGGGAGACTAGCCCCTAGATCAGATTGCTTTTAAAAGAGAATAAAATGCTGGAAGAATGTTAGAATGTTATGTTTTTAAGAGAATAGAATGTTGGAAGATCATAAACGAAAAGAATATCAGAAAGGCCAAATTTCCATCTTCCCTGGGTTTTCAATATATCACAATGGAAAGCAAATCCTTCTCCACATATTTTGTACTCAATTTACAAATCTGTAAAAAACTAATGTACTACAAGCTGCCATCAAGAGCAAATCGTTTCTCATTTTCTTCACAATCACCATTCCCTTCCCAGATGTGTTTCTGACTTTCTGAACTTCAGTACCATGTCTTTAATGCAGCCTCACACTGAAACTTGCCTCAACAACTGGGGCTTCCTCATCCTGGAATATCCATCTGAACTTCCAGTCCCCAGTTTGCATTGGAGAGTTTCTGTTCGGGCCTCCATTATAAAGAGAGGCCACGGCCAGACAACCTTCATTCCCTTCCCAGCTTATAATTCTGACTTTCTCAACTTCAAAGCTATGCCTCTGCTTGGGTACCATTATTTCCTTCCTCTCCTCACCTACTTTCCATTTCCTTTTGTGTGCTGTCTTCCCGTATTAGAATGTATACATCTCAAGAGCAGGGATTGTGTTCCTTTTTTGCTTATATTTGTAACCTCGGCACTTAGCACAGTGCCTGGCACATGGTAAGTACTTGATAAATATTTGCTACCTTGCCCTGGTAACAACTGGTAATGATTACAAAAGGAAAGAATAGTCCATTTTGATGGGGTTGTGGAAAATCAGACACACTTAAGAACTGTTGTGGAGCTAGGAATTGGTACAATCATTAAGGAAAGCAATTTGGAATTATACTACGTGACTAAAATGTCTCTAATTTCTGACTCTGAAATTCTACTTCTAAGCATATACTCCAAAGATGTTAATGATAAAAAAAAAATAGGATCTTATATACAGTATAATATTTACAGCAGCACTTTTTGTAGTAGTAAAAAATTGGAAACAATGAGGGTTCTTAAATTGAAGAACAGCTAAACAAAATTATTATACATGAATTTAATGGAATTATTACTGCTTTACAAGAAATGAGGAATATGAAAAATAGGAAGAAGTATAAGAAGATATATGAATTCATGCAAAGAGACATAAGCAGAACCAGGAAGACAATGTGCACAATGATTTCACAATATTAAGTACAAAGAATAAGAATAAAACAACAATAAAACCTGAAATTGAATGCTGTGTAATTTTAATGACCAAGCTTAGCTCCAAAGAGAATATGAAACTATACCTCCTTCCCTTCTTTGTAAAGGTAAGGGACCATTGTTATAAAAAACTGAATATAATGCCAAATGTGGCTGATGTGTTACTAAACCTTTTTTTTTTTTGCCTTTTTAAGAGTTTCTTTATTTTATGGCTCTCTTTAGGAGAAGGAAATGATACTGAGAAGTATAGGTGATAATAATAAAAATATAACTCAAAAACCAAATCATTAGGATTTCATTGTTCTGATTTGAGCTACATAATGAAATTGTCTTTAGTAATTCAGCCCTATGATAAGGGAGGATAACAATATACATGCTTCTTACATATGCTATTCTCTCAATGAGGAACAAAAATGTGTTGACAGACTGGCTGTAGTGGAATTAGGATTCAAAAAAATAAAAGTTAGTAAGTTGTTTACACAAGACTATCACAGTAAAGCCAAGGTATCATTCACCACTCTCTTACTGATTAGAAGTCATTTCTTCAAAAAAAAGAAATTCAAACCAATAGAATGCCTTCTACACATACATAATTTACAGATGATTACTTTTTGGGGTTTGATTTTTTTGTGGAGGGAGGAAGGCAGGGCACTTGGGGTTAAGTGACTTGCCACTTAAAGGCCACACAGCTAGTAAATGTAAAATGTCTGAGGTAGCATTTGAACTCAGGTCCTCCTGATTCACTGCACCACCTAGCTGCCCCAAATGATTACTTTTTTAAAAGCACAGAATTAGATCATTTTATGTACCAAGAAGTTATGTCTGAACAAAATTAATCCACATGATAGTTTAATTGTAATATTGTGTTACTAATAAGTTCTTATGGGAAAAATTTACTTGGAAATTGTTATTTTTTTAATAATCATCCTAATGACCTCCTTCCAGTTTTCTTGGTCTTTCTGCATTCCATAAGAATTACAGCACCATAATCTTAGGGATTCATTTCATACAATCACCGCAAAATAACTGGCAAAATTTGAAATGTTCCAAGTGATTCCTAGCCTTCTTCAGTTTCTTTTCAAAGAGTTTAAAAATTTTAACATATTTCCTACAAAAATCTTAGTGCTAATTTTTAAAGAAAGAGGTAACAGCAATAAGAGGTTTTTAAATGTATGTTAAAAGTTACAGACTTTAATGTGTTACAAATAAATTTATACAATGAAAATGAATCTAAATGTTTTTAATATTTAAAGGATTAAAAATGGCAATTGAATCTTTTTCTTAGAACAAATGAAGATTAAGAAGAATTATAGCTTTTCTAGACTCTTTTTTCTATAATTACTCAATTATTCATTTGAATATGTAAAACCTCAATGGCAATTTTTGCACCACAGTTCCATAAATGGGTTTAACTGTAAAAGCCTGATTACATAGTGTCTCCCATAAAAGCAATATATTTCTGATATTTATGTCTCTAAAATATCCTATAGTAAAATTGATATTTCTACACAGGAAAAGAAGCAGCTATTTAGTCCTGGACAACTTGATAACATCTCTTTCAACTTATAGTTATAATTATCATGTATGAACTTCCAAAGCAGAAGTTGTCAAGATTTAACATTAGCATTAATTTATGTCATAATTGACTGTTACTATAAAGATAATGGCAAAGCATCCATTTCATTAGACAGCATGTATCGAAAGTGAAATTTCACCTTAATTACCACGAATCTGTCCATTTTTAATTAAATTGATAAGTAATGTATTATCTTTTTTAGACTTGGAAGGCTGTTATTATCACAAAGCTCAAACTGTCAACGTGCTGCAACTTTATTCTCCAAAATGATCAAGTGTAAAATTTTTATGCAATGTAATCAATGATATTATATCTAATTTGAGACCCATCAAAAACACTACATTAAAAACTTTATATTCAGTTTCATAGCACTATGAAAAGGACATTCTGAAAACTCTGGGTTTAAAGTTAATGTAATGAGACCAAAGAGTATAATGAAAAGAACAATGTATCTGTAATCAGAGAAGCTAGATTTGAATCTTACCTCTACTACTTATTAAATGTGTGACTTCAGGAAAGTCTCCTAACCTCTCTAGATCTCAGTTTCCTCATCTAAAAAAATGAAGGAATTGAAGCTAGATGATCTGTAAGGTTTGGCTCACCTCTAAATTATATGATCTTTCTTTACCTTGGTGCAGCAGTTGATACTGCTGGTATATCTCTCCTAGGTAATGTTCTGAGGATATTTATCAGAGAAGATGCAAAGGGGACCCAAATAGCTGCCTTCAAGTATTCAAAGGGCTGCTGAATGAAAAAAGTATCATTAGATATATTTCTCTTGGTCCCAGATGGCAATACTAAGAGTAAGGGCAGGAAGTCGCATAAAGGAAGATCTGGCTTTCTTGTAGGGAAAATCTTTTTAACATTGAGGGTTAACCAACAGTGGAATGGGCTGCCTCAGTAGGTAGTAGAATACCCTTATTGGAGGAACATGGGGTGTATGAACAGCTTGTCAGAGTGTGTGGAGGCTTCAGAGAGGGCACCCAACTAATACCTTTGGCAGCTGAGAAAACCCCAGCATTTGGAATGAAGCTCCCCTGTCTGGTGGCAGAGTCCTACTGTGGCAAAAAGCCCCAGAATCAAGTAATTAAGTGGCAACATGACTAGGCAAAGGAAACAAAGCAAACAGAAGATTCCAACATTAGACTCCTATTTGGGGGACAAAATGGAGCAAAGCATAGAATAGGAGGAAGACAGTGAAGTCAGAACTCCTGCACCAAACGCTTCAAAGGAAAATACGATCTGGTTACAGGCCATAGAGGACCTTAAGAAACAGATAAGAGAAGTGGAGGAAAAATTGGGAAGAGAAATGAGAACAGTGCAAGAAAATTACAAAATGAGAGTCAACAGCCTGACTGAGGAAAACAATACCTTCAAAAATAGACTCACTCAAATGGCAAAAGAGGCTCAAAAAGGCAATGAGGAGAAGAATGCCTTAAAAAGCCAAATTTTCCAGATGGGAAAAGAATCTCAAGAGGTGACTGAGGAGAATCATTACTTCATTATTAGATTAGAGCAAATGGAAGCTAATGACTTTATGAGAAATCAAGATGCTGTTAAACAGATACAAACAAATGAAAAAATAGAAGGCAATGTGAACTATCTCATGGGAAAAACCACTGACCTGGAAAATAGATCCAGGAGAGATAATTTAAAAATTATTGGACTACCTGAAAGCCATGATTAAAGTAAGAGCCTAGAAATCATCCTCCAGGAAGTTCTCAAGGAAAAACTGCCCTGATGTTTTAGAACCAGAGGGCAAAATAGAGGTTGAAAGAATCCACCAATCACCTCCTGAAAAAGATCCCAAAAAGAAAACTCCTAGGAATAGTATAGCCAGGTTCCAGAATTCCCAGATTAAGGAGAGAATATTACAATCAGCCAGGAAGAAACAATTTGAATATTGTGGAAATACAACCAGGATAACCCAGGATCTGGCAGCTTCTAAACTGAGGGACTGAAGGGCTTGGAATATGATATTCCAGAGGTCAAAGGAGCTGGGATTAAAACCAAGAGTCACCTACCCAGCAAAACTGAACATCATGTTTCAGGGGAAAATATGGTCATTCAGTGGAATAGAGGACTTTCAAGCATTCTTGGTGACAAAACCAGAGTTGAATAGAAAATTTGACATTCAGATACAAGAAGCAAAAGAAACATGAAAAGGTAAACAGGGAAAAGAAATCATAAGGAACTTTTCAAAGTTGAACTATTAACATTCCTACGTGGAAAAACAATAACTGTAACTTATGAAACTTTATAGTTGAAGGGAATAGAAATGTATCTATATATCTATATATGAGGGTATATGGGCATATGAATACATATGTGAATGTGTGTGTATATATATATATATATATATATATATATATATATGTTAACAGGTATACATAGTGGGCACAGTACCAATTTAATAGGAAGGGATGATACTTACAAGGTGAAATTAAGAGGTGAGAGAGGAATATAATAAAAGGAGATGGGGAGAGACAGAATGGGGTAAACTATCTCATATAGAAGAGGCAAGGGAAAATGGTTACAATGGAGGGGAAGAATAGGAAGGCAAAAAGGAATGGGTCAACCTTATTCTCATTGAATTTGGCTTGGGGAGGGAATGAAATACACACTAAATAGGGTATCTCATCCTACAGGAGAGTACGGGGGAAAGGGATGAGAGGGGGGGATGATAGAGGGAGGACAGGCTGAGGGGGAGGGAAATTGGAAGCACTCACTTTTGAAAGGGGATGGTATCAAAGTAGAGAATAGAACAAGTGGGAGGTGGGATAGGAGGGAGGGAAATATAGTCAGTCTTTTACAATATATCTACTATGTTAATGTTTTGCATTAGCTATACATATACAACCTATACTGAACTGCTTATCTTCCCAGTAAGGGTGGGTGACAAGGGAGGAAGGGAATGAATCTGGAATTCAAAGCTTTAAAATCAAATGTTTAAAACATATATATATATATATATATATATATATATATATATATATATACTATTATTAATACTATTTTACATGTATTTGGGAAATAAGATATACAGGCACTGGGGCATAGTGATCCACCATGCCCTACTGGAAAAGTTGAAGGCGGTATGGGAGAAGATATAGGAGAGAGCAGATTGGAGGAGGGGATATCCTGTGGGATTGCTATTTTGGGGCAGTGGGTAGGGGAAAAACGGGGAAAAAAAATTGTAACTTAAAATCTAGCGGAAATGAATAATGTAAATCAGAAGTTAATAAAGCATTTGAGAAATGAAAAAAAATAAATAAATGAAAATTTAGTGTCAACTGAATGCCTAGCAAGACATGGCCTGCTAGCTAGAATTACAGATCAGCTGTTCACTATCTTTAAAGGACTGAGAGACAAATCCCCATATTACAGATAAAATTAAACTCAAAATACCCAGAAGAAATCAACCTAGAAACTATACTGGAATTGCAATATGACCATAGACTGAACTGTTGCTCATAATCACTCAGACATAACATAAAAGCTTTAGAAAAATGTTTTTTTAATAGATGTGGTCAGACTAGACCTCTGAAATCTCCAAAAGCTTTCAAAAGGTAGAACCTCAGCCAAGTTCAAAATTACATGGGAACAAGATGAGGGATATGTTAGCTCTATTGTCTCACCCGCTACTAGAGTTAAACTAAAGATGTGTTCAATGAACCTAGAGAGGATGAGTTTATATCCTAATACCTTTATTCAAGAGGGAGTAGGATGGCTCAGTTGGATAAAGTTTTGAGCTTAGAGTCAGGAAGACCTGAGTTCAAATCCAGTCTCAGACACTTACTACAACTGTGTGACCTTGGGTAAGTCATTTGATCCTGTCTGCCTAGGAGGTCACTGGATGGCTCAGTGGTGATCAGAAAAACCTAAATTTAAATCCAACCTTTGACACTTACTAGTTGTATGATCTTGGGCAACTCACATAACTTCTATTTGCCTTAATCCACTGGAGAAGGAAATGACAAACCAACTCCTGTATGTTTGCTGAGAAAAACCCATAGATAGTATGGTCCATGGAGTCATGAAGAGTCAGACAGGACTGAACAATAACAATTTTTATTCAACTATTTTGGTCACCTGTGAAAGTCTATAGAACATTAAGTCATTCTGGTCACCTGTGAAATACTAAGCATAAAAGAATAATAGCTGGTTAGTGACTTCTCTCAGGACTTATCTGAACCCCACTAAAAAATATGAAAACAATAATAATAACAATAATCATCCATTTACAAAACACTCTAAAATTTGTAAAGGACTTTTCTCACAAGAATATTACAAGGTGGTAGTACAGTTATAAATATTCCCATTTTACAAATGAGGAAACTTGGGTTCTGACAGAGTGACTTGTCCCCACAAAGAGTTAGTTAAGTTTCTGTAGCATTTTAAGCTAGGTCTTCTGACTCCAAGTCAACCACACTATCTACTACATCACAAATTTTTTTTTTAATAGAAAAAGACCATTATATGCTGTATTCAAATATTCCTTCACTCTTAGTATCTAATACAAATATTTAGGCTACTAAGATTCTGAAGTTCAGAATAGAGATTAGCAAATTCCAATAAAGTGGGAACTAGTCACCTACATTACCCTCTTGCAAAGCACCCAGTCAGTCTCATAGCTACATAATCAGGAACCAGAAAATATTTATTAAATGCCTATGTGAAAAGCCCTTTACTAGGCAAAGTAGTACAAAGACAAAAAAAAATTAGTTATTGATCTAAAGGAATTTATATTCTACAAGGGAAATACAGGTAAACAGGGGTGTGTGCGCATGTGTGTGAGTGTGTGTGTACACGCGTGGAAGGGCTGAGAGTAGGATCTAAATTCATACTAATGTGCAGTATGGAAATTCCCTCCACTAATGAAAATCAGCAATTTGTCTATAACATTTTATAGAGCTGTCTATGGCACTGAGATATTAAGTAATGTGCCATGGTCACCAAAAGCTTTCTATAGTATGAGACAAAGGCAAAAACTGAATCCTGGCCTGATTGCAAAACCAGTCATCAATCCACTATACCATATTGCTTTCCTAAACCAATTTATATATGGCAATTTTAGGTAAGGAGAAAGTTCTAAGGGAATCAGAAAAATTTTCCTTGGGGAAAATACATACAAACTGAATTGTTATGGAAGTTAGGATTTTAATAATGAGAGGTAAAGAGGAAGTGCATTTTAGGTATAAGGGATAGCCTGGGCTACTGTGAATGCAATGGGAGGAAGGAAGAGATGGAGTACTGAGTTTAAGGAACACTGAGTAGGCCAGTTTGGCTAGAATGTAGAGCAAATGAAGGGAAACAATGAGTAACAAACTCATGGGAAGGACAGCTGAAACCAGTCTAAGAAGAGATATTGATGCCAAGCTAAAGGGCTTGTACTTTTTCTTGGAATTAGGAATTCACTGAAGTTTTTTGAGTATAGATATTGTCAAATTAATGGTTTCCAAAGATTATTTTGGCCATTATGTGGAGAATGGTTTAGATAAGGGAAGGGCTAGAAGTCGTGTCTAATTAGAAGGTTAATAAAATGAACGAATGTTTTCTGATAATGATCATTATGGTAAAAGTTGTTATTCTTTCTCAGATAAGAATAAGTAAATAAAAATATAGGTATTAATACTTTTAAAAAATTCTAACTATAAATTTTAAAGGATGTGTATTCTTTTATTATTTGAAACAAATCCTCAATGAATACTATACTTTGATTCAGTAATATAAAAATGAATATATAAAGCTTCATTAATTCCTCAGAGCAGGCCTATAAAAATCTCATGACAATGAGTCAATGGCCATAGCTTCTCAGTGACAGGTTTCTACAGAGCAAGAACATCCCATATAATGTCACTAAAGAGTAAAATAAAAGGTCAAGCAAGTCACTTAACATCTCTTGGACTCAGTTTTCTCATATATAAAATAATGAGAATTAGACCAGGAGACTTCTAACTTCCAGTGTGAAATCTCTGATCCTATGATATCAACAGCCTGCCATCAATTCAACTTAGTTTAACATACAATTATCAAATCTTTACTACATGCTAGGTACTTTCATCCAAAGTCACAGGCAAGGCCTTAAGCATTATTAGAATCAGCCTAAATTTCCTTTCAGTAATGGAATATTGCCTATGTAAAATGGAAGACTGAAAGTCAGGACTTTCTCCTTGAGACTTCACAAAGTTTTGTTTTTGCAACCTTCTAATAAGCTTAGAAAATTATTCCATATTACAGCTATTTTTGCTATCTTATCTTCCTATTAATTCATAAACTAGTAACTCAGTGCTTTCTGCATTCAACAAATGTTTAATAAACATTTACTGCAGTTTTTGCTGACAAAAAATGTTAAGGATAAAGAAGAAAAACATTGACTGCACTAAATGATAGTGAATATCAATGAAAATGAAGGGTTATTTTATTATTTTTTTTTTTTGGAGAGCAATTGGGTTTAAGTAACTTGTCCAAGGCCACACGGCTAGGTTTTTTGTTTGTGTGTGTTAAGTTTCTGAGGCCGGATCCAAACTTAGGTCCTCCTGACTCCAGGACCAGCACTCTACTTACTGTGCCACCTAGCTGCCCCAAGGGTATATATCTTGATACCTAAGCATTCAATTAATGAATATTCACTGGGCTAGATAAGCAGCAACACTACATTCAACAGACATGTATTAAGCACCTATAATATACTGTAGAGATAGAAAGAAAAGACAGTTACTACCCTTGTGGAGCTTACAATTTATTAGGAGTAGTATTATATTCCAACAAACATTTATTAAGTATTTACTAAGCCCAAGTAAATTATAATGCAAAATTGAACAAGTTAAATTTAAAAAAAACAAAGGTACAATGTACAAATGTAAAGTCCCAGGAAAGAAATGTCATTTATTGTTGAAAGCTGATACTTCCTCTTAAATTCTTATGAATAATAGGAGTGAAAAGTAAGAAAATAATAGCTATCCCAAATCTTGTACATAATCAACAAATAATCTAAATTATGCCTTTAAAGTCTTACATACAAAATCCATTTAAATTTGAGGAGGCCTCTATGATAAATTATGACAAAAGTCATAGGCTATGTTTTTATACCACAAAAAATGAAAAAGTTTTTACAGTTCCCTTTATTCACAAGTAAATAAAATTCTTTGCAAAATACCCTTTGCATTTCAGTAGATCTTAAACTACATATGACTTTACTGTCCTTCCATTGATATAATGTAGTATAAAAGGTTAGAAACCATACCTTAACACATTTCAAAAGTTCATAGAGATCTTCAACCTCATCACCTTCGCATCTGGTATACATTCGTCCAGTCTCCACACTGGTCCCTTTGATGGTCTGACGATATAATGGGAGACCCATTGCTTCAGCAAACAGTTCAATTGCCTGATGTCCCACTGTCTGATACATGTAACTATCCAGTTCATCTGATCCCACTGTAGAAAACAAAACAGAAATGCTCAATTCAAGAAAATCAAAAAAGAAGGTGGAATTGAAGACTCAACTAGGGTACCAAAATGTTCCAATATTAACTATGACAGAATAGGAAACTGAAAAAGAATGCTGTTTTATATCTCTACATTCTGAAATGAAATGTTACATATCAATTTACAGTGGCTATTACTACATGAAGTAATACAAGGTAGGTAAACTGTGGGGCCAGCAAGAAACATCTTCATGCAATATCCCCGAGGACTACATCAGCCTTGCTCTGAGGTTGCCTGCAGGCAGTAGATGGGGGCAGAACCTATGGGCTGTTATTTTAGGCTTGGCCCCATTACACTACTATTTACGGGGCTAGTTATTCACAGGGAAGAAAAAGAAAGAGAGCTACATGAGACCTTTTGCCAGTGCAGTAATGCAGTTGCAGAGATGTGGATTTTCTGAGTATATTCCACTGTGTTTGTCTTTTTTATCACCGTCCCTAGAGAAATTTTAAGTGCTAGACAATGCTGAGAGCTGCCTGAGGTCTTTAGTACAGAGTCCAAAGGGTTAAACTGATGATTCTTTGTTACCAGAATTACATTAGAATGGAAGTCCCCTGTAAGTAGGGATCACTTCACATTCTTTGTACTTATACCCCCAGCAACTTTCAGAGTGTCTGAGAGATAGCATGCACTGAATAAATACTAATTAAGTCAACAATAACGTTTTGACACTATCTCTTAGTGCTTCCCTTGCATCCTCAGTATGCACCATGGAACACTGAGAGTGACTTTCAATTCACCCATGTGCCTACTGGTTTGTATACTTATACATACACACACACACATACACACATTATTAGAATGTTCTAACAGGAAATGGGCATGTGTCTATTTTATTTATATATATATATATATATATAAATATATATACACACACACATACACATATTTTATATATTATTTACATGTATATATATATATATGTCTTGAGAGTCTCCAAAGAGTAAGTTTATATTCCCTTAAATTATTTTCTCAATCTAGTTTCTTTTTCCAATTCAAATTGATACATTTCAATGGATTTTGGATCCCTAAAGGGCTTCTTCCAAAATACATGGCATCACAGAACCATAGAGTTACAAGGAATCCTCAAGATCATCCAAGTACAATTCCTCCCACCCACCTACCCATTTTACACATGAGAAAAAAAGGGTGAGAGAGATGTAGGCCATGCCATAAGATATCAACTGACTTACTTGAGGTCACACAGCTAGCAAAAGAAAAAACTATGTCTTGTGATTCTCTATCTGCGGCTCTTACCATTAAGACCGCACTGCCTGAATAGGGACCCAGCTAGCTGGGTAGCTCAGCTCATCATCTCCCTCTCCTTCTTCCTCTCTTTCTCCTCTCCAAAGGAAGGAAAATGTTGATGGCCAGAAGCTGCCCACTTAACTTGCGGTTTACTGGCTAGATTTCTCTCTCTCTCTGTCTCTCTCATAGACACTCACAGACACACACACACACACACAGACACACACACACACACCCCTCCTGTCTTAAAGTGGTAATTGTTTCTCTTTGGAACAGCAACCTTGAGGGTCTTACCCTCCCAGCTTGATTTTTTTTTCCCTCTAATTAAAGATGTCATTCCTTCACTCATTTCTTAAAGAGGCCTATTCACTGAGTGGGTGTTACCTCACTCTAAATGAGTATGTGAAAAGGCCTTAGCCTAGAAGAGCCAGGGTCTCCCATTGCATTCTGGGTCATCTCCCATCATCCTGATGAATATCTGGTCACTGGATCCAGATGGCTCTGGAGGAGAAAGTGAGACTGATGACCTTTCACAGTCCTCCCTCATTCAAATCTAAGTCAACTGCAGGTCATGTCATCATTTCCCTGATGCCATGGTCCTCTTTGAAACGGAGAAATACAATCTCATAACTGACATAAAATATGTGCTAAATTAATTTTTGAGATTAGTAAAATGAATTCCAATGAAAATGTGTATACAGCTTACTGACATAGCTTGAAATTACACAGGCACATATGAGTGAAGACCACTACTAGCCTAATAAATTCAATGAATATTTACTTAATGTTTACTATTTGCAATCACTTAGAGAAGTACTAGGATGAAAATCAACATAGTCCTTTAAGGAAAAGAACTTACAACTTCATAGGGAGAATACAGACATAATACAGATACAAGTAAGCAAGAAGAAAAAAGGATTGAATGTGATGAACACAAAACAGAATTCCAGAGAAAGTACTTTAAGAAAATAAAAGAGGGAGAGAGATCACTTTCTCTTTTAAAAATATTTTCCTCCCAATTACATGTAAAAACAATTTTTAGCATTCATTGGTTTCCAATTTCTATTACTCTCACTCCCTCCCTGAGAGGATAAGCAATCTGATATAGATTATATGTGTATAATCATATAAAACACTTCCATATTAGTCATTTTGTACAAGACTCAAAAGAAAGGATAGAAGGAGAGACAGAAAGGAAGGTAAAAAGGAAGAAAGAAGGAAGGGAAGGAAAAATTGTATGCTTCAGTCTATATTCAGACAACAGCTCTTTCTTTGGAGGCAGAGAGCATTTTTCATCATGATTCTTTGGACTGTTTTGGATCCTCACATTGCTGAGAATAGATAAGTCATTCACAGTTGTTCACTGTACACTACTGCTATAAGTGTGTACAATGTTCTCCTGGTTCTGTTCACTTTATTCTCTATCAGTTCATGTAAGTCTTTCCACGTTTTTCTGAAATTACCCTGCTCATCGTTTCTTACTACAGCACAACAATATTCTATAATAATCATATATGATTATTCTTCGGTCTTTCCCCAGTTGTTGGGCATCTCTTCAATTTCTGGTTCTCTGCCACCACAAAAAGATCTGCCATAAATATTTTTTGTACATGCGGGTCCTTTCTCCCCTCCCCCTCCCTTTTTTTTCCAAATGCTTTATTAACTTCTGGTTTACTTCATTCACTTCTGCCAGATTTTTGGTTATAAATTTTCTCCCCATTTTTCCCCTACCCACCTCCCCAAAATAGTGGTCCCCCAGGATATCCCCTCCTCTTACTTCCCAATTACATGTAAAATAGTATTAATGATAGTATATATATATATATATATATATATATATATATTTTTTTTTTTTAAGCAATTGGGGTTAAGTAACTTGCTCAAGGCCACACGGCCAGTTATTTCTAGGTGTGGTGCTGAGTGTCTGAGCCCAGGATTCGATCTCCAGGTCATCCTGACACTGGAACCAGTGCTCTTACCCACTGAGCCACCTGGCCACCCCTATGCAAGTGGGGTTAAATAACTTGCCAAGGTTACAAGGCCAGGTGTTTCTGGGTGGGTGCTAAGTGTCTGAGCCCGGGATAAATATATTTTTAAACATTTGATTTTAAAACTTTGAATTCCAGATTCATTCCCTTCCTCCATTGTCACCCACCCTTACTGGGAAGATAAGCAATTCAATATAGGTTGTACATGTGTAGCTAATGCAAAACATTACCATAGTAGATATATTGTAGAAGACTGAATATGTTTCCCTCCCTCCTATCCCACCTCTCACTTGATCTATTCTCTACTTTAGTCCTGTCCCTTTTCAAAAGTGTGTGCTTCCAACTACCCTCCCCCTCAGCCTGTTCTCCCTTCCTTCATCCCCCCTCTCATCCCCTTCCCCCCTACTCTCCTGTATGGTGAGATACCCTATTTAGTGTGTATGTCATTCCCTCCCTAAGCCAAATTCAATAAGTATTAGGTTGACCCATTCCCTTATGCCTTTCTGTTCTTCCTCTCCATGTACCCATTTTCCCTTGCCTCTTCTATATGAAATAGTTTGCCCCATTCTGTCTCTCCCCATCTCCTCTCATTATATTCCCCTCTCACCTCTTAATTTCACCTTTTAAGTATCATCCCTTCCTATTAAATTGGTCCTGTTCCCTCCATCTATGTATACGTGTAAACATATATATATATATACACACACATTCACATATGTAATCATACGCCTATATACCCTCTGATAAAGACTATATATATTTCTATTCCCTTTAACTATTTTCATACTGAAAAAAGTTTCATCAGTTACAATTATCGTTTTTCCATCTAGGAATGTAAATAGATCAATTTGATGAGTTCCTTATGACTTCTTTTCCCTGTTTACCTTCTCATGCTTCTCTTGCTTCTTGTATCTGAATGTCAAATTTTCTATTCAACTCTGGTTTTTTCTTCAAGAATACTTGAAAGTCCTCTATTCTACTGAATGACCATATTTTCCCCTGAAACGTGATACTCAGTTTTGCTGGGTAGGTGACTCATGGTTTTAATCCCATCTCCTCTGACCTCTGGAATATCATATTCCAAGCCTTTCGATCCCTCAATGTAGAAGCTGCCAGATCCTGGGTTATCCTGATTGTGTTTCCACAATACTCAAATTGTTTCTTCCTGGTTGTTTGTAATATTCTCTCCTTAATCTGGGAATTCCAGAACCTGGCTATACTATTCCTAGGAGTTTTCTTTTGGGGATCTTTTTCAGGAGGTGATTGGTGGATTCTTTCAACCTCTATTTTGCCTTCTGATTCTAAAACATCAAGGCAGTTTTCCTTGAGAATTTCTTGGAGGATGATTTCTAGGTTCTTTCTTTGATCATGGCTTTCAGGTAGCCCAATAATTTTTAAATTATCTCTCCTGGATCTATTTTCCATGTCAGTGATTTTTTTCCCATGAGATATTTCACATTGCCTTCTATTCTTTCATTTGTTTGGATCTGTTTTACAGCATCTTGATTTCTCATCAAGTCACTAGCTTCCCTTTGTTCCATTCTAAATCTGAGGGAATGATTGTCCTCAATTAGCTTTTCAGATTCTTTATCCATCTGGCAAATTCAGCTTTTTAAAGCATTCTTCTCCTCATTGCCTTTTTGAGCCTCTTTTGCCATTTGAATGAGTCTATTTTTTAAGGTATTATTTTTCTCAGTCAGGCTGTTGACTCTCATTTTGTAATTTTCTTGCTTCGTTCTCATTTCTCTTCCCAATTTTTCCTCCACTTCTCTTATCTGCTTCTTAAGGTCCTCTATGGCCTGCAACCAGCTTGTATTTTCCTTTGAAGCTTTTGGTGCAGGAGTTCTGACTTCACTGTCTTCCTCCTGTTCCATGCTTTGCTCCTTTTTGTCACCAAAATAGGAGTCTAATGTTGGAATCTTCTGTTTGCTTTGTTTCCTTTGCCTGGTCATGTTGCCACTTAATTACTTGATTCTGGGGCTTTTTGCCACAGTAGGACTCTGCCACCAGACAGGGGAGCTTCATTCCAAATGCTGGGGTTTTCTCAGCTGCCAAAGGTATTAGTTGGGTGCCCTCTCTGAAGCCTCCACATGCTCTGGCAAGCTGTTCATACACCCCAGGACCTCCACCCTAGACCACAATCCAGATCCAAGCAGGTTAAAGCAAGAGTGATTACCCCTCAGACTGGTCACTTTGTCCCCCTACACTCTGCAGGCCAGGAGCTGAAGCTGCCACATGGCTACTGCTACGCTGCAGCCCTCAGCAGCTTCTTGCCTTGGGGGCAAAAACCGACACACTCCCAACTACTGGGTCCCAAAGTCCACACTGCAGTGACCTCTCACTTTGTCCTTAGCATCTATATGTTGATAATTCTGGACTGTCACAGCGGCTGGTGATCTGGAGTCTCTCCAGCTGACAGCTGGTCAGGCAGCTAAAACGACCAGCTCATGCAGGCCTGGGCTCGGCTCCCAGAGCACTGTGCTGGCCAATTCCTGCCAGCCTGCTGGGCTGTCCTCAGCGGGAGGTTAGGTTCTCTGTGTCATTTTGTGGGTTCTGTAGCTCCAAAGGTTGTTCAGAGGCCCCTTTTACATGAATTGGGAAAGGTGGAAGCTAGAGCCACAGGGAGGTTCTGTTTCGACTCCCTCT
This sequence comes from Petaurus breviceps papuanus, assembly GCF_028583685.1. NCBI lineage: Eukaryota > Metazoa > Chordata > Mammalia > Diprotodontia > Petauridae > Petaurus > Petaurus breviceps. The sequence continues at coordinate 2,748,742 of NW_027186296.1, read as the reverse complement.
CCCCCTTTTTTTAATCACTTCGGGATACAGACCTCATAGTGGTAGTGTTGACTCAAAGGGTATGCAAAGTTTTATAGCACTTTGAGCACAGTTCCAAATTGCTCTCCAGAATGGCTGGATAAGTTCACAACTCCACCAACAATGCATTAGTGTCCTAGTTTTCCCACATCCCCTCCAACATTTATCATTTTCATTTTCTGTCATATTAGTCAATCTGATAGGTTTGAGGTGCTAACTCAGAGTTGTTTTGATTTGCATTTGAGAGACCACTTTCTGGGAAACAAAGAAGACTTCAAGTACTTCAACAGAAAATTGAAGGAAGTTAGCTTTGAACAGAGTGAAAGAAATATATTTTAGGCATAGAAAATTGGATAGATGAAAGCACAGGTCAAAAAAAGCAGAATAAAATGGACAATACCTAGCACTCTAATCTAGCTGGAATACAAGAAGGGGAATAATGTCAAATAAGCCTAAAAAAAGGTTTGTTGAAATGAGACTGTGGAAGGCCATAAATGCCAGGAGGAGTGATTTGGATTTTGTCCTTTATCTTTAAGCTATAGATCCAGATTCATTACACAAGGTCCCCTGCTACATATACAAACTCATAAATAATCAAGCATGCCTTCTATGGACTAAATATTTTTCACATATGTGTAAAATTACCCCAAATATATGAAGATGCTATTGTGATTAAAAAACTACAAACTAATTTAAAAGTATTAGTGAATTCACAGCAGTTTTCCCCCTCATGACATATTTTCTTAATCAATGGATTCTAATAGTACTATTATCATGTGAAAGTCAGTAATTTTTTTATATTAAACAACTGCTATTTTCAATAGGTTAGCTTTAGGGATGTGTCTTAATGTTTGCATTATGGATTAACAAGCAGATTTCAAGAAGACAGAATTTTTCCTGATTCAATGTAAGTAGATTGTTATTAGAAAATGGGAAATGCCACATTAGTGCAAGAATCCTAATAACAGAAATTGAAAACTCATGTTCTAAACATGTGCAATGTCAAGGTCATATGATAAATTGATGTTGATAGTATCTATAGTACTTCATTTCTGGGTAGGCATTCAATAAGTATTTGATGATTTGATTTGACATTCAAAGATTCTGAAGTATGATAGAACAAAGAGAAGATCTAAAAATGCTTCAGTGTGTGAAGCATCATCCTCAAAAATGTGAAGCCAGTGACAAATGTTTTGAACATCTGCATCCATAAGTAAAGGTGTTAATAATTTTCATATGTCAAATTTCATTATCAATGTCATATATTAGTTTTCATTGTCAAAAAATACTAAATTACATGAAAAAAATGCTCTAAATCACTATTGATTAGAAAAAATGCAATCAAAACAACTCTGAGGTACCACATCACACCTATCATATTGACTAATATAACAAAACAGGAAAATGATAAATGTTGGAGAAGATGTGGGAAAATTGTAACAGTAATGCATTGTTGGTAGAATTGTAAACTGACCCAACCATTCTGCAGAGCAATCTGGAACTATTCCCAAAGAGCTATAAAAATGTGCATACCCTTTAACCCAGCAATACCACTTCTAGGTCTGTATTCCAAAAAGATCATAAAAATAGGAAAAGGACCCACATGTCCAAAAATATTTATGGCAGATCTATTTATGGCGACAAAGAATTGGAAATTGAGGGGATTGGGGAATGGCTAAACAAGCTGTGGCATATGAATGTAATGGAATACTATTGTGCTATAAGAAATGATGAGCAGGCCGACTTCATAAAAACCTGGAAAGTCTTATATGAACTGATGCTGAGTGAAATGAGCAGAACCAGGAGAACACTGTACACAGTTAACGGCCACATTGTATGATGACTGACTTAGGTCTTCTCAACAATGCAAGAATCTAGGACAACTCCAAAAAACTCATGATGGAAAATACTATCTACATCCAGAAAAATAACTTTTGAGTCTGAATGCAAATGGAAGCATTCTATTTGCTCTACTTTTCTTTCATTGTTTTATTTCTTCTTTCTTGTGATTCTTTCCAATAGTTCTAATTCTTCTTTACATCATGACTAATGTGAAAATACATTTAATATGAATGCATAAGTACAGCCTATATCAGATTGCACACCATTGGGGAAGGATACGGGGAGATTTAAAACTCAAAATCTTATGGAATTGGATGTTGAAAACTAAAAATAAATAAATTGATTATAAAAAATATAACCTTAAATGCCAAATAAAATATATCAAACTGTGTACACAATCCTTAAAAAAAAGCCTTGGGAAAAAATACTAAGTTATTAAAAAGTGCTTATATATTTCATTGATCCACCCAGTTTATAGCAAAACAATTCCAACTGTGCCACTTTATTGATATCACAAAAGTTTAAATAGTTTACAAGCTTTCCACAAAATGTGAAAAAGTCAAGTAAATGGAATTCAAAAATTAGGACCCCATGACAATCAATAATTGGAACCAGCACTATTTGTTACCTCCTTTTTTTCTCATCATCAAATTATATGTGCACAATGAAATGAGTTACACAAATATGTCTAACATGGTATTATAATCTCTATTTTAAATTTTAAAAATTAATCTTGATAACAAGAACATAAACTAAAAGTCTAAAATAATCAAAGACCTAAAGAAAACATAAAAAGCCTTTTACTCTCCTTTCTAAGATTTACATCTGAATTTTTATTTGTAAAATAATCTGAGTGCACAAAAATAAACATACAAATATGATTGTCTTCTCTCCATCTCGTAGTATGGTAAAATAATGTAAAAAAAAAAAAAGAAAGTGAGAGAGCATTTAGATTTTACACTTAAGAGTTTAAGAATACACAAAGTTAAGTTCTAGTTACTCCATTATTATAAATTCCTTACATTATAATTCCTATTATAAATAGAAGAACAAGATGTACTCAGCCCTACTTCACATGACACTTAAAAATACATCTACCTTTTAAGGCAGAGCTGTATGAATTCATACAAAGAACTTTGAGCTGTTGGGGGAAAAAATCTAGATGCTAGTATAACAGTTGGTTTTTTTTTTTCAACTTGGTAAGAACACAATTTCTTTTAATGTTCCATCTAGTCCCTGACTATCATGTTACTTTATTAATTGAGGCTTTGAAGACAATAGTTAGCATGAGATCAAATGAAAATGAAAAGGCTCTACTGTTGCCTGGAGCACCTCAATTAACTTGCAACAAAATGTCCTACCCCAGACTTAACAGGATTGTTTTATGAATGTTATGACAAGAGTCCACATTATTGATGGGAATAAAATCATTTCCACATTAACTCTTGAGAACTCAACTATATGAATTCACTCCAATTGCTCTGACTCTGTGGCCAACTCTACTCCTTACTCTTTATTATGCTCCATGTAAAACTTACTCGGGAATAAAGATGTCAGTCAATTATTCACTGTATCTTTTATAACCTGACAAACTAGGTCTTCTTTCTTAGCTTAAATCAAAATTAGTTGGATCATTATCCACACTTTATAATCCTATGCATATCTTTTGTACTGTTTGAATGTGAACAGTCTGACTTAAAAATTATCTTGATACTATTCTAATAGTATGTTTTCCTTAATTTTTCTCTTTATTTCTTGCCAGTTTTAAAAATCAGCTTTTCTACTTTTTTTTCACTCATTCCTTGCATGTTATCCTACCTCAAATGCTCCTGAGGCACAAGAAAAGAAGAGATTATGTGATAGCAACATGATATAATACATACATAAATTTTTCCATGGGGGAAAACATTGTAAAGTATCTCTATCTTTAAATGATAATCTCTATCTCTGTCTTGAAAAATACAATTGACTGATTTGGCCATAAATAGCACATGGATTTCCTTGTTTGACAATCAGCAGAAATGAAGGAAAATCTGACTTCTTGTTTTTAATGTACAAGCTACAGTAACAGTTTCTGTCCATCTGCAGTCAACCAAGGCTTTTCAATTTTATCTCCACAACACCTCTCACATCAGTCTCCTTTTCACTCATACAACCACCACCCTCATTCAGCCTTTCATTACTTCTCAGCAGGCCAGTACACTCTCCTTGCCTTCAATATTCTCTCCAATCTATCCTCTACATAGCTGCCAAATTAAAGTTCCTAAATTACAGGTCTGATCATGTCACTTCCATGCTCAAGAAGCTTTAATAGTTCCCTGCTGGATTTTTGGTTAAAATACAAACAGCTCTATTTGTCATGTAAATCTTCAGCACCCCAAGGTATATACTTTCTCTAGAATAGATTGTCTACTGACTTAACTGTTTCATTTTTGTCTTTGCACCTCCAGCCCCTAGCATAGTACATGGCACCTAGTAAGCAATTAATAAATGTTTGTTGAATGAATGAACCATTTCACAGTTCCACTATAGAACCATCTCTCCTCAAAGTCTAAAGAATGACAATACCTGTCCTGAGACTATGATACAACATAATTCTGCCCAAGACTCTAGATTGAAGAAGGCCAAGCTCCTAAATTTTTCCTCTGCAGTCTTCAAGAACCTAAAATAATGTAACAGGTCTGGAAAGTTGCCCCTAGTCTGAGAAGAACACTTTCTTTATTTGTATATTATGTAAATATTTCATCTTTCCCATTCATGTTCCTATATAGTGTAAGTTATCCCAAAAGTCTTAATGCAGTTTTAAGTCTTAATAGCTCCCCTAAGATTTTTGGGACACCCTGTATTTATGTTTATACAGATATTTGTCCATGTATTTCTTCCTATAAGGTAAGGCTGTACCCATCAAATCTGTTCTGCATTGTCTCCAACTTTAATTAAGGATTTTTTTAATGATTATTATTCTGGCAATAATGATGAAAGTTCGAATCAACTCCTATATCCACTAGTTGTCCATTTCCATATCTGGCTCCCTAAAGCTATGAGATTCTTTATATCTCCCTGTTTCCTATCACTCTGTTAACTTTTTTTTTATCCTATTAAGGTATTTGCCAGCTTCCCCCTCCCACTTACTATTGATCATTTAAACACAAAAATTAAAGTGATTTCATTCAAATAATTTTATATCATATTCTTGTAAAAACCTAGTGAAACTAAAAACACAATAGAAATCTAAAATAAACTAGGTGCTAGAAAAGAAGACAGCTTTATTAAATGCCATTTCTAAACCTAAAAATACTTGTGAATTGCTTCCCCTCACTTCAAGGCAGGCTTGAAGATCAATAACAACAAAATTAAAAAATATTATATTTTTTTCCTGGTTTGAGTCAGGACCTGAATGTCATCTCTAAATCTAGAGGAGCCTGGGCCTAGAGAAACAGTTATTATGAATTCCCAAAGCCCCTCAGTAGCAACACGTCCTCTCACAATGACACCTCTGCTAAGTCAAGTCCTATAGATAGCTAGCTATTGTCTACCTTCCTACATAATTCACAGCACCACCTAAAAAAGTAGATATTGGATTAAAAAACTTCAACCAATGTTCAGTCATTCTAGCACTATCTCAAGGTGGCTTATTATTCATTCATTCAGCCAAAGGAATTCATTAAGTTCTACCACATGCAAAACACTACCATATATTATGGAAAATAGAAGAGTGTAGAACTTGGATTCAAAGGACCTGGATTAAAATTCTGGCTCAGCTATTCACTAGTTGTGTGCCCCTGGGCATATCAATTTACTTTTATGGGTATCTGTTTCCTCTAAATCCTATGATCCTAGAAGTTACAATCCCTAATCTGAAAGAACCCATTGCATAGTTGTGGCACAAAAATAAAAATGGCAAACAAGAAAATAAATTCAAATCAATATAAGCAACTAAACGATACATGGTACAAACTGAATACATAACTCCTAAGGAAATATAAAAAAAAGAAAAAAAAAAGATTATCCTAGAAGTAGAGTTAATCAAGAAAGCTTCTTTAAAAAGGAGAGCCTTGAATTAAGCCTTTAAGTGTCAGCTTCAGATTTCAAGGGAGGAAGGAGATAGTTAAGCATGACATGTACAAGCAACAGTAAAAGGATGGAGCTAACTAAAATTTCTATATCAAGAAGCTATTAGAGATGGAGTTGGAGAAGTGCTCTTTCTCCCTTCCTATTACATTTTGAACATCATTTACTAGATGGGCTAGTAAAATTCAAAACACTCACTTTTGCAATGTTTTTTTAAACAGCTCAGGGAAGACTTTCTATTGTGGAGAAAATTGAAGCAAATAGCTAAAATGAGTTTGGGCATCATCCTAGAACTCATTTACCTACTTGATACCACTCTGTTACCCCACATAAAAAGTGATTACATTACATTCCACAGTGTTGGCTAATAAGACTAATTTATGCCATTTTCTAGTGATATACACACACACAGCATATGTCTGTAAAAAAACTAGATTATTTTTGAATAATTAAAAAAATAAATAATGCTATAATCTTACCTTGATTTTTAGCTGGTCTTAGGTTTGCTAAAGCTACAATCTGATGCCCAGCAGCAACACACTGCATCATATTATAGCAGCTGTCCTTCCCACCACTGAGGAAAAAAAAGTAATAGTTATGTAAAAGGATTACTTCAAGAATAACTAAAACTAAGTATAGCAAAAATATTTAGCTTAACTTTTCATAATTTTTTAGTGATTGCATCTGAATTAGAATGAATAAAAAACATTGAATTTCTAAATTATATACAACCTAACCACTTGAATTTGGATGAATAAGGCTGATAACATACATATGAAATAATCATTAATTTCTAAAAACACCCAAGATTTCAGATTCTCAATTAAATCTGGTAGGTGTTTTATTTATGTCAGTAGTTTTATTTAATGTACAAAATATTTGATTTAAAAAGTCTTGATTTTTTTTAATTTTAGCAAAATATTTTATCATATATGCTCTTTAAGTAAAATTTCCCTTGAAAAGTTAAAAAACCAAAAATAGCCCTGAACCAGAAAATCAACTTACTTTTTATCTCACCACAGTAAAATCTAACAACTGAAAGCCATCAAGGATTAAAGGATTGAGTAAAATACTAGGTGTCCCAAAAGTCTTGGTACAGTTTTAAGCTATTAAAGCTCAAATATAAGGATACCTTGTATTTGAAAACTAGCAAAAGATAGTGCTCATTTACTATATAAATTGACAATACTTGATACTGATGATCTGTAAAGATGGGAAGTGCAACATTAGCAACAGTTAGTTTAGTGGCTAGTTACAGAAGTCAGGAAGCCTTGTTCATATCTGTTTGAAGAAAAAATCAGCAAGTTACTCCACCTCAGCGAGCCTCAGTTTCCTCAGTTATAAAATGGGGATAATCATATTAGTAGTACCTACTTCATTAGGCAATTGTAAGGCTTTACGGCATCGTGTATGTAAAGCACTTTCCAAACTTTAAAACACTCTATAGGTATCAATTATCATTGCTAATGTTTCTATTTCTGCACAGCGAAAGATCAGGCTAGAGTTCATTGCCCTGATAATACAGTATTTGGATCTTGTTCATTTCAGTTCCAATTCCACCTCTGGATCCCTCCATAGTCAAACAAAAACCATTGTGCCCAGGCAAGTGGACAGACAACATAGGCTATGGAGTGGAAATCTGGAAACTTGTGGGAGATGGGAGAGGTATTTTTCCATCCTCCACTATATTGACCTATTTTGCTCACTCACTATAATTCTCTCTCATTACTCTATTTCCTTTATTTTTCTCTCTCTTCACCTCCCTACACACTCATCCATGCCTTAGGCCTGCCAGTATACAGATGACACTATGGGGAAAAGCTGGTCCTGACTCTTGACCTAGTCTTTTTTTTTTTTGGAGGGCAATTGGGGTTAAGTGACTTGCCCAAAGTCACACGGCTAGTAAGTGTGTGAAGTGTCTGAGGCCGGATTTGAACTCAGGTCCTCCTGACTCCAGGGCCGCCCTCTTAATCTAGTCTTTATCCCCATCCTCATTTGTGAGAATGCTTGAGATGAGATTCTGTAGATCAGTGCCTATATAACCAAAATTAGAATCTACCCCTATTACATCCTTGTTGCAAAACATTCTGATCTTTGTGTATATATTTTAAATAACAAAGGCTAGTCGGGTTATCAGAAAGACTGACATTAGAATAACTCAATTAGCTTTCCACTTTTAAGCAGCTATAATCAATTAATAAATAAACATTTACTAAGTACCAGGCACCATGCTAAGGCATTGTCCCAGACACTAGTAAATTCTAATCCAGCAGCAAAGGGCATTTTATCAAGAAATAAAACTATATCTAGGACAAAAGAATTAGTTAACCATCTTTAAGTTTCAACTAAATATTCAGGAAAGAAATGCAACCAAACAATTCATCTGAATTATGGATTTCTTCTATCATTTTAGTCCAGGGGACAAAGTCTTATTTCAAATGGTTTCCTTGTACACAAGTTTTATTAAGTGTATGAAGATTTTCTAATAGTACTTTAATATTCATACAGCACTTAATAGTTAAAAAGTCATTTTCATAATCTTACTTGAACTTCCCCCAAACCCTGTAAGATAAGGTGGGTACTACATTACTATCTCCATTTTATAGATGAGAAAACTGCTTGTATAATTAGTAAACTAGTATAACTAGTTTATATACCTAGTAAAATGGCAGAGCCAGAGCCAGAACCCAAGTCTTTTGACTCCAAGTTCAAAGTTGTCTATACTATACCACATTGCTCTTACTGTAACACATATACAACATAAATACATGATGGAAATTGCATTGTCCAGAATATCTGTATCATGCCACAATTAAATTTAAATTTTTATATTATTGTGTCTAACATTTAAAAAAAAATGTAATATAATCATCAAAATGGAATAATGTTAAAATGTAATTACATAATAACACTTAGAATATAATATAAATTTTTACCAAAAACATACATTTAAAAAAGTAAATTTATTATAGAAATTAGTACATATGTAGTGTATATTATCTTAAGCATCAATTATAGGTTTGTATTTAAAGTGTATTATGTATAGTAGTAACCATATTTTCATGTGTGTAACCTATAATGATGTTATTTTACCAATATACAGGGCAAAATTTAATTTTAAATGAAATTACTTTGCATCATGTTTTCAAAAAGCTGATTTTTTTTTTTTATCTCCTAAGTAACAGTAAAAGAATAAAGCAATGTCTAATCATGGCTCCAGATTATGGCTCTCTGGCTCATCAGGGATTAAAAATAATAAACTATATTTGGCATAATATCATTGTAGTAGTTAATTATCTTATATTGAAAAAAAAAAACATTTTAATTCCATAACCTAAAGGCAGATCCCTACCCAAACATGTTTTCATATGCCCACGTGGAATGTAGCCAACTCTACAGAAGTGGAACAGAGAAAATGTGAATTTCAGGTTTAAAGGGGTCAGATAAAAACTGGCTGAAGTTTCCTTGGTTAGAAGACAAACTAGTCACAATGTTGCTCTACAAGCATCTTAAAATTTATCAGTCTCATCTCATTGGCCTTGAATTACTGTTAAATGTTACTATTTTTATCATTTGTTACAATAGCAAAATACCCAGTTACAAAAGAGCACTGAGATTAAAAACTAAGAGAAAAAAGTAAGATAATAGTTAAAATACTGACAAAGTAATTATCGTAATTAGTTTGTATTCTGGTTTTAGTTCCTTGAAGCTTGCCTAGCCTGGAATTTTAATTTTTGATCATATTGTTTAGATAGCAAATCAACCAACCAAATTAAACTTTAGAACTTTTAAGATGTAATACAGAATATCTGTATTTAAAAGCTACTACATAAAATTTTTAAGCCATAAGGGAACACATGGAATGACTAGGCATGAAAGGGATTGATAAAGTTAATCTTCATAATATATAATTACCAAAGTAAAAACCTGTGCCTGATTTGGAAAATAGCTTAGGTGATTATAATAGGATAAACATCAACCGGATAACAGTTTAATATGGAACTCTTCCCAGATGTGTCATTTTGATGAGTAAAAAATGTTTGGGTAATCAAAGGACTAGATGTTCAATTTATGACAAGTTTCAATAGATTTTCAATAAAATTTCCCATTTTTTGAATGATCACAGAAGTTGAAGCACTCAAAGCCTACAAAGATTATCTGGTTCCTCTTTCTGCCTTTTAACTAATTTAATAATACCTAAATCTTCTGAGACAAAGGGTATTGTCAATCCATTTTTTTAAGTCTAGGTAGTTTGTTCCAATTGTTGAATGCTCCTTTGCTCCACCTCAGACCTACTTCTTTTTACACATTCTTCTGCAGAAAGTGAGAGCCAAGAAGTGACTTCCATCTTATACTTTCAAAGAGTTATCCCACTAACTGCTTTTATCAGGCAAAAAAAACCCTCAAAGTCAACAACTATAGTTATGAATTAAATCATTTATTATAGAAAAATTCAGAATTCAAAAATTTGAATTGAAATTCAAAGATCACCAGGTCCAATCCTACAGTTAAAGAGGAAACAGAGGCAGAGAGAGGTTAAGACTTGCCCATGGCCATTCAAGGAGTAAAGTGGTCTGGAGAGATCTGAAAGTAGAAAGGTATTCTAATGAAAAGCCCAAGGCTCTTTCTACTTTACCTTTAAGCCCAGTTGATCAGATGGATAAGGAAATTAGCTCAGTGCTCACTACAATCCTATAAATTTCGAAGATATTTCTTTGTATGATGGTATTGGTGTGCTGTATGATTCCAAATTTCATATTAATACTGGAATCAGTATGCCTAAGAACACTTAGTGGAAGCACCTTTTTGTTACCTTTTGCTCTATAATAATAATTATAGCTAACATTTATATTGCATTTACTATGTGTCAGGTGTTTTACATGTTCACATTTGATCTTCACAACAACCCTGGGAGGTAGGGTGCTATTATCATTTTACAGATGAGGAAACCGAAGCAAACAGAAATTAAGCAATTTGTCCAAGGTCACACAGCTAGTAAATAGTCGGAAGCCGTATTTGTATTTGGGTCTTCCTGACTCCAGGGCCTTAGCCTCTATCCACTGCTCTACCTAGCCCCAAGAGAATGGGAATATAATGGAAGTAGGTATGGAATGGGATTTGTTAGAGGAGAAAGATTTAGAAAGGAGGAAGAGGAAGGCAGGGGAGAAGTGGTGAAGGGACGTACAAAGAAAGGACTGTGAGCTACAAGACCAGAAATTAACCAGAGGGAGGCGGGATCCAGGCAGAGTAAAGCAGCCTGGGGCGCGGAGGCACCAGCCGGGTACTACCCTGGGGCTCCGCCTCTTCCGGTCTCCGACGAAGCCCCAGCTCCGGCCACGGCTCTCCACAGGGCACCGGGTCTCAGGGTAGGGAAAGACAGACACTAGGCCCTGGGGCGGCGGAGGTAGCCGCTTTCTCCCCAATAGCAGGGAGGAGGAAGGCCGCGGCGGGGGCCACGTTACCTGATCAGAGCCGCGACCCTCATGTCTGAGTCCCCAGCGTGCGCGTCGGAGACGTGCGGGCAGGGAAAGATTGGAAACTCGCGCCGCCGGCCCCGCTGCTTCCGCCTTAAGGGGAGGGGTCCTTGTCTCCCAACTTCGCGATTAGGACCCACGCTGTAGCGTTGCCTTCGCATCCTGCTCGGAAACCCCTGCGACTGCCGTGTCCCTACTGGAGACCTGTTTGTCGGGTCTTCCAGGAAACTGAGTAGGACCTTTTAGGCTCTTTATCGCTGAGGTTGGTGTCCTTCTTCCCGGGAAAGCATGAATTTTTTTTTTCTTCAGGCGCGCTGTAGTCGTCTATATAAGGGCAAAGAAGCTTCAGCAAGAAAGGGCGAAGCCTGTAAAATTCTGTAAAAGTAGAGCCTGGATAAGGGCTGAGACTTCTAAGCCTTTTTGGAGAATGTTGGGTTATACCCCATGGTTGACTTTCATTTATTTATTTTTAATGCATATAGTAATATAGCACTCTAAACATGGGTAGAAATATATTCCACTTCTTTCCCCTTAACACCCCTTCCCTACAATGTCTTTTGCTCCCCCTCCCCCCGCAAAAAAAAAAAAAAAAAAGAAGGCTGGAACTGATTTCTACCTTGCCCCTATCCCATTCCATTATAATTTATGTGACTGATGCGACAGATTAATAGGATCATAGATTTAGAGGGTCTTGGGACTTAAAGCCGTTTAATTCATCTCCCTCGTTTACTGCCTACACTAGCATTTATTAAGCTCCTACTGTGTTAGCAAGCCCTTTGGTAAACGAAGAGCATGCAAAGTAAAGCAAAACAATAAAAAACAGCCACTGCTGTTGAGGAGCTCTCAGTTTAATGAGGAAGACAGCATGGAAAAAACTGTGCAAACTAGACAAACTGTAACTGTGTGTGGGTGTGTTGTGTGTGTGTGGGTGTTGTGTGTGAGTGAGTGAAATGGGGAAGGTCACCACGTCTTGTGTACTAAGAAATGTTGACTACCTGGCATTTCAGAAAACAGAAACCCTATGGCACATTTTAAAAACTTAAAATCATTATTTACCTTTTCTACACTGTTTTTAGGGTAAATCTGGAGACAAACCACAAACTAAGCCCTGATTTGTACAGTTTACCATTCCCAGGTGTAATTACTGTCTGAAAATTTAACCATCAGCCCATTCCCTTCTTCCCTTCCTCCCTCTGGATGACTCCTCCCAAATCTTCCAAAGTGAAAGCTTGCCCAAGCCAACTCTCTCCAAGCTGCACTTTATACTTTCTGCTATGCTGCTAAACTGGATACCTTCATGATCTCCCCCTCTTTTAAGCTTCTTTTTATGTGTTGTCTTTTCCCATGAAAATGTAAGCTTTTTCAAGGCAGGGACTGTCTGCTGGTATAGCATTTGTATTCCCAGTGCTTAGCACTGTGAAAGAGGTGGCTCCTACATTAAAACTTGAAGAAAAGAAAGGACTTTGGGAAATGGAGATAGGGAAGGAGAGAAGAGGTTTATTCACACAGAGAGTGATGTGAGCAAAGATACAGAGATAGGAGAGTGCAGGCTGTCCAATGGGACTAACCATTTTGACTGGACAAGAGCTGGGACTAGAATCCAGATGTCCTGAACTCAGCTATGCACATGTATTCTGATGGGAATGATGGGGTTTGAGTAATAGTTGTAGAGCACATAAAAATGTTAAATAGCTTGGGAACTTTGGGTAGAGGCTCAGGTATATCACCAAATGAGCTGCTGTCCCTAGATTCTCAAGGGTGATATATGACTCTAAACTTCCAAACTTCTATTAGCTGTTGATCTTCCTGCTTCTCCTTGATTGTTTATATATATATATTTGTCCTTGCTTTACTCTGACATGGGGGCCATCTCCAGTTGTCCTGATCAGTATCTTTCCACTGGACCCAGATGGCTGTAGAGGAGAGAGTGAGGTTAGTGACTTTGCACAGCCTTCCCTTACTTAAATCCAATTCACTTGCAAGTCATGGCATCACCTTTGTGATACCATGGTCCTCTTCCAGAACAAAGGACAAATGACAACCTGTGAGTAGTAGTAGATGCCCCACTGGGGACCCACCTGGCCAGTTCCATTTGGGCAATGCAACTTGCTCCTTCCTTCCTTCCTTCCTTCTCTCTGTCTGTCCACATAGGGTTTCATACCCTTACCTGCAGGTGCTGTGCCCAAAGAAATGTCAATTTTGATTGCTGAAACTTCCCAAGTTATCTTGGGGTTAACTGGCTAGATTTCTTTCTTAAGACTATGCCTCAAACCCAAATCACTCTGGCTCTCATTGATTGACCAACAATAGGTCCCAGCCCAAGTCTGACTTGGTCATTATTCAGATTTTGATGGCTCAGAGTGAGTATAAATAGAAATTGTTTCTGTTTTGACCAAAAATCCTGAAGGTCTTCCCCTCTCAGATTGTTTTTTTTTTCTTTTGACTAGGTAAAAGAGGCCATTCTTTGCCTCATTTCTTACCTAGCCTTAATCACTGAATGGGCATTGCCTCATTCAAACTGAGACCAGGGAAGACCTTAGCATCAAAAGGCCAAGGTCTCCCATTGTATCCAGGGCCATCTCCAGTTGTCCTGACCTATATCTTGCCACTGGGCCAAGATAGCTCTTGCGGAGAGAGTAAGGTTAGTGACTTTGCACAGTCTTCCCTCACTTAAATCCAATTCACTTGCAACTCATGGCATCACCTTCCTGATGTCACAAGTCCTCTTTGAGAATGAAGGACAAACAACAACAGTTTAACACTGTGCCTGACATTTAATAAGTGCCTAATTAATGTATGTTGACCATCAGACTGTTCCCCTCCTATATTGTCTAAACACTAGTTTATTCCCAGATGCATACAACATACTTGCTAGGATCTCCATGCTAAGACCACCCCTCTCTCTATTCTACTCTCTTTTTACTATTAGGAAACATCCTGTTTTCCAGAGCTCAGACCCAGCAAGCAAGCTGTGCCCTGAGCTTGGTATAATAACCATTCTTTGAGCTCACTCTCTGGATATACTTAGCCATAGCAAAATCCCAGCACCAAAATCACACTACCACCGGTGTTCTCTAAGCTCGGACAAGCACCTACAGTGCCTTTCTTCTAGTTATGAAGTCCTGCTATGAATCAAATTTTCTCACTGTTGCTATTAACCCTTATTGTCAGGGCTACAGCTCACTGCATAGCCGCTCTAATTTGTATTGGAGATTTGTCCACACTAAAGCAGGTCTCCTGGGTTTCTGAGGAGCACCATGCATATGTGTCTGTTTCCCTCCTCCAACAGAATAAATAAAACTTTTTGCTTATAACTGCTGTTTTCTCTTTGGTTTCATTTTATTTTTCAGAGTTAACTGTGGTTGTGATAACCTCTGTGAAGCTTTGGTATTTTTAAGAGATAACAACAGTTGCAATACCTCTGTGACTCTTTGGTTATTTGTTTTCAGGGTTGACAATACTCAATTCACCCCAATACTAAAATGACTCAGCCATTCTACTCTATTCAGCTACCATCTTTTCTCTTCCTTTTCACTGATAAACTGTCTACAGAAACAGGGATATTGAAAACAAAACTCATTATCTTTTCTCCTTAAACCTACTCAATCATTGTATAGCCAGTTTTGTCTGAGGCACCATGATTCATCCTATCATACATGTTGAAAATCCTGGAGTTAATCTCTGATGATTTTCTTTCCTAACCCTCTGATAACCAATTTTTACCAAACCCTCTCTGCAACACCTATTTATCCTTCCCCTCTCTTTTATTCCCATTGCCACCACCTGGCTAGGTTATTGCATTTTCCTTCAAATGGACCTTCCTATCTCCATCCTTCCCCTCCACTTCACATTACTGCCAGAAAAATCTTATACAAAAATCTTGTCATTTTACTTTCCTCAAAAGACTTCAGTGGCTCTCTGTTACCCCTCAAGTAAAGGTCAGATTCCATTGCCTGACGAACAAGTCCCTTCCCAATCTAGTAATACTTTTCTAGCTTTATTATTTCTTGCATAAATACACTGCATTCCATCTCCACTGTTTTAATCTGTTTTTCAAATACGTCATGTACTCTCCTTCTGCCACTGTATCTTTACTTAATCTGTCCCTTGTGTTTAATTCTTTTCCATTTCTATTGAATTACCCACCTCTGCTTTAAGCTTTTAAAAAGGAAGTTTCATCTCAGTTTCCTATACCAATGAAATCACAGATGCTTTATCTATTTCTTATCTTCATCTCTATCCCTAACCTTTGAAATCTCATAACCCCAGTTCTGAACCTGACTGACTTCCATACTCTGCTGTATTCTCTCCTTGGCCTGTCTCTGCAGTGAAAAATTCTAACCCCCAACATTCAGCACCATTTCCCCCTGCTCCCCTGGACAAAAGTGGACCTCCTATGGTGCAGATATTGCTTGTTTGCTTTGTGTTATGTCATTGGTGATTTTAAAAAAAACTAGCTAAACCAACAAAAATACATGATTTACAGTCAGTTTATAGAATCACAGGAGATCAGAGTTGGAAGCAACCTAAAATGCCATACGTACCTGAATAAAACATACCTGAATAAAAACCTCTATAATACCTGACAAATAGTCATATATACATATTGCCAACTGATATATGCTATTTTGTATTCTTATGAATGACTTGGACTGTTTTTTGCAGAACCTTCTGCTTTTTGTAGACCTGTATTTGAATATGTGAATTTAATGTTTTCAATTTCAAATGCCTCTCTGCTTTGGATAATTAAGGGTTGACTTAAACCTCTGCCACTTTTTTTTTTTTTTTTAGGACAAAGGGAAGGTGTACCAAGGGAGGAAATATCGCTTTGGCTAAAACCTATCAGCTTCAGAGGATAAAATTGAGGAAATGGGCACACTTCACCTAGAAGAAGCCTAAAACATGAGAGGGGTTTTCCAGATGAGGGAAACATTGGCAGTGAAGGAACTTTATGTCTGGAAATTTACCAATTCCAATATTATCTTACAACATGTGTCTATCAACAGTCCATAAGCCATTCTGTATCCTTAGTGAACTCTTTCACTACCAAGCTAATAATGACTAAGAATGCAACTAATTTATGAGTTTGCGATATGGGTACAAGGAATAGTTTAGAGGACACAGGAAGGAATCCAGTTTACTGATGACTGCTTCACTGCCAACCTCTGATTCCAGGCAGGTTACTAATTGAACTTTAGGTTTCTGCATAAATAAAATGAGTAAAACCATTTCTCTTATATATTTGAAATAATTATGTACTTTTACTTCTAGTCCACCACCACTCCTATTACTTAAGAAAGTTAAACACTATCAATTAATAAAGAAATAAGGTGAAGTGAAATTTAATGAATGATTTAAGGACACATTGAGAGATTTGATAGAAACAGGAATATTACCCTGAACTGTATTTCTGAGCCTATGAGCCTTATTATATCTTGAGATAATTTTCACAGATTTTCCTTTTCACAAGACCTTAAGCCATAGAAGTGCTCCACTGATACATCATTGTGGTATTGAAATGCCACATTTCTCCCTACCCTCAGGTTCCCAAATGTTGCTCCAGATGAGCTCAATCTCTGGCAGATTTTACCAGCACAAAAGTATTTGAGTATTAGGCTGGCAGTGAACTGGACTGTATGTTTGTGGTCTAAGTTAAAGAAACTCATCACCAGATTCTGACCACTAAGTGCTGATTTTGACTAGAACAACTCTGCAGACCTTACTCCAAAGTGGACTGCAGGGGAAGACGCATGGTCGCATGGGGTGTACAAGCAACCTCCCTAGTATCAGGACCCCTATTCTCTCGTCTCCTTTGGTAACTTGCTTCTTTGATCATCCTTCCTTATCTTCAGTCTCTCCTCATATGCAAGCCTCTTCCCCGCTTCCTTCAAAAAGGCCCAGGTCTCTCCCATCCTTAAGCAAAAATCTTTACTTGACCCTTCCAGCTCTTCAGGCTATCATTCCCTCTTTCACAGCCTGATTCTTAGACCAAGTCACATACATTAGTTGCCTCTACTCATTTTTCAATCCCTTGTAATCTAATTTTCATGAGTTCTAAAAGAAAAAAAAATACCAAATGGTCTGATTCATGATTTGACTTCTTTTTATTTAGCACTTCACTCTCCTGAGCTATTCTCTCATCGTAAAGTTTGCTATAAGTACAGTGAACAAGTTAATGTTCATTCAGGGCCCTTTCCTCTGCACCCCACATATTGGAATATCCTACATTTAAAGACAAGGGCCAACAATTAGATTAGGCCATGTCACAAAGCATCAGTTGTAAAAGTGAACAATCATAAAGCTAAAGTAGAAGTCATTTAAACAGACTTTGCAATATGTCTGGGTTTTGTTTGCTTGTTTATTTATTTTTAGACTGGGTCTCCCTCTCTCACCTAGGTTGGCAGTTCAGGGGGTTATTCACTAATAAATCCCACTCTGATCAGCATTGGAGCTTAGACCTGTTCCAGAGTAGGCCAGTTTGCCCCTACTTAGGTAATCTTGTGGTCTCTACCTTTGGAGCTCACTCTATCATCACTGAATTTAATATGAATATTCATTGCAACTCAGAATTCCTGAACTAAAGAGATTCCCCAACCTTAACATCCCTAACATCAAGAATGTGCCATGACTGCCATGATTACATCCAGCCATAAAATATATTTCTAAGGAATAATGAAATTGATCATTTATATCTGATAAGATTTCCAACTTTTTAATGTCTGTTTTATTGGTTCCCAAAACCAAATTAACTATTGACATACTGGAATATTTGTCTTAAATACATAGATAATTACTAACAGGAAGAAGAGCAGCAAAGTGTTTCCCAGACAAATGTTCCTACTAAGTTTTAGCATTTTATATAAATTCAGTATTTCACTCCCTTTTTGGTACATGACATTTAATTTCTTTTTTATATGTATATATTTCAATTACATGTAAAGCAATTTTTAACATTTTTTTTTGCTTTTGAATTCCAAATTCTCTCCCTCTCCCTCCCCTTTTCCCTCATTAAGAAGGTAAGCAATTTAATATAGATTATATATGTGCAGTCATGCAAAACATATTTCTATTTTAGCCATGTTGCTACCAAAAGATTTGGCTTGCCTTTTCCCTAAAGCAACTCCTTTTCCTAAGTCTATTTTCTAAGAATTAAAAAAAAAAAATCAGCTTCTTTCACTAAGAGAAAGAGAAGGAAAAAAAAGTTAAAAGGCTAATTTATGCTTGGTAAGAGGGTCAGGGGGAGTATGACTTGAGGGGCAGCTAGGTGGCACAGTCAATAGAGCACTGACCCTGGAGTCAGGAGGACCTGAGTTCAAACCCGGCCTCAGACACTTAATGCTTACTAGCTATGTGACCTTGGGCAAGTCACTTAACCCCAATTGCTCTGCCCTTACCCCTCAAAAAAAAAAAAAAAAGGTGTGACTTGAGCCTGACCTACCCAGTAAATTGTACCTTAGATATCAGTGCTCAGAGAAACATGAATCTAGAGTTAGGGTAGAATGATTACTCTGACCCGTACTGCCTGAAGGCCAGACTTGTTAAAATTCCCCCACCCCCACCCTCCATGATTCTCTGGTACCTTGAAGAGGGGGGAAAAGGGGTGGTCTTAACCAAGTTATTGGCTCAAGTGCCCACAGATTGACCTCTCCCAGTTTTTAGGGGGCCCTGTAAAGCCAAGCACAAGCAGCTTTCCAAAGGATTGCTCCTATGAATAGCTTTAAGGTTCTGATCACATAGTATAGTGAACTCTCTATTCAGCTGTAAACTAAGGCAAAATATTCACAGAACCCAAAGTACAGCATTCACAATGATATAACAGCTTATCACTAAAGTGACCACATAGTTTTAAACAAAAGATATCATTCAGTAAGTCCTTAACTCAGTCATCCTTAAGGAGCAATCCTCCTTAAGTGACACAAAGTACAAAGGTCAAAGTTTTCCCACCCCTAGGTCACATTGTCTTAATCTCTCAGTCAAAAAGTCTTCTTTCTTCTTGATTGAAGATTAGTTTCCAATTGTCTTTAACACAATCATCCTTAAAGGGTACAAGGTACAAAGTACAAAGTTCTCCCACTCCTAGGCCACAGTAAATCATGATCTTTCCAGTCAGCACTAAGTACCCAAGAAGAGGTCTTTTCATCTTGACTTGAGGCTGGCTAACAGATTCCATGATTCCTCTTTTATGGGTCCGGCTCTTGCCTGAATCTGCCCAACCATCATCTGAATTCACAGGCAGACAGCTCTCAGCTCCTCATCCAGTTCCTCATCCAGCGCTAATTCCATATTGAAGTTCACAGTGTCCAGTCCACCTCAAGACAGTTTCTGTTTCTGGGAAGACAAAGCTTAACAGAGCCAAAACAACATTCACAAACATTGCCAGTACCATTATCGATTCACTATCTGCCTGTGAAATCGACACAGACCCACAAATAAGGTCCAAGAAGTCAACACAAATCAGCATAGCCCTCCTCCAGGACTTCTGTCAATAGACAAGAAAAATCCTCTTTCAGGGCTTCCAGGAAGGTCCCAGGGCTTCTGTACAAAGTATCACAAACACAAATCAACACAGAGTGCCGGCCACCACAAGTGTTCCCTTTGCCATTCTCAGTCCCAGCTGTGCTCAGCTTATCTGCCATTAACTCCTCTCTGTTCCGCTCCACCTCTTACGTCCTTCCTGTTCCTGTCTTTGGCAAGTCTCTTCCACTGTGGAATTCACAGGTTCTGTTTTTTTAAAAAGACTTGATATAATCAGGGCAAGGCTCAAAGACACTTGAACTGAAACAAGGTGCTAAGTACTTCTTTGCTTGCCATTATAGGCCCCTACACACCAGTCCAATTTTACCACTTGCAAAGAGGTTAAACCACTTGCCTTTACAAAGGGATATTTATTTCAAGTGGATAGCAGATGGTGGATTTCACTTTCCACACTGCAGTTACCAAGCTAGAGTCAACACCCTCCCCAAAATAAATAAGATCATCCTCCTTCACTGTCCTTCCTACATTTCCCTTTGCCGAATAGCTTTTGAACTTTCTAACCTGAATAGCACACCTTGTAGAAATGGCTCTCATTTCTTTCTTTTCACCTACTAATATATTTTAAATGTTTTCATGACTTTACTTGTCAAATTAAGTAGAAGCCAAACTGAAATGTTATACACAGTAAAGCTTTATGAATTCAGACTGTACTAATTTTAAAAGATTATGCCATTTTTAACAAAAATCTACAATTTATTAAGGACTTTTATAATTATGATGAAGTTTTATGTAATATTAATATATTTTACTTATTAGTACCCACTTACTTGTTAATTGATAATATTTGCACTACCCAAAAGTAATTAAACTATACTTATATAATACACTGCAAAAGAAAAAAAATGGATAAAACTCTGGGCTTGGAATCAGGAAGTCTTATCTTCATTAATTAAACTCCAGCCACAAAAGCTTATTAGCTGTGTGACCCTAGGTAAGTCACTTAATCCTGTTTGCCTCAGTTCCTCATCTATAAAATGAGCTAAAGAAGGAAATGACAAACCGCTTCAGTATCTTTGCCAAGAAAACCCCTCAAAAGGGGTCACCTAAAGAGTCAGAAATGACTTAGTGACTGAACAGCAATAACAACATTTACTTCAAAGGTATAGCAAGAACAAACTAACAATCCTTGTCCCCCAATATCTAAAGAGTATAATTTCTCTTTATGACTCCTGAGTCTCTATGGAGGGGCAAGAGATTAGGTATATAGCTTAGCTCATTCCTATAGAGTACATTCCTGCCAGCTTCCACATCCAAAGCCCCCATGGGCTTGGATCTCAAGCATGCTGACTTCTCAGGGCTTCTTTGCTGGACTCACCTAAAATTCAGCCTAAAACCTTGGTTCGAAACAGCTATGGCTCAAGTTCCCAAGTCTGAGGACTCCACCACCTGCTCCTGGAATTGAAAAGAATGAACAAAACAGACCAAAACCCCAAGTGCTTTTTGTGGAGTCACAGGCCTTAAGGGAATCAGTGTTCCTTTCCCTTCATCCATCCTAATTCATGGTGCTAGTGATGTGGGCAAAGAGGACCTTTATCCCTCCGATGCTGCTAGAAAAAGAAAAAACTGACTCAGTGTGGTAATTTTTAACATGCAAATTTCTTCCAACTATCTAACAGATGAAGAGAGGCTTCTCCCACACAAGTGACAGGGAACAGCAAAATATCTTCTCCCAGAAGCAGGGACCTCCTGCACACAGGGACCTCCACCTTAGGTGATCTGAGCATGCACCAAAGCCACGTTACAGCTGTCTGCCTGTCGTCTTCTCCATTAGATTATGAGCTCCTTGAGGGCAAGTGCTTTAATTTATATGCCTAATGTGTTTAGTCCCTGGCACATAGTAGGTCTGTAATAAATGCTTGTTGTCTTGATTTAGTCTCAGACCAAGTAGGTAAATTATAACATCGTTAGGGAAAGCTTATACTGACATGAATCAGGGTCTATAATATGCAACAAAGAAGGTCGTTCCAGGTATGAACATGAGCATATAGATTTAGCCTTTTCAGATAGTCAGATTCTTTGAGCATAAAACCAACAAGACTGGGCTGCTGTACTCTAAAGCACAACAACAGTAAAACTCCTCAGATAATTCCAAAAGCCCCTTGCCTTTAGTTGTTGAATTGTTTTTTTGTTTTGTTTTGTTTTTCAAAAAGAAGTGGTCCAGAGACATGCCAACTTCTATCAGGCATTGGAATCCAAGTCACAGCACCATTGATCTGTGGTAAAAGAGTCTATACTTTGTGTATCTGTCAGAGACAATTTATTAATACACAAGCATTTCTGCTTGGAGAGAGAGCTAGACTGGCAAAGTTCACCAGGCTAATTCAAATTCCCTCTCTCACCCAAGCAATTTCTAACTTACATTTTATAGTAATCATAAAATAAAAAGAGAAAAAAGTCCTTAGCAAAATAATGTAACAGCAACATAGTTTGAGTCTGGGTTTCTGATTTGCCAAACAGAAAATGGAAATGTTAATATTAGGCTTGACCTTGAGGAAAAACATCTTCTAAAAACCAACTATTCTCTTCTCACTCTTTTTTCAGGTTGGTCAAAGGTAAACAAAAGGCATACCCCCTCTTAACTGAATGAAACATAAAGGCATTCCCACCCTTAGCTTGGTCAGTACAAACAACAGAATGCTCTCATGACATTTGTCTCAGGAAATTAAGATCCATCTCTGAAACTGGTTGTCTTCCATTCCAGGAAGATTGATTAGTTCTTTAATTTAAGAACTTCAGACTAGGACATTTTCATGATATCATTTCTTAATATTTTATAATACTACTGAGGCCTTAGTGCTATGTGCTTCCACTTTCAGCCAGAAAGTCTGTTCAATTCCCTCTTGGCTCCTCCGTTCTCTCTCCCATATGAAAATGGAAGAAAAGGAAAGAACAATTCATGAAACTTCATCTTCATGTGGAAACCATAAATTTCCAAATAATAATTCTCTTTAATAAGGTTATTTTCATAGGATCATAGTATTCATAGGTAGAAGGAATTTGGAGATCCCTCTCATTTTATAGAAGAAATTTGTGCCCAGAGAGGTTCATCTTCACTCTTCCTTTAAAAATAATGAAATAGCTCTTTCTATCTGCTCTTTATGTATATATATATACATATATATGTTATATATGATATCATTATATATGTTACATATAATTTCAATTAAATATAGAACTTCTAATATAAATTCCAAAACACCCTTCTTTTTAGAGTTTCTTCTTACAAATCCATATCACAGCAACTCAAGGTTTAAAAAAGTTAAAATAACTTCATGATAATAGTACCCAATTGCATGCTATGAAATTTATATATTGACTGGAGTATGTGAGGGGAAAGAGTGTTGAATGACCGGCATACAATTAGGAACAGAGGAATGACATTCATGACAAAAAGGTTAATATATTAATAAGCTGCCATAGAACTCAAAAATAGCATCAAATTCAGGGTGATACCACAAAACACTTATTTTCTACTTATTCATTTAGAAATTAATTACATACTTCTTGTAACATTACTTATGTTCTTATGTTTTATTATTATTATGATGGATAAAAATTATTTTCAACCTGTTCAAATCTCATCTTCAGAAGGCTCACTTAAAGTGTCTTTAATATAACTCTAGTAAGAGATAAGAAAACAGGGGTGATATGTGTGTACTCCTAGGTTTTGATTTCTTTTAGATCTCTGTATTCTGAAAGCTCTTGGTTTATGCAGTTTGAAAATTATGAATATTAGAATATTTTGGCCATATATATTAAAAATGTCCTTAAATTTTTATGGATCAATATTGTTTATATCCAAGTGATTGTGGGCAGCAAGCAGTTCAATGTGGGATAATGTTCCAATTCCCAATATAATTTACAGGTTTTCTTTTCTTTGGCTAGTTCATCATTTGTATCATGTTTCCTAACTGTAGATATTTCCCAAAGTTCTATCTTGGGCCTTTCTTTACACTTTCTCTAGGTGAAATGTCAGTGCTCATAGACTTAATTATCATTTCTATGCAGATGCCTCTCCAATCTATATATACAGCTGTATAGTCTTTCTTTTCTGAGCTCCAGTCATGCCTATTGGATCATCACCTGCCTATTGAATATTTCGAGCTGAATGCCCCAAAGTCATCTCAGACTCAGTACGCCCAAAGCTGAAATAATTGTCTTTTCCCCAAAACCCACTTTTCCTCTGAATGTCCCTAT
The DNA here is from genome assembly GCF_028583685.1 of Petaurus breviceps papuanus. Classification (NCBI taxonomy): domain Eukaryota; kingdom Metazoa; phylum Chordata; class Mammalia; order Diprotodontia; family Petauridae; genus Petaurus; species Petaurus breviceps. The sequence continues at coordinate 2,724,605 of NW_027186296.1, read as the reverse complement.
CTTTGTAGAGAGCATCAACATATTTTCCAGTCACTCAGGTGTGACCTGAACCAAAGTAAAATATAATTGGAAAATATTTAAGAAAATTTAAAAATTTAATAAAATCTAGATAAAGTTTGTTTCATATTCTAAGTCAATCTGTGACCTCTAGGGATCCTTAGGTATGATTTAGTAGCCCCCATTTCTATTTGAGTTTGGCACCACTACCTTTACAGTAAGATCATACTGTGAGAAGTTATGTGGGCCTGAACTATAATGGCATCCATTTGAATAGAGAAAAGGTAGAGATGTGAGAGAAGTTATGGAGGCAGAATTGAAGACATTTGGCATAATAACTTATAACCAAATATTAACTTCATCATTTTTATTGTATTTTTATTTATTTTGTTAAATATTTCCCAATTACATTTTAATCTGGATCAGACCACATTTGGGAGTGTTGTGGGCTTTCTGAAGCCTGCAGGTAGTATATTTACAGCTTTGCTTTCACTTACTGTTCTATGAACTCTTTCACAGTTGGCCAAAATGACTGCATAAGGATGTAAACTCATTCTCTATGCATTCACTCAAAGCATCTTGGGTTTGACATAAGTAAAAAAGGAAGACTGCAGAGAAGATGTGCACCTGATTCTATTCCCACATACTTCTGATCCCTCTGCTAGGTCTTTATATTGCAGATTAATGACCTCCAATCGAAGGTTAGGTGCAAGCTCCTTAATTGTAAAGATAATTGGTTTGTGAAATATGGACATTTCTTTTGCACTTTCATTGAGGTCTGAAAAATGCTGCTGGAACCATAGTTTAAGAAAAAAAGTATAACTGCTGCAAATATATGTGGGAATGAAGATCTCCTTTCTAGTTTTAATTTTTGACAACACAGTATCTTGACCTTTCTTGTGATTTGGATAACATTAGTTATCACTGAATGGACTTTACTACAGTATGTTTCACATACAAGCACTGTTTTCTTTGTAATTTTAGGTTGAATTTGTTCAAAAAACATTATCAAGTCTTCAGTACAAACTAATTTCCAAAGCCATTCCACGTTCAGTAGTTGAGGTTGAGGGTGGTTCTTGTTCAGGAAAATTTCAATATCAAAATATCATAAAAAAACAACCCCCCCATTCTTTTCTGTCTTGAAGCTTATGCAGTGATACTTTAAAAAAATGTCATGATATGGCAATAGTGTGGCACTCAAAACTATGTTGAATTATAACTATGTTTCTGTAATTTGTAATACACTGAGCAGTAGTGGGAAGCAATGAGAGTTCCATATATGTTTCTGTTTCAGCTACTCCACTCTGCTATTGTAGTGCAAGAGCAACCATATACCCAAAAGAATGTGTGGCTATGTTCCAGTAAAGCTTTATTGAAAAATGTAAAAACTATTCTTACCTTCTGGAGTGATAAAAGGCAGTGGGTAGAATTAGGACTACAGGCTATTGTTTGCCACCCCCTGTTCTAGAGTATCAGTCACCTATTTTGTCTTTCCTTAATTTTGTGCAAGTTTCCTATTTATCACTTGATACAATTTGTATTTTCATTCTGTTATTCTTCTCACAACTATATAAACAATTAGAAATATTGCCCATTTTCTTTATTCTGAGATTCCTTCTTACCTCTGATTTACTTACATTTCAAGCTTCTACAGTAAAATTTTTATTGATATTGAATGATTTATTTTGTTTTTTATGCTTCTTTGATTCCTTGTATTACTTTATCCTTTTGACTTTTAATTTTATTTGATGAATAAGGGAATCTAGAACTTGTGATATGCCTTTGTTTTTGGATTCCTTTTCGCACATTTCTTTTTTGTTTTGGTGGCCTTTAATTAGGCAAAATGTCTATATATACTAGTTAGATATAAAAGTAATTTTCCAATACCCTTCCATAAGTGTTCGATAATTCTCCTAAGTTCCTTCTGCAACTTGACACTTATCCTTAGTGGTATTCCTTGATAATTCTACCTTTCCTTATTAAGGTTTATAACTTAACAATGGCTGCTAACCATATGTTATGGTATGGTTCTCAAATTATTTTGTTTTTTGCCAACTGCTGTAAGAAATTTGTTCATGATTGGTATAACAGATACCAGCTATACTGACCTACTTAGTTTTGGTAAAATTTGTCTGCTAGTTGAATTCGTGCCATTATACTCAAATAGGTTTTTCAAAATTCTAGTCCAGGTTTTCCCATTTCCTTTTCAAAATCATTTTATATAGATTCATGCTGTTTCGCCAGGAAACTAGCCTCATGGAGATTTCTTCAGCTTTGACACCTAAACTTCATTAGTACACTTAGTTTCTCTCAGCCCCTCTGAAGAAGGGGCTGATAACCCCTTTTAGGGAGGAATAAAAGGAAGGAGGAATAAAAAACTCCTTCCAAAGTCTTCCTTTAAAGAGGGCTCAGAAGCCCAGTCAACTCTTCATTTCCCACCATATGTACTACTGGTTTCAGTTCCATCATTATCCCTTCTTCTCTCCCCCCACTTCACCTTCTTGTTGTGTTGTTTTCCCCTTTAGATTGTAAACTTTTTGAAGATAAGGGTTATCTTTTTGTTGTTGTTCTCGTTTGTATCCCCAACACCTCGCATACTGCAAAGGCACATAACAGATCCTTAATGAATGTATATTGTATTGTATCATTATATTGTATTGCATTGTAAACTTTGTCATCTGTTTCATTATTGGGTTGAATATCTGGTATTTACATTAAGCAAAGATGTTCAGTTATCTCAAGGAATACCTTCATTTTTTCTCTTTTTACATTTTATAGCTCTTTAATTTCATTTCTTATTTTTGTCTAATTTGACATAGGGAAGATTTTTTTTTATAACTCTCCTTTATTGTCAGCAGTATATTATTGTGTGATTTGGAGCTGTGACTACCTTTGACAAAAAGTAATATACAGCCTTATCCTATAACTTATGAGATTTGTTCCCACCTTTTTATGACTTAGTATAGATAAATACTAAAAGCATTCATGTCTTCATTTCATTTCATGTGCGTTCATTGTTTGTGCCTTCAGTGGTCAATGTCATTTTTATTGAAGCATTTCCAAAGCAGGTGAAGTATTCATATTTCTGACTTTTTCTATGTATCTTGCGTTTTTGTGGTACCTGAACACAAAGGAGTATAACTGTTCCACTCTCTTTTCTGGTAAGTTGATGATCATAAAAACCCAATAAGGCCAATCTGTAATCCTATCCTGATTTATCTACATCTTAGATTCATAGGAGCAGTTTAATCTCATTGACTAGAATCCATACCTAATAAGAAGTATCACTAGAGCTCAAATGACTAGCATTTCAGAGTTCCTACCAGGAGTTCACAGCAACTGTAACAATTTCAGAAGGTGTATAATCCTACTAAACATCACTCTGATTGGATTCTCTTACTTTGTCATTGTTTTCCCACACCCATCCATACCCATTATATGGATAATGGATTAGATTTTGAAGAGCTATCATTATTTCTGTTTTTTTTTTTTGCTCTGATCTGCGATTTCATCAATATGGGGAGCTGTCTATAAGGAACTCTCTTTAGCAAAACAATAAATTGCCTAGAACACTGAAAAGATTAGATATGTGATTTGCCCAATGTCATATAGATGGTATATGTTTGAGGCCAGACTTGAACTCAAGACTTACTAACTCCATGGCCATTTCTCTATCTACTTCTTATCATTATTGTTCCTTTTCGTATTGTTCTTGTTCTTCTTTTAGAAAAAAGTTTCATTGATGTATTTAAAATTTTTTTTTTATTTTTACATTATAAACATTTGCAGATTACTACCACTTTGTGACAGGTCACATAAGAAAGTAAAATAGTTAAATAAAATTGTTAATAGAATGACATCATCTGAAAGTGTATGCAACATTTCCCATCAGTAACATTCTTCATTTCCATTTTTTGAAAAAAATAACAGAAATACACAAACACATATACCATTTTCTACTTCTAATCTAATGTATAGCATGTTTTAGTCCTCTGGAATAATAAATCTTCATTGTGTTGACATATTCTTGTTCTTATTATTTAGCTTTTCATATATTTATACTTTGATTTCCCCACTAGATTATAGATCTCTTAGTAGTAGGAACATTATATATGTTTCTTTTTTTTCCTTTTCTTCTCCACAATATACCCATCTCAAAGGCCCTAAGATAGTGTCTTACTTTTCTGATTGATCAAATATTTCTGAGTTCCCCCTTGACCTTACCTATTAGAACTGATGTGTCTCTCAGCCCCTTTTAAGTATGCCTTATGAAATATATAATAGCCATTCTACCTCCCCTCTGGAATGAAGACTTCCATCTACTCTCATGGCTGGTGGTGGGATAAGTGGGAAAGAATACCAAAGAAATAAAAAGAGTAGTGTTAGCCTCTAATAGACTGAGTATCAGACTCTCATCTTAACTTCTTCCTAAAAGAGATGTATCAATAGAGTTAATGACTAATACAATCTGGTCCTTGTCATTAACCTGAGACAACTGTCATTTATATACCGTGCCAATATCCATAATCACATATTTAGACTGTATAACTGTATCAAGAAAAAAATCTTTGTGGGCAGCAAGTTGGCACAGTGAATAGAGCATGAGCCCTGGAGTCAGGAAGACCAGAGTTCGAATTTGGCCTCAGACAGTTAACACTTGCTAGCTGTGACCTTGGGCAAGTCACTTAACCCCAATTACCCTGTCTTCCCACTCCAAAAAAGAAATCTGCTTTGTAGTTATACAAATATAATATGAAATATTTAAGTCTTCTCCATCCCCTAAATTTATTTCTAAACTTTTTTTTCTAAATTCTTTCTTGATAACTTACTCACCTTTCTTCATTTCTAGGAGAGAAAATTCCTATGAAATACAATGAAGTCTATATTATAGCATGGAATTATATCTTTTCCCTAAAGCAATCAATCAAAACAATATTACAGTCATTATTTTATCTTATCTTATAGCAGCCTTGTGAAACCCAGTTTTATAAATGATGAAACAGAGGCATGAAAAAGTTAAGTAAGGGGACTGTAGTCACATAGAGAATTAGTGGCAGAAACCAGATTTCCTGAAGTTTAACTCTGGACTGAGTCAGATTATGTCAAAGTTGCAGAACCATAAAACTGTCTTCTTTGTAGTATTGAAAAAGAAATATCATTTCCCCCTACACATTCTGAATTTCCAGATCTATGATAATCATCCATAATAAAAAGGAAAAAAACCCCACTTCTTCTCCAGAACTTATTTGAAAAGAACATTTTGTAGGAAATGTAGAGGTGATTCCATTCAGCCATTGCTTCTTTTCAACAACTTCTGTATAAAATTAGTCTAAAATGAGATGACATCAGGCTCAGTGTTACACCTATTTTGATTTCACTCAAATATTTGCCAAACATCTCAGTGCTTCTGGACCCTAGATCAATCATTTGAAGCTGGTCGACTGAAGCTTTGTAAATATTGGAATCATCATCAACACCATGCCCATCTGTCATTGCTTTTTCATCATGAAGCACATATAGCCTGCATTCATATATAGAAAAGTCTCATGACTATGGCAAAACCTAATGTATAGTCCCCTGCCCAGCTGTATATTTCAGATCTGCTGGATAAATTAAAAATTACAACAAAAGAATTTTTAAAAGGAGTCTCAATGTCCAAAGGAGTAGTTGAGTAGGTTATTTTACTTAAATGGAAAATACAGACCCCTTTGGAGTCTAATGATTAGTTAGAATTTTCCAGGGCTGCACTCATGGAGAAACTAACCCTGGGAAACAAATTCAGACTTGGTTGGAAAAAAGTTAATTCCATTTGAGGCAATATATTAAAATTACATAGCACAGTATCACAATTATTGCTATTTTATCCGTAAGCTTTTTTTGAGCAACACATAACTCTTTCTGCACTGGCTATTCTATTCTTATTCTCCCTGAAAATCTGGGTGGTGGTAGGAGTTATTGAATCATAGAATCATAAAATGTTAGGGCTGGAAGGTACCTTAGAAATCATCCAACACCTTTAATTCAGAGCAGAGAAAACTGAACCACCCACAGTGTAAGTGATTTACCCAAAATTATATTGTTTGTTGTAGAGCTGGAATTAGAACTCAAGTCTCCTGACTCCTAGTCCAATGTGTTTTTTCCCAGTTGCCTCATTGACTTGATTTGTCTTCTTTCTCTACAATTTGCCAAGATATCCAGAATGTAGAGAGCAGTGTTATTGCCCCTTTCAACTCAATTTCATTCATCCATACTGTCCTCCCTGTAACATTAAAGGGAGTTGAAGATCTTCCCTCTCTATTAATCGGCCTCACTTGGAGCCCTACAAGAGAAACTTGGTTGGTTATCAGGAAGGCCCACACCTTTTGTTACTTTTAATTAGTCAGTGAGTCATGAAGTCCTCTGATCCTGAAGAAGAGTTTATATACTCTGAGGTGGGGTTTTGCTTTGGGGTTTACTTATGGGAAGAGTGTTCGAATGATTTAGCCAAATGAGACTCTGGGTAGCCATTGGGCCCCCAGCTTTGAAAACCTAGATGTTGGTGCTTCTCTCTCTGGTAACTATGTATGTATGTAATGGTCAGACAGCTAGAAGCACTTTCTGTTGTTCTGTTCAATTGTGTTATTTTCTCTGTATTTTTGTCTGCTTGTAATTTCTATTTGTATTTTCTGAAGTTCAGGGTGCTGACTTTTCCTCCTGAACTAAGTGAATTACATGTAATACAACATACATATATACATGTACACATACACATATGTATGTATACATACATATGACCCCTTTAAAATTGCTTTCCTTTAGTAAAGCAGATCAAAGAACCTGTGCTAGCAGCCATCCTGGGTATGCTAGGGTGCTTGCTGTTACACTCCCTCAGAGACACATGCTAGGCTCTTCCAACTTTCCCTTCTCATCTACTATAATCATAAATGCCTACAAGATTTGGGTAATCTCACTTTAATGGGGTCTGGTGCTAGTTCTGAGTGTTTCAGATGGAATCTATCAATGTGCAAGAGGACAGACTTGAAATGGCAAGAGATGAAAATGCCTTAGAGACAATGTGGAGTATATCTTAACATTTTGTAACTAGTTCTGGTCAGCTAAACACATGTCAATGAGCAGGTCCTTTGATTGACCATGGAGGTATTCAAAAAGGCCTGTCAACTTTAGCCACTTCCTTTTTGCCTCATTTGGTGACTCCTTTATTAATGATATTTATTGAGGAGCCATACTGTAAGGCAAGAAGCATAGGGCCTTCTCCTTTCTGCAACTATGGTCCAGAAAAAATGGGCCACACTTCTTTTGCCCCCTGAACTTTTTTTTCTTTTCTATTTTAAGTGATTGGAATGGAATTTCTGTGACCTTTTCTGTCTTAGCATTCTGGGCTAGGTTTTACAGCCAGCCTAGCATCAATGCCATAGAAGCAAGGAGCAGCCTTGTAGAGCCCATCCAACAGAAATATAGATGAAGACTAATCTGGCAATCATGCCATATCTAGATGTGAACTTGATGGGACCAGTCTCTTGTAGGTGAACCAAGTTGAGCTTCTCCCCAGAGAAAAGGGGAGAATATATTCCTAAGGTTTTGGAGGAAATCTTTGTATGTTTGTTTTTGCTATATCTGTGAAATAAATATCTCACTATAAAGATAATTGATGTTAAATCATTAAATGGAACTGGGACACTTGTCATTGGTTCCTACCAATGATAGGTAACCCAGCTGTGGGGGCTCAAGCAGAGCCAACTGTACCAATCTTTTGGGTATCCCTAGCACACTAACGGAGAGATAGAGCCAATCTGGTTCTGGGAAAGTGAACAAGAAGTACAATCTTCATCAAGAATTTGAGAAAAAAACAAACAGTTTCCTCTTAAAAAAAAAAGTTCAGGTTGACCTGACCTAGGATAATGCAAAGTCCAGCTATTAGAATGATTTGTAACTGCTGCAGTTTATATATGAAAGAGCTAGGTCTAGTATAGGATCATAAGATCAAAGGATTATTGATTTATAGACTTTCAAGGTTATCTAGTCCAATCAATCAATCAACATTTATTAAATTCCTTCTAAGTTTCAGGCACTGTATTAATCACTGGGGATATAAAAAAAGACAAAAATACAGTCACTGCCCTCAGGGAGTTTACAATCTAATGGGGAAGACAACATACAAATGTGTGTGTGTCTGTCTGTCTGTTTATACACACACACACACACACACACACACACAAAGAAAGCTATATAGCATACAGGAAAGTTATATAGGATAAAAAGGAAATAATTAAAAGAGGAGGAACACTGAAATTAAGGGGGATTAGGAAAGTATTCCTGTAGAAAGTGGGATTTTAGATGGGACTTAAAGCAAACCATGGGTGTCAATAGAGTGGAAGAGGGAGTACATTCCAGACATTGGGGACAGCTAGAGAAAATGACTGGAGCATAGAGCTGGAGTATTTTATCAGAACAGCCAGGAGACTCTTGTAACTGGTAGGAAAAGTGCCTGTTGGAGAGTAAGGTGTAAGAAGACTGAAAAGGTAGGAGGGGGATGGGTTATGAAGGGTTTTGAATGCCAAGCAGAGCATTTTGTATTTGTTCCTGGAGTCAGTAGGAAGCCATTGGAGTATATTGAGTAAGGGAGTGACATGATTAGACCTGCATTTTAGGAAATTCACTTTTGTGGCTGAATGGAGGATGACTTGGCTTGGAAAGAGACTTGAGGCAGGCTCACCCACCAGCAGATTATTTCATTAATCAAGGTGTGAGATGTTGAAAGTTTGCACTAAATGTGGCAGTATCAGAGAAGAGAAGGGAGTATATTGGAAAGATACCACAAAGGTGAAATAAGCAAGCCTTGATAGCTGCTGGGTGAAAGATAGTGAGGAATCCAGGATGATTCAGATTCCTGAGACTGTAGACGATGAGGTTGGTCTCTAATGTAAAGTAATAGGGAAGGTAGAATGGGAGGAAGATTTAGGGGGAAAGATAATGAATTCTATTTCAGACATACTGAGTTTAAGATGTCTACTGAACATTCATTTTGAGATGCTAAAAGGTATTTATTTGGAGGTGAGTGATTAGGACAGGTAAGATAGATTGGAGAATCATCAGCATAGAAATGGTGATTAAATCCACGGGGGCTGATAATAAGCTCCCAGCCTAGTTCCATACTGTCTGTAAAACCCTGGGATGCAGTCGTACAGATTAAATGTAATTGGGAATTGTAAAATAGAATAAGTAAAAATTCAATACAGCATACATACTGTTAATTTGTGGTTTTCTAAGATAATATGCAGCTCACAGGGATCCATTTCTATTTGAGTTTGATACTACTAATCTAGTACAATATCTTCCTTTTACTGCAGAGGTGACTAAAGTCTAGAGAAACTAAATGACTTGACCAATGTCAAACATGTATTAAGTGACAGAACAAGGATTAGAATGAGGGCTTCTAAATCCAAATCCTGCACTCTTTTCGCTGAACTATACTGCCTTCCAATTTAATACAGAAGAAAGTATAAAGGAGAATAGTGGGAAAATGTGTTGGAAAATATAGTTAAGGCTCAGGAAATAAGAGTAGCCAAAGGCTTATGGATTACATGGGACCTTTACTTCTATGTATCATATTTTTTTTTTGAGGAAAGGGTCAGAAGACATTTGATATGCATGGTAAGCACCAGATAGCATATAAAAAATGTATGTTTCTTTAAAAAAAATTTTTTTAATTTTTTAACCAATAGGAAATAATTTATTGCTGATGTTGGAGTTATTTCCAAATCAGCTAAGTATAGTCAGACTTCTGAGTTCTTAAAGCAAAGATAAAAACTAGAAGACAGGATAAAATGAGAAAATACATGGCATATAATTAAAATAACACCAATTTGATCTATTTTAATGAGTTTTTGATACCCAAAATAAGAAACAAATGGAGTAATAGACATCAAAACAGATTAAAACCCATTTCCTAAAAGCCAGGAAGGTCAGTAGTTGGAGTGGGGGAGGGAGAGAATTCCAAGTATGGAGGATAGCCAGGGAAAATGGCTGAAGCCTAGAGATGGAACAGCCAAGAAGCCAGTGTCACTGGTAGGAAAAGTACATATTGGGGAGTAAGGAATAAGAAGGCTAGAAAGGTAGGAGGGGGTTAGGTTCTGAAGGGCTAAAAAGGTTTGTGAATCTTAAAGAAGATAAAATAATGTAAATCCATTGCCATAATAAAGAGACCAAAAGAACCTAGAAAATTCTTCAGCCAATAAGCATTGGATCTTGCCAAGTGAGAGATAGCAGCCAAGGAAACTTAGTTTAGAATATAAACTCATTTGTAAAATTTTATGTGGAAGGATGGTAAAAGATTATTAGCAGCATCACAACAGCAAGAATCAGTGGAAAAAAAATAATTTAAAGAAATACTGACAACTCAGCTAAGTTACATAATCTCAAATCAAGCAAAAAGAAGAAAAATGTAAACTATATAGAGAATTTTATAGCAAACTCTTTTCAAACCAAGGACAGTAGAGTCACTACATTGGGAATAAAATGCCACAATTTTTTTTGTTTTTGCTTTTTGGAGGGCAAATGGGGTTAAGTGACTTGTCCAAAGTCACACGGCTAGTAATTGTGTCAAGTGTCTGAGGTCAGATTTGAACTCAGGTCTTCCTGACTCCAGGGCTGGTGCTCTATTCACTGTGCCACCTAGCCGCCCCAGATGCCACAATTTCTGATGTGCTGCAGGAAGAAAAAGGAAATGGCATCAAAGAGAAGAAGAACTGAAATGACCAAATACACACAGGGGAAGGAACATAAGTTTGAGGATATTGAGGAATTGATTCTCAATGTATCTGAAAAAAGAGACTAACAAAAGTAAAGAAAACATCCTGCCTTTGTTAGGAAATAAAAGGTAATGAGAGAATATCAATAATTATTAACTCATTCACCTACTTTCCTATCCATATATACTTTTTTGTGAGATGAACCTATACATTTGTTAAATACATTCTTGTTAAAGGTATAAGAAGGAAATAAGCAAATTTTCATGAATGATGTTATACAGCATACTGCATTTGACAGTCACACAATTGATTCAGAGGTATAAAGAATGAACATCACACAGGGCTTTGGAGATTTTTTTAAATGAGCATTTGATTCAACAGAGCAAAACATTCCTTTAACAACTTTCATTCAATGAGAAGTATCCCATGTATATGTTGCAGTCATATGATTCTTCAAAATATGTAATAAAATAAATAACTATATATAACCAACATTCACAGTTTCAGACACAAACCTCTTTCTGTTCTTTATGTAATAAAGTATTAATGTTTGTTAATACTTTTCAAGTTCATAACAAAAAAGATTTAAATAGGTACATTTGCCTACATAAAATGTTATATAAACCAAAAAACACATGCAATTCAGTTACTATTATTATTCCCATTACTGAGTCAGTTGTAATTTGGATTCTTCTGACATGATATTCCATGACTTGTAGCTATACAGTGTTATTGGGAAAATCCTGGTGTTTAAAACATATTAACTTTTGTGTCAGTAAACAGATTGGGGTAATCAAAAACACTGTACACTTTCCCAAATGCATTTCAGACAGATTTCCTCTTGTTATTCAGTTTTGGACCTAATTCATTATCCATCTATATCCCTAATCTACAATATATTCTTTGATGAAATAACTCAATCATCTACCCATCCAACTGCATATAATAATGCAGGCAAAGTGGAAAATGCATCCAATTTGCTTTTCCATTGTAGAGAGACCATTCTCTTTTGAATGAACATGGATTTCATCAGAGATCTTGTGGAACTGAATGAAGTCAGCACACTATTATCCTCAAATAGAATGGCATTGCTTTAAGCTTCAGGCTTTTTCACATTGTTGTTTTCAGTTAGTCTGGGGGATTTAGAAGTTTCCAGTGCTTCCAAGACTGTGTGATCTCAGGAAAAAGGGTGGTTAGTGCTGTCCTGGTCTGCACCCTGATTCTTACCCAGGAAGGATAAGAACCTGATCTCTTGGGATTGCAATCAATATCAGGTTCCCTGATCCCTTGGGACCAGAAGTGATATTGTCCCTCAGCACTTCCACTCTCTCTTGACCAAAAATCTCCTCTCTACCCATAAGCTACTACTCAGAAGTAGGTATAGAAAATAGAGTTTCTAAATAGCTATCCTTCAGGACTTCCATTCCATCTTGACAGAAAATACTCCTCCCTGTCCTTGAACCGTGATCCAGAAGTGGGTATCAGCAATGAAATTGCCGAATAGTGTCTGGTTCTGTGTCCAGTGCTAGCACAGGGATCCCCTGTAGTCTCTTTCTGACCAGTTGCCAGGTCCCCTTACCATCTGTGGCTTGAAAACTCCCAAAGCTGCTAATGCTTCTATTACTGTCACCTACTACTACCACTGATGTTTTGTCCAAGTGGGCTCCAGGTTAGCATCTACCCCTGTGTCACACATCTCTCTTTCTGAATTTCCAAGTTGTCTTGAGCTGGAAGAAAGTCTCACTATGACCTTTGTTGTATCTGCTACTCTTGAATTTTATTTTAGTCATTATTTTAAAGTTGTTTGGAGGGGAATGTTCAGAGGACTCAGCTAAGTACTTAGTCTCTACTCCACAATCTTAGCTCCAAAGGATGAAATTTCAATCTTATATTCTCTCATTTAATTGTGTGACTGTAAAAATGTAGTCTGCTATAGAAAATAATGACTGTTAGTATTTTTTCATCAGGAATACCATAGACTATTTAAACAAAGGTTTTGAAAAGAGAAGAATATAGGTATGTAAATCAGTAGTTACTGGTATTTTCTTGGTTTCCCAGTTGCCCTTTTTCAGTAATATTATCTTATAATATTTTCCATTCTTTTGGAATCTTTCCCTCTTTAATTTTGAAAAATGTCCCCTGCATGCCTTTAAAATTTCAGTGCTTTCAGGAAAGATTTTTTTTCTCTGTCAAAATTTATTTACTTTTCCCAACTTCATCTTCTTAGGTGTCATCAATACTGATTTATATACTTCCTTATCTGATGAGCTGTTATAGTACTTATGTGGTCATTCTACTATTACCAGATCTGTTACATTTCACATTTGTTTGTTATTCTCCTTCTAGTTTCTTATACACATACTTTTGGGATGATTTGGCTTCACTAAGTTTTATGTCAAATCTCCTGCAGGTTTATCTTTAATTGCTTTACTCTACTTGGTAAGTTGATTTTTGTTGTTGTTGGGTCTTTTTAGCTGTATCTTATTCTTTATGACCTCATTTGTTGGGTTTTGTTTTTGTTTTTGTTTGTTTTGGTAAAGATCCTAGAGTGGTTTACCATTTCCTTCTCTAGCTAGCTCATTTTACAGATGACAAAAGTGTGGCCAATGGGGTTTAGTGACTTGTCCAGGATCACACAATTGGTAAATGTCTGAGGCCAGATATGAACTCAGATCTTCTTGACTCCATGCCTGCTGCTCTATTCACTAAGCAACCTAGCTTCTTTTCTTCCCCCCACTCCTCAAGTTGATACTGCTATCCAACTTTTCACCCTCCTTCTCTGCAAGGTTTTGCAAATGAATTTGCCTTCTAAAGTAGTGTCACCTATGATAAACATATCTTTCCTTTTTTCAAGAAATTATTGTTTACTGGTGTTTTGCTAGATTCTGGGTTCTTCCAGTCTTTTCATGGTAGTGACTATATTTAGCAGTTAAACTTTTCAAAAATATGGTAAAAATCAGATTCTAGTAGAGTTTGTGTGACTACTTGTAAATAATATTGCAGAATATATTATTGGTCACACACAAGTTGGACTGGATGGTCTCTGGTACCTTTTCCAACTTGGTCTGTGGTTCAATGTCTTTGTTTTTGTGTATTCCCACTTTTTTTTCATTAATTGACAGATAATTCAAGCTAGTCAGATTGGAATTTCTGGACAGAAAGAGGTAATATAAAAGGAGTTTGGAAAACAGATAACATGCTTGTTCCAGAGATATGAATAATAATTTTAAGGATCATTAATAATCTAGACATCTGGAGTTATCTTTTTGCCAAAAACAGAATAACTAACAATTTCTTGCCTTGCTTTATGGTATTCTTCAAGAGATGGAGGAATCAATTAAGATAATGCTTACTCTGGACCTGATTCTCACCAACAAGGAGAAACTGATTACTGAAGTAGAAATGTTAGGAGCCCTAGACAATGGGAAGGAGAGGGACCAGTCTATCTTACAATTTGTTGCAGAGATGAAAGTTGAGCATTTTCTGTCATGCATCCTAAACATTTGGAGAGCAGAATTTGAATGGTTCAGAGAAAGGATAGATAAGATTCAGTGGAATAGAATTCAGTAGAGAAATTTAGCTCAAAAGAGATGGGAAATGGGGCAGCCAGGTGGCTCAGCGAGTAACGGCACCGGCTCCAGTGTTGGGATGACCTGGAGATCGAATCCCGGGCTCAGACACTCAGCACCACACCCAGAAATAACTGGCCGTGTAACCTTGAGCAAGTTACTTAACCCTGATTGCTTAAAAAAACAAAAAGATTTGGGAAACTCTCAAGAATAAAATTCTGAAGATGCAAAAGAGGAGCAATTCTGATGAGAAGAAAAAGAAAAGTTGGCTAAAGAGATTAATATGGATGCATAGAGAAGTCATCAACCAACTTAGATACAAAGGGGAGTTAAAAGTGTGTGTGTGTGCATGTGTGTGTGTGTGTGTGTG
>NW_027186296.1:2701912-2709911 GCF_028583685.1 Petaurus breviceps papuanus | reverse complement strand
AGAGAGAGAGAGAGAGAGAGAGAGAGAGAGAGAGAGAGAGAGAGAGAAGTAGGAGGTTGATAGGTAGTGATTGTGAAGAAAAAAAGGAGAAGAGAGGAGGACTGGAAAGGAGAGAAGAGGAGGGGATAGGAGACCAAAAGAGAGAAGGGGATAGGAGTGAAGAAGAAAGGAGGGGAGGGGAGAGAAGAGGAGGGAACCCAGGAACACAGACAAATATAGAATTTTTATTGCTATCATGTCAAATTTGGCATACACTTGAAAAAATTTACATAATAGAAGTTCCTAGTTTTATACAGAACTCTTTTTCCTGTTCTTTGTTGTTAAGAAGTTTGCATTTTTTATGCTTTTCAAATTCATAATAAAAAAGAAAATGTGAAAAAAGAACTAATATTAAGGAAGTTTACCCTAATAGCCGATTTTTTTCCTTCCACTTTCAATGCAATAAAAATATTTGGCATTTTGGCAAGGATGCCATTATGTGCAGGGAAGAAGCCCCATATTCTTTGAGGTTTCAGCATGGTTTCCTTGTCTTTGGAAGAAAAAGTATTGATCTTGTTTGTCTTTAATATTCATGCTAATGTTATTTGGGGGGGACTGAATCTATTCTTAAAGTATAAGGAACTCCTGTTTTAGAAGGTCCTTCTAGTATGGTAGAGCAGCAACTTGTCTGCAATTTATGGAGACTTTCTTGGGGGCAGTAAGAGTCAACTTGCTGATAGTCACACAACTAGTATATGTCAGAGGGAGGACTCAAACCCAGGTCTTCTTGATTATAAGACTGACCTTCTATATACAATGCTGTCCTGCCTTTAAGTATAATGTCAGTTCTAAAATTTAAATATGTTTTCATTCTGCAGTATATTATTTTCAGTGGCTTTTAAAGTAGTTTTAAAAAAGCATTTGCCAAACTTATTTTCTCTGGAAGTTTGACCTCACCTTATATACTCTAACTGTAAAAGTTGGTCCTTTCTTATATGAACTGATACAAAGTGAAGTGGGAAGAACCAGGAGATTCTTGTGCATAGTAACAGCAATGTTGTAATGATGATCAACTGCAAAAGACTTGGTTTCACTGATCAGTACAATGAAACAGGATGATTCCAAAAGACTCATGATGAAAAAGTGATATCCTTTTCCAGGGAGAGAACAGATGAACTCTGAGTTCAAACTCAAGTATCATTTTCTCACTCTTTATTTTTCTTGCTTTTTTTGGTACTATGGCAGATATGGAACTATGTTTTGTATGATTTCACATGTATAATTGAATTGCTTGTCTTCTCAGTGAGTGGGGTAAAGGGTAGGAGGAGGGATGAAAGTCAACATTAAAAAATAAAAGAATGCTAAAAGTAAATAAATAATAAAATTTTTAAAAGAAGACAAAAAAAGTCTGTCACTACCCAGACATTATTATAACTCATTTATATAGTGCTTTAAGTTTTGCAAAGTACTTTTCTCACAACTCTGTGAAGTGGGTAGTGTAAATATGATTCACACTTTTAAAGAAGCTAGGTGGTGTAGTATTACATTTGGAGTCAGGAAGACCTGTGTTCAAATTTTGCCTTAGATACTTATTAGCATATGAGACACTGGATAAGTCATTATTTTCTCTCATTCTCCTCACGTGTAAAATGAGGACAATAGTGACTATCTCACAGGGTTGTTGGGATGAGGTATGGGCTCTGGGAGCCCCCTTGAGCTCTCCTTGAATCTTTGAGGTGCAGGCTCTGGGAACCCCCACTTTGAACTCTGATTAAATCATCCCATTTTGATGAGGCATTTGCATGAGGCCATAAGCCTTACATTGTGGCTGGGCCCAAACCTCTGTTACTAGACTTCCCACCCTTGAGACTATCAAAATATCAATCCACCCTTGAACTGGCTGTAAGGGTTATGGGATTTAAAGATTTTCCATGCCCCATTGGACTTGCTGACGTAGCAGGAAGGGGCGGAGCAAGAGAAAGCGGAAGTCAAGCTAGAGTTCCTGCAGCAGCAGCAGCAGCAGCAGAGGCAGCGGCAGCGCGAAGCCTTTTTTGAGTTAGCCAGAATTTCTGCTAAGGACTCCTGCTGAGGACTGCCAGGGGCCGGAGCTGCTGGGAGCGCGCTTCCCAGACGCTGGGTGGTTGCTGTGAGTGGGGAGAGGAGGACCTTTGCCTGAGGTAGCCTGTTCTGTTTTAAAGGCTTGAAAATGTGGGTGCTTTCTACTTTATGTACCTGTGCCAATGTCATAACTACTCTGATGGCTTTCACTTTCTGGTTTTGGGACTCAGTCTTTTGGTATCTTAATAAATTTTCTAGTTTATTCCCCCATATGGCAAGCATGATGTATTTTGTGATGGATAATTATATCAGCATATTTGTAATCTCCATAGGCATTGTGAATATGGCATTGCTGATACACTGGCCTAGCCCACCATTATCTGTAGCCTCCAGGTAGCCTCCAGCAACTTCCCACCATGAATCACTCATTGACCTCAACTGACTCCTGAAGATCCTCTCCAGACTCCTCCTCTAAACCACCCCTAGATTCCTCCCACAAACTTTCTGTATATAAGACCCCATCTTGTCTCCATGTTTGTGAGAGCGCCATAGAATGACCTAGCCCAGGTTTACTCTGTGTATCATACAAGTGAACTTTTAATAAACTTTCCTTTTTTTTTGGCTGAGAAGACTTGAGTCAGATTCATTTGGCAGGCCCCAGTGTGTTGGTATTTTGGGGTCTCCAGAGCAATCCTAATCCTCTTTATGGGTAACCTCTTCCGTTGGAAGGATAAAAAAAAACTATATACGAAACACTGCAAACATTAACATGTTGTACAAGGGCTAGCTATTATTATTACTCTTATTTTACAGATGATGAACCTTGTACTGTGATGATTAAAAAGCTTTGAGAGACATGGTTTCTGGGTAATTTAATCATTTTATAAATAAGGTCAACAGATTATTAATAAAAGGATGATCATTTGGCCATCTTAGACCAAAGACAATCATGGTGGTGTTCAATGTGGTGTTCAATGAGGTCCTGACTGACATCAGTCACTCTTGGACAAAGAAATTATCTCTATACTCAGACCACCAAAAGCCTTGTGCTATCTAGACAAAAGGATCTGTCTCCACCCAAGCTTGAGTAGAACACACAGACTTCCCCACCTTAGATTAAATTCCTTCCAAGGTTGGATGGAGTCTGACCACCCAATCCAGTTAATTCAATCTCATTATCAGTAATGTCCTCCTAGAGACTGAACTTTTTAAAATGAGGAATTTGAATTATTATTAATAATTTCTCTCACTACTCAGAGATGTTTACTCAGGGTCATATAACCAGAGACGATTTAAACTCAGGTTTCCTGTTTCCAGATTCATCACCTTTTGCTTTACACCATGCTAACTTCCCAAGTCTATCACATACAGGCATGCATATCTGATTCCTTATTCAGGGCAATGAATGGGTAAGGGACTATTTTCAGGGAATAATTAACCTGCCTTGGGTAGAGAATATGTATATAAGCACAGCTTACAGATAGAATCTAGCTCATTCAGAAATGTTTTATCCATTTAGAATTCAGTTCAACAAGGTGGGGGGGAGGGTACAGTAGAATTTAATTTAAAAAAATAGTCTGATTATCTGGCTAATTTCTCATTAATAATAAAAAAAACCTAGGAGTTTCTTTTCTGTCTTAATTGGCAGTTTCATTGGCATAAAGCTGACAACAGTATTCATTAACACAACATTCATACTACTGAAAGAAACTTAATATTGTATCCTGCAGGGTGGTAAAAATATCTCAAATAATTTCATGCATTTTTCACAACCTTAGTAATTGGTAAAATCAGAAAGTTTAGTGATGAATTAATAAGATGAGAGAAATCCATCAGCATTCCAAAAGCAACATTGAATCACTAATGACTCTGACCTATTAATTAAGTTTTCTCTCTCTCCTCTTTCACACACACAGATGTATGCACATGCATATAGTCTAAATATAAAAATTTCCACATATTTTGGAAGACATTCACCTCTTACAGATCTAAACTGTCTTATCTATCACAAAAAAGGGGATTGAGTGATCTTCAAAATTATTGAATGATTTGTGATGAAAAGTGAACCACCAAACCTGTTAATTTTTTTTTTAAGCAATTGGGGTTAAGTAACTTGCTCAAGGTTACATGGCCAGGTGTTTCTGGGTAGGCGCTAAGTGTCTGAACCTGAATTCGATCCCCAGGTCATCTGGACACTGGGGCCGGTGCTCTTACTCACTGTACTACCTGGCCGCCCCTGTTAATTTTTTTTTAAAAAAATGTTTATTCAAAACTCCAAATGAGTTATAAAACATCACAACTAAATATGGAACAGACAAAAAAAATCACAAACCCATTTATTTCTTGAAATCCAAAACACTATTGGAAAATCTGTTCCCCACTCACCTGCCAAATTCCAAGATTAGAAATCTTTGTTTTCCCTGCAACAGTTGATGCTGCTACAAACTGCTAAGCCAATAGAGGAACTTGCCCCCTTTTCAATTTTAGATGTTTATTCGTGAGCAATCTTTTAATTAAAAAGCTTTGCTGTTCACCTTCAACTTCTAGTTACAAAAATATTTCTCAGATTCTTTTTTTCCTCTCTCTGAATTTTGATATCACAGAATTGTAGTGTTCAAAGGTACCTCGAAGGCCAACTAGTCCAATTCTTATTAGAACAAGAATTCCTTTACTTGAACACTTTCAGTGAGGAGGTAGCATAGTACTTCATAGGGTAGCCTATTTATTACACTCTGGGATACATTTAATTGTTAGTAAGTTTTTCCTAATATCAAGCCCACATTTATCTATTTGAAGCTCCCACCCATTGCTGCCTTCTGGGGTCTTCCCAAGTCTCAGTTTGATTAAGATAACGCCCATTCAGTGATTTAGGACATCACCCTCCTGATGTCATGGATCTTCTTCAAGAATGAAGAACAACAACAAAAGCCTTCTGGGTTCAAGCAGAACAAGCCTGTTCTTTCTTTCATTTGTTGACTCTTCATATATGCTCCCTGTGTCTTCTATAAGTTAAACACCGAAACTCACTCAACCAATCCTTATGAGCTTGATGTCTGGCTGCCTTTCTTTGCATACTGTCCAGCTTATCAAGTCCTTTCTAAGATGTGGTACATCTTTACAATACATAGCTAGCTGGCTAGATATAGGAGTATGCTGGTAAATGTTTAACAATCAACTTGCTGAAAAAATATATGCAGGACACACTTTATGTTTAATCTTCTTTATATTTTTCCCTTTTACTTTCTTAAGTCTAGACAGTCAACAACAACAACAAAAGTAAAAGAAGCCCTGGTTTGACTTTTTGCACAAATAAAGTAAGATCTAAATAATTGGAAAAACATCAGTTACTCATGGCTGTCGAGCTAATAGAATAAAAATAACAATTTTACCTAAATTAATTTGCATATTTAGTGCCATACCAATCAATCTACCAAAAAATCATTTTGTGGAGCTAGAAAAAATAGTAACAAAATTCATTTGGAAGAGCAAGTCCAGAATATCAAGGGAATCAATGAAAAGAAATACTAGGGAAGGTGGCCTAGCCATACCAGATTTTAATCTATATTATAAGGAGGCAGTTATCAAAACTGCTTGGTACTGGCTGAGGAATAGAGTAGTGTATTAGTGGAATAGATTAAGTACATGAGACACAGCAGTTAATAACTATAGTAATCTACTGTTTGATAAACCCAAAGACCCCAGTTTTTGAGATAAGATCTCACTATTTGACAAAAACTGCTGGGAAAACTGGAAAATAATATGGCAAAAATTGGGCATAGACCAGTATCTTACACCATATACCAAAGTACTTTTTTTTTTGGAGGGCAGTTGGGGTTAAGTGATTTGCCCAAGGACACAGGGCTAGTTTTTGTGTTAAGTGTCTGAAGCTGGATTTGAACTCATGTCCTCCTGACTCCAGGGCTGGTGCTCTATTCACTGCGCCACCTAGCCACCCACCATATACCAAAATAAAGTCTAAATGAATGCATGATCCAGGTATAAAGGCTGATACTATAAACAATTTGGGAGACAAGGAATAGTTTACCTGTCAGATTAATGGAGAAGGGCAGATTTCATGACCAAACAAGAATTAGAGAGCATTATGAAATGCAAAATGGATAATTTTATTACATTAAATTGAAAAGTTTCTGTACAAATAAAGCCAATGTAAACAAGATTAAAAGGGAAGTGGAAAATTGGTAAAGAATTTTTACAACCAGTGTCTCTGATGAAGGCTTCATTTCTAAAATATACAAAGAACTGAATCAAATAAAATAAGAATACAAGTCATTCCCCAATTGATAAGTGATCAAAGGATATGAACAGGCAGTTTTCAGAGGAGGAAATTAAAGATATCTATAAACATATGAAAAATGCTTTAAATCCCTATTGATTAAAAAAATGCAAATCAAAACAACTCTTAAATACCACATCTCATCAGTCAGATTGGCTTAGATAACAAAACAGGAGAATGATAAATGCTGGAGAGGATGTGGAAAAATTGGAACATTAATGCATTGTTGGTGGGATTGTGAACTGATTCAACCATTCTGGAGAGCAATCTGGAACTATGCCCTAAAGGCTATAAGTAAGTACATATACTTTGACCCAGCAATACCACTTCTAAGGCTGTGTCCCAAAGAGATCATAGAAGTAGGGAAAAGACCCATATGTACAAAAATATTTATAGCAGTGCTTTTTGTGGTGGCAAAGAATTGGAAATCAAGGGGATGCCCATCAACTAGGGAATGGCTAAACAAGTTGTGGTTTATGAATGTAATGGAATACTATTGTGCTATAAGCAATGAGGAGCAGACAGACTTCATAATAACCTGGAGAGAATTATATAAACTAATGCTGAGTGAGGAGAGCAGAACCAGGAGAACTTTGTATGCAATTACAGACACATCATATGTGTGATGACTAACTTTGATAGTCTGGGCTCCTCTCAACAATACAAGGTTATAAGACAACTCCAAAAGACTCATGATGGAAAGAGCTATCCACATCCAGAGAAATAACTAGAGTCTGAATGCAGATTGAAGCAAACCACTTGCTCTCTCTCTTTTTTGTTTTGTTTCATTTCTTCTTTCTCATTTTTCACTCCATTGGTTAAAATCCCTCTTTACAGCTTGACTAATGTTTAATGTGAAGGCATTTGTTGATCCTATATTTGATTGCATGCCACCATAGGGAGAGGAGGGAGGAGAGGAAGTGGGAGAAAATTTGAAACTCAAGGGATTGAGGAACTGAATGTTGTAAACTAAATGTAAATAAATTAATTACATTTAAAAAAAAAAAAAAGAAACCCTGGTTTGTAGTTTGCTGATATCTGAAGTGTAAATGATGACTCACAAAATTTACCCATCCACTCAGGAAGTATGGGAGGGAGGAAAGAAAATGATATGCTATAAAATACCGAAATTGTTGCAAATATCTTTTGATGCTTGATACTAAGATCTGCTATCTTTTGGTGGGTCTCAGGTTGGAGAGAAGGATGTGTTCAGGTTCATCACAGTTTCATAGTTTTGTAGGTTTTGAACTAGAAAGGACCTCAGAGATCATCTAGTCCAACCTCCCCATTTTACCAATAAGGGAACTGAGGCCCCAAAAGAGTGTGATTTTCCTAAGTTCACACAGATAGTAAAGTGGCAGGGTTGGGACTTGAAATCTAATTTTGAATTTGAAACTACAGTGGGCTCTGATTGGCACATGTTAGTCTTCTGTTACCTGGTTCTAGAACTTCATCTCACTTCTTGGCCATCTCCAAGCCATTCTCAAAAGGCTCTGGGAAACTTTTAGCTTTTCTTTACATTTTGTTTTTCCCTCATAAGGGTAGGGGATGTTTTACTTGTTTGTATTACTTGTATTCCCAGCTCTTAGCACTGTGTCTGACACAATAAGCTCACTTTATCTCTATCTATCTATCTATCTATCTATCTATCTATCTATCTATCTATCT
>NW_027186296.1:2648332-2701902 GCF_028583685.1 Petaurus breviceps papuanus | reverse complement strand
ATCTATCTATCTATCTATCTATCTATCTATCTATCTATCTATCTATCCATCCATCCATCCATCCATCTATGTATCTATCTTTCACGAGAGTTCTTTTCCATTCAGTGAACTAACATCTCTTGGTTTTCTAATTATCTTGTGAATTTTCCTTATTTCTCTCAGTTCAGCTCTAAACTTACTGGCTGTCTTGCTTGCACAATACTTGATGCAGTTCATGTACTCACTTCATAATCTCTAAATGTCTGAGGAATAGAATAAAGGAATAAAGAAATGCCAATTAAAAATGAGATCAACTTTTTTTTAAAGGTCCATTCTAATTCTTCTTAACTATCACTATCATCTTTAGCCACCATATAATGGCACATCCATTTTTTTTTCTCATTCATGAGGCATATCCTTTACCAGAATTAGCCCTAATATAGATGGAATAAGCAGCTACCATGTTATAAAATGCAAGAGGTCCTGAAATATCAATTATGCTACCCCCCAAAAAAAATCCCCAATCCCCAAACCTCTTCTTCATCAAATGAGATAATATTTGCAAAATGTTTAGGAAAGTGCCTGGCACATAGTAGGTTTATGTTTATTTCTTTCTCCCTGACCATCTAAATTAACTATAAAATTCCCATCATGAGAGTCACTTGCTAGTCTTAACAGAAGGTCTTGGTTAAAATGCAAAGATGTTATCTGCATGGGAATACATAAAACAGCAATAGTACGCATTAACAAATCAGCTTGTACTTGTTTATCAGACTTTCCAGCTGACAACTAGCAGAGAGCAACAGCTTTAGGGAAAAGATAAAGACTCTCTTCTGGGGATCAGAAGAGGAAATGTTAATATCTTAGTGCTGAACTCTAGGCAGATGAGAACTCTGAACACCTAGGTGATGGCAGTGGCCAAAAAAGAATGGGTGGAATATAATATAAACTTCCTCTTATTTATAGAAAGTGTGAGTAACACTGATGTCATATACACATGACTGCTTTAAACACCAGTGTCTATGGAAGCCAGACTTTACCTCTACATTGTAAGGATCTGCAAATTTTATGTGCTTTGTATATTTCAGGTTTGTTAATCAAGATGCTAAAAAGATAAAAGAAATTACTCAGCTTCCAATATTTCAGTGAATATTAGGGGAGAAAAGTCTGAAGATTAAGTAATGTGTATAACTGATCTTAAATGTTAGGGTTAAATCCCACTTTCCCCCTAAAATAAATTTAAAACCCAAGGGAACAGTTAGGGACAGAGGCTGCATTTAATAGCAGAATGGAGTTCTTTAAAATGCTTTTGATATGCAAATAATTTAGTAAAAGAAACAGATTTCCCTTCTAAACTCGTAAGGAGTTTTTGAAAAACCAAAGGAATAAAAAAAAGGACTTTAAACTTAAAGTCTTTTGCTAACCCAGAGAAGTCTTTTAAGTTAAAAATTATGTCTTTTAAATTAAGCATATAGCTGAGTTTCCTTATCTACTTCTTACTGCTTTGGTAGCATATAGTCTTTGGTCTTTATGTTCTTTGAATGAAAGACCCTATATACTTCTAAAGAAAGTATTATTATTGGTGGCAGAATTAGATTCCAAGGGGTTTATTACTTAATAACCACCCCAAGCAAGTAAATTCCAAAGCAAACAAATTAAAGTTTGTCTGAAAAGAAAATTAGATCTTGTCTTTCATATAATGAACATACTGTGTCTATAATTCAGTAAGCCAGCAATCAGGATTACTCAGGCCCAAAGAAAATACCTCTCCCTCAATAGCAGGTTTTTTGTGCTTAAATTACCTGGATAATTGCCTTGAACCACCATTTTGCCTTGGAAAGGAACTATATGAAATATTGCATCCCTACAAAGTTTTATCATTACCATCTTTGGATGAGAAAAATAGGTTTGGAATGAAGCTGTGTTTATGCAGGCAAAGCAAAGACAGACCTATTGGCCTAAATGACACAAATTGATTGTGCAGGTTTCCTCCCCACTGTCACTAGAGAGTACATTGCATTTGACTTTCTTTTAAAAGAGACAAAGTCATTTCAAGTCATTGCAATTCTGCCACTACAGAATTATGAAAGGAAATCTACTTTCTTATTCCCCTTCCAATTTTTATCAACTAGGCTGAGTAAGAATATGAGTACACATGTATATACACACAGAGACACAAACACATACATACATATATATATACATATATGTGTATTGCATATATACATATTATATACACATAGAAAGTGTTCCAAAAGTCTTTGTGCTGTTTTAAGTTTTGATATCTTAAATACATGCATATAGACAAAAATTATTACTAGCTTTAACTTCAGTATCTCCAGAAATATATTCTTTGGAGGTTAGTGTTCTTTCTTTTTCACTTGAAGATACTAAAAGAGATTTGTGGTACTCCATTCAATGATGTTCAGAAATAAGCCCAATCCAAGTTAGTAATCAAGTATACAGATGCACTTGTCCAATTTGGTAGACAGATTGGCTATAAATGAGTCACCAGAAAAGGGTGACATTCATTAATGAGTTTTAAAGGAAAAGGTAAGAATGTAGAAATGTTGAGAAAAGGTACAAATGACAGTCCACATAGCCAATGTGCCATAGTACTGGTGGTTTGCTAACATTTCAGATTGTTGCCTCCTAAAGGAGGGATTCTTTACCTGGGATCCATGGACCTGTGAATAACTTCTAGGGAGTTTATATAAGTGAATGGGAAAAAATGACATCTTTACTTTTATTAACCTCCAACTGAATTTTAGCATTTTCTTCAATTTATTTCTATACTTAGATATGTTATTTTTAGAAAGTGTCTATAAACTTCACCAGATTATAGGGATCTAAGACATGAAAAAGGACAAGAACCCCTGTCTAGATGAAGGCCTTGAGAGATAGCCCTGGGATCAATAGACCAATGACTCTTGTTTTCAACTTGGTAAATTAAAAATAAAAGGTATGATCAGTGAGCTATAAACAAACATAACTCTTTGGAGTAAAGACAACATGCTTTCTAAGAAGGAAAATTTAGTAATCTACTGCTTCCACCTTTGGTGTTCCCCTGAATCACCCAACTCTCATATGTGGCTCCAAGAAGCTATAACATGCTAAGTGACCAAACCCAGTGATTTTGGCAACTAGAGTATATCTACATTTGGACAGTTGCAGACTAGTCTATTCAGTAACACTAAATAGTCATTAATGGAGCTGAAAAAGGTGCAGAGAAGGGCAACTAACTTGCCTTTAGCTACTCAGAGAACAGATAAAAAGGATTAAGACTCAAACAAAAACCAAAATCAAATTGATGTTTTAGAAGTTATGTATAGTATGGAGAAGGTGAATATTAATTTTCAAAAGTCCAGAATAATAGGCTACAGTGAAGTCTGATAAACTTTTCTAAACCCCTTTTCCTTGACTGTAAAATAGGGATGATAATACTTTAGTACTTACCTCAAAATGTTGTTGTGAAAACCAAGTGGAATTATGATGCATGCAAAGCACTTTATAAATCTCAATGTGCTGTATAAATGTAATGTCCTCCTTCTTTTAGACATTGTATAATACAGTACAAAAACATTGAACTTGGAGTCAAAAGGGCCCTTATTTCAAATGCTTCCTCAGACACTTATTAGATGTGTGATCATGGGAAAGTCACACTCTCTTTTTTGCCTCAGTTTCCTTGGTGATAAAATGGAACCAATAATACTTTTAGTACCTATCTCATAGATTCTTTGTAAGGCTCCTTTGTAAGGATCCATATAAAAGATCACATAAAGTATGTTGGAGAGACCTTGATGCTAATATCATCTATTATTATTGGGGAGGGAGATTTAGAAAAGTAACAGAACATGCTATCTGACACAATGAATACTTAGTACAGTACCTTGGAGATATTGCGAGTTTGGTTCTAGACCACCACAATAAAGCAAATACTTCAATAAAGTAAGTCACATGAATTTTTTGGTTTCAGTGCATATAAGTTATATTTACACTATACTACAGTCCAGGGTGGGGAATCTGTGTCCTTGAGGCCACATGTGGCCTGTTAGGTTATCAAGTGCAGCCCCTTGACTAAAGCAACCTTTACAGAATAAATCCCTCCCCGCCTTTTTAAAATAAATATTCTTAATAAAAGGATTTGTTCTGTAAAACTTGACAAAAGGTGACACCCAAGGACCTAGAAGGCCACATATGACCTTGAGGCCACAGGTTCCCCATCCTTGCTGTTGACCATTAAGTGTGAAATAGTATTATGTGTAAAAATGAACATACCTTAATTAAAAATACTTTATTGTTAAAAATTCTAATCCTCATCTGAGCCTTAAGCTAGTCATAATCTTTTTGTTGGAAGAGGATCTTACCTTGATGTCAATGGCTGCTGACTGTTCAGGGTGGTGGCCTAGGTTTCAGCCTGCCCTCCACCTTTGACACATCTTCCTCACTGAACTTTATTTCTAACTTTCTGACATAGTAAGGGAGCTCTTCCTTATAGTTGAGCACTTAGAGGTCATTGTATGGTTAATAATTGACCTAATTTAAGTATTGTGTCTCAGGGGACAGGGAGACCCAAGGAGAGGGAGAGATGGTGGAGGAGTCAGAACATACAACATTTATTGATTAAATTCAGCATCTTATATGGGAATGGTTTGTGGCACCCAAAAACAGTTATGATCATAGGTCAACATAAAAGATATAATAATAATGAAAACGTTTAAAATATTGTGAGAATTACCAAACTATGACACAGAAACATGATGTGAGCACATGCTGTTGGAAAAATGATGCTGATAGACTTGCTTGTTATAGGGTTGCTACAAACCTCCAATTTGTAATAAAACACAATATCTATGAAGCACAATAAAGCTAAGTGAAATAAAACAAGCTATGCCTATATGTTCAATTGAGGTTTCATACAGTCATGAAATATAAATGATCTCAAGAAGAATATAGGTAAATCCATCACTGATATAGCTACATATTATGTTATTAAAAAAGTTTTTTTTTTAAATTATCAAATTATATATTTTATTCTCCTCACGCCCCCTTCGCTACAGAAAATGAAAGAGAAGAGAAATAGAGAACTTTGTATTGTAGAAGTATAGTCAAGCAAAATAAAGTGGTCCAAAAATTCATTTCTCCTTTTGCATATTAGTCCATCATTTCACTATATGAGGTTAGCTGCGTTCTCCTTCATTGGTCCTCTGGAATCAGAGTTTCTCAGTCTTTCAGAATTGTTTTTGTTGTTATTGTTGTTTATGATATTGGTGTCATAATATAAATCATTCTCCTGATTCTGTTCCCTTCACTTTAAATTAGTTCCTACAAGTCTTCTCATGTCTCTTTGTGTTTCTTTTAATATTATAGTAGTATTCATTTATATACTATTGTTTATTCAGCCACTCCCCATTCAATGGATGTTCCCTCATTTTCCAATTCTTTACAATAACAAAAAGAAATACTATAAATATTTTTATACCAATGGAAACTTTTCTTTCTTCTTTGTTCTCTTTAAGGTTGTGGGCCTAGTAGAAGTATTAGTGCATCAGTGGCCATGTACCATACAGAAATTTGGGGGGCATAATTCCAAATTGCTTTCCGGAATGGCTGGACCAATTCACATCTCCACCAATAGACCTTCAATGTGCCTGTTTTCCTATACCCCCTTCAACATTTGTTATTTTCTTTTCTTTTTCTTTTTGACAGTTTAGTTAATCTGAGAGGTATGAGGTAGAAATTCATATTGCTTTAATTTGTGTTTTTCTAATTTTTAGTGATTTGTAGTATTTTTTTTCATTTGACTATAAATAGCTTGGCTAACTTTCCTTCAGAACTGCCTGTTCATATCCTTCTTCTATTGATCAGTAGGGGAATGACTCATTCCTTTAAAATTGATTCAGTTCCTTATATTTCTTGGAAATGAGATCTTTATCAGAGAAAATTGCTATAAATTTTTTTTTTGCAGTTAACTGTTTCCTTTCTAATCTTACTTACATTAGAATAGATTACACAAAACCTTTTTTAATTTTATGTAATCAAAATTATCATATTATCTCTTATGATCCTCTCTATCCCTTGTTTGATCATGAACTCTTTCTCTAGCCATAGATCTGACATATAATTTCTTCTTTGTTCCTATAATTTGTTTATGATGTGACCTTTTATATCTAGGTTATATATCCATTTGGAGCTTAGTATAAATTGTAAGGTTAATATAATTACAAAACATTGTTTTGAGGTATAAAGATAGATTTAAATAATTGGAAAAATATTTGTTGTCCACGGGTTGGTCAAGCCAGCCAATAAGACTATCAAGATTATTTTGTAGAACTAGAAAAATAATAATGAAATTCATCTGGAATTATACAAGAGTAAGGCTCTCAAGGAAAATAATGAAAAAAAATGGGAAGGAAGGGAGTCTTGTTACTGCAAGATCTCAAACCATTCTATAAAGGAGCAATTCTCAGAAGTCTGATGCTGGTAAAAAAAACAAAAAAACAAAAACAGATCTGTCAGTGAAATAGAGTACATATACAACTATAGAAGTGGATGTACTATTATTTAAAAAACCCAAATACCTCCTCCTTGGATAAGAACACATAATTTGATAAATACTGCTGGAGAAACTGGATAGCAGTCTGGCAGAAATTAGCCAGGGCTGGGGAACCTATGACTTGGAGGCCACATGTCACCCTTCAGGTCCTCAGATGTGGCCTTTTGACTGAATCCAAATTTCACAGAAAAAATCCCCTTAATAAAAGGATTTGTTCTGTGCAACTCAGATGATACAATCCCCACTCTAAAAGAACTTCCATTCTAGCAAACCAGATTCAATTTAATTTAATAAACATATATTAAAAGTGCCTACTGTGTGTAGAAAATTATACCAGATATTTGGAAATACAAAGTTTAGATAACATACAACCTCTGCCTTCATGGGATCATAATGCTCAAACTAGAAAGGGGTCACCTAGTACAAATGCCTTTTTGTAGTTGAGGAAATTGAGTGAGGTACACAGAGATTGAGCAATATGTCCAAAATCACAAGGTAGAGGGAGAAAGGGTTAATTAAACCCCCTCACCACCACTCTTTATGCAATACTGCAGACCTGTTACCATCCTCTAGAGTTATCTGATATATACACAAATGGTTATAATAAGAGATAATATATAACTATGTTGTGAGCCACATGTGAGAAAGCATCATTACTAACTGAGGAGATTAGGAGGCACCTTGTGGAAGAGGTAGCATCAAATTGGTACATTAAAAGATGAGTAGAAATTCAACATGCAAAGAGTTGGGAAGAGCAATATTTTAGGCACACATGGGAAAGCATGAGCAAAAGCAGAAAAATGTAGGGCATGTTTAGAAACTGTATACTTTAATTCGGTTTCGGCAGATCAAAAAACAGTTAAGTGTCTACAATGAGTCAGTCATCTTGCTATATGCTGTGGATACAAAGAAAGTCATAAGACAGTTCTTTCCCTCAAAGAGCTCACAGTCTAAGTGGGGAAGACAGCACACAAAAAAGAAGCTGAAAAGAAGGAAACATGGGAAATTGATGGGGGAAGAGGCATGAAGGTACTATAGCTGGGGTGGGAAAAGATCCGAGGAGGTAAGAGTTTCAGCATTGATTGTCATCTTGAATGAGGAGTTCCTGGAAATGACAAAGCCCAGAAAAGCATTCAGGTGAGAAATAAGGAGAATGTCCTTGTTTTCCTTCCTTAAATGATGGAGGACCCAGGAGGAGCTCCTAGATGGCTGGCCCACACAGGCACTCTCTCCAGCCTGGGGGCGGGGGGTTACAGGAGAAGGGGATGCCGAGGAGGTATGAGGGTCACAGCTGATCTTATCAGCAAAGAACATGTAGAATTGAATGATATGTAGTAAGATTGGAAATAGCAATGTAAATTTTTTTTAATCAAATATGAAGTCCTGTGCCCTTGAAAGTTCTTCAAAACCTTGTTCATCATTCATAGCCTTCTACTTTTCTTACACATTGCCTTCTTCTGTGAATTCTACCTACAGTCCAGCTCCATTGACTTCCTTGTGGTTCCTTGAGCATGATTCTCCATCTCCTGTGACTTACAGATATTGAACCAGAGTATGAAGACCAAAAACAAAAAAAAGGCCATGGAATTTGATGATTAGCTTATAGGTGTCCTCAGAGACACAGAGAGAAACTTCTTCAGAGTAGTTGGGTTAGAAACTAGACTGTTATGCTGTAACTATGTGAACTGAAAAGAATTTTTCCATTTGGGGTGAGTCTGAATTTTATACCACCATAAATGTCAAGCTCCCTGAAGTCAGTTGCTTTATATACTGTCAATTTGTTTTGGTTCTTAAGATGGCCAAAAATCAGTGGTTGACTCAGTGCTATAAATAGATAGGATTTTCCACTTTGTATAATGGCTGAACTTACCTGCCTCTGTTTGCTTCTTAATGTACTAAAAAAAATTGACAAGCAGTATGGTTATATTGGAAAACATGTTGAATTTGGAGCCAGGAGACCTGGTTTTGAATTCAGCTTCTGATTCTTATAATGTCACATTATGTAAGTCATACCACATTTCAGATCCTCAGTTTGCTCATCTGAAACATGGGAATAATAATCTTTGTTTTATATTCCTAACAGAGTCATTGTGATGAAAGCCCTTCATGAACTTTTGTTAAAGCCCTGTACATCTGTGAGCGATTAACTCACCAGTCCAAATTTTCATAGTTGCTGAATTATCCTACAGGATCATTACATGGTATGAGAATTACATTCAGGTTTCTTAAGTTACCCTGGTGTCCATAAAGCTGGCAATGGCTAATTTGTGGTCTGAAGCAAGCAACCATAGACTAAAAGGTTTTATAAAGTAAAAATGGTAATGTCTAGAGTTTTAAGAGCCTGCTTTGCTATTAAATCTCTTCTTGGACCAGGTAACGTAAATATTTAATATCTGGTTTTGAAAAGATTTATAATATTTGCTTAATTGTTGTGTTTGCTTCTCATACAGTGGAACTGGTGTACAGATTGTTCTAGGGAATATGGGGACTTAACAAATGATATTTTAATCCTCACCACGGCAACTGATTTTGCTATGTTACAAACATATCAATAATACATTTGCAAGTCTGCCAGCTGGGGATGAAAACTGCAAGGGAAAAGAATCGGTGAGGTTTACTCTACAATAGCCTAAAAGATCAAACATTAGACATCATTTAGAAATAGTGCCTTTTTACTCTATCTTTCAGTATTAAACCAACCTCCTCAAATAAAACATCTTATATTGGTCTGCATGCAGAAATGACAAAAGGAGAATGCAGTAGGGGAAAAAAATTATACAGCTTAAGCTTGGACACAAATCCAAAGCAAATAAAATTAATATTGGATCCTAAAATGGTAAATATTTGGGTGATAAATCTTTAAATTCCAAGGTTACCAGGAGGTCAACTTCCAGATTTTACAAAAGATTCTAAAAGGTGGCCAATCCAGGATCTTCCTCTACCTTCACCAAATATCTTCACCAAGAGAGAAAACCCCTGTTTTGTGAGAATTCAATGTTTTCCAGTTTTTTTTCCTGTGTGCAACCAGTGTTTGAGCAACATTCAAACCATTTAGACCCAGAATACATGTAAAACATCAGCACAATTTTAACCCTCTTGCATACTGCATTAGATCAACAACAGAAATAATTGCTGTCAGTTTGAACATTTTTGACCAATAATTCTCTGTTTTTCCTGCAAGTAACTTGAGTGATGCAAATGACCTTATTTTTACAGCATGCTTTTATTAAATAGTTTATTATTTTGGCAGACTAATAAAGATTTTGGTATTTGCTTTTATTTGCAATAATATTACCACCACATAAAAAAGGATTTTATGTTCTTTTTGAGGAACAAGGAGGATAAAAGTGGTGATGGATAGCGCAACTGAGGCATCAGCAATGAGCTGGAAATGAGACACATAAATATGAAAGCAGAGCTAAGAAAATAGAACTGCACCCTTGGCCTTTCTTAAAAGAACATGCACATGCCATGGTTCATTCACACTGTTACAGAAACTCCTTTTGTTTCCAGAAAGTCAGGGGCTGCACGTAAAGTCTGAAAGACTACTTTTGACTCAAAACTACTGGACTCTCCTATTTAATTAGTTTCATTTAGGAAAATATTTTCCAAGATTTCTGATGGGGTGGTTCTGATTGGGAGGAGGGGGGAGTGGATAAAGGGGATTGCAGAAACATTTAACTGAAGACACTTGGTGTGGACTGAGGCTGAGGGAGAATTTTTTAAAAGATTTAATCTTTTAGTCATTACTTAGCACATTCTTCTGAAATCAAAGCATTCTGACACAATAGTGTCTTCAGAAATGATAGAGCAATTGTTCATGCATTAGGAGATGCAAGACAGATGACTGGACTATTGGACGTGTCTTTAAGGACATATGATACAGCGATGTATATAAAAACATAGAACTCACTAGTGGGGGTGGATGCGTGGAGTTGTAGATTGCAGCATTAGTTGTGCCAATAAAGGCACTTGTTTATTTTTAAGCAATGGTTGTGTGTTTGTGATTATGTCTTTCCATGTATCAGTCAAATGGGAACATTTACATATAAACATAGTCCATTAGAAAAAATATATATATGTAAGCTCCTTAATATCACTCTTACAGTCTTTTCTAATAGCTCCTTTCTCTTTGCTGTGGCACATTATTATTACTACAAATGTAAATTAGCTGATGAAGAAATCAGAAAGGAAGGGTGAATCAAATGGATCATAGGATGTCTAGTTCTTGTTCTTGGGGAAAAGAAACTTGTGATTCAGTACTCGGGCATGAAATGAGTAGACTTTGTGTACATGTGGGTACAATCAATAACTGGGGTTGGAGGACATAATACAGCATAAAACAGAGAAATCTGCTGGTTCATTATCGATTTCAGGATCTCCTTCAGGGAGTACCCATGCCACCTTTCTTGCTACCATTCAGGTTCCTATTGGAAAGGCTAACAATAGATCGAGTCTGGTGGTAACAGAACAGGTTTAACTATTAATGATATGCCAAGACTGGGTTCAGAGAATTGCTTCACCCAATGCCAATCATTCACTTCCTGCCAGTAGCACTTCACATCTTTCCTGGGATACCATCCAACCGCAGTGGCATCTAAAATATAGCAAGCAGTGTTGTTACAGTTAGAGGTGAAATGGAAAGTTCCGCCAAACAGAAGTGACAAATTCACATGGCTGAGTGTTGCCTAGCAATGGGGCTGAGGGGGATGTGGCAAGGCTGACTTCACCCACAAGGGTGCAAAGGAAGGGGGCAGGGAAATATTTCCATGGAGGCTTAGGTGGCCTTGCACCTTGAGCAAGATGCATACAATGTGTTGGTTGTTGTCATTTGAAGGTGACATGAAGAAGGTGGAGCAGAAACAGGAAGGGACAGCAGCTGAGTGAATAAGATAACTAGCTTTAGAGGGGGAGGTCCTCAGCAATTAAAAAACTGAAGTAGGGGGTGGGGAAGGGGGAGAATAGCAAGATGCCAAGATGCCAGACTTTCTGCAGAAACTGATGGCAAGGGGCCATCCTGCTGCCTTTTGACTGCGGTCCTCTTGGTGCACCTCTGTTCAGCTGGCACTTGGCAGCTATGTGGCCCCAGGGTAAAACTGGCAAATGGTGGCTTTTTTTCCCAGAGATCCACCTGATACCAAAGCTCATGATGGGCAGTTTGACTCAAGAGATTAGAAGAGACTGAAATGTCCAAAGCTAAAATCTCCTGGTCTCATTCTCTCTGTCTCCTCTGTCTCTGTCATTTATTCCATAAACAAAGAAAGAAAGGTATCATGATAATAACTCTAGAGAAGAGGTAGAGGCTTCTGGTCCTGTGAATTTCTTGAGATGATTTGGGGTCAAGTGATCTAGATTGTTCATTTTCCATTCTTATATTAAGAAAGTACAAGGTTGGGCATATACTTAGTTGAATCAGCTGGATGACAGGTGATACATTTGGAAGTGACAATCACCTTGGATCTCTCTTTTTATTCATTTCTCTGACTTCCTTTCTGTATAAGAGACATGGGCCCCTTAAATTCATAAACCTACTTTCTGCTGACAAATCCTAGCCTTGATTAATCAACTTCAGAATTTATAATTCCAAGGCAATGTGGAGCCTCAGGAAGACTGATGTAAAGTCCCACCTGTGATCTTTTACTGGCTTTCTGATCCTAGGTAGATTACTTAACTACAAACCACCCCATAAGATCGTACTTTGCATAACAGTTGAAAGTCTGCATTGGTAGAGAGACTGGGAATTCTCTATGCCAATGAAACCAACTTTCCCTCCATCTCAAATCTCAATATACCTGATAGATACTTTTTACCCACAAATCTCTCTTGATGAATCTAAATCCAGAACTGTAGCACATTAGTTACATTAATATTAATAACCCATTAAGAAGAAATCCGCAGTAATGCTGAATGACATGAAAATTTTGTCACTGAAAAGAAAAGGGGAAAATTATACAGAGACAGTTTTAGTTGCCAAAATGAAAGTCAAGTTCATAAGGTGAAACTGAGAACATTGGCCTCTAGTAGTTCTAGGCTTGCTTACTTGATATCTTTTCCCCATTTCCACCAAGGAAGACAAGATCAAGGCTGATCTTAGAGTAGTGACTATTAATCTTTTTGGAACTCAGATGACATATTGTAGTTCTTCTGAATTTTGTCATTCTACTTTCCTATTTATTCTCTAGATTTTCCTATTATTAAAAAATGCTATTTTCTAAATGTATATTTTTGGAATAAAATTTAATTAAAAGAAATTCAGAAGGATTTTTTTCTATACCTTAATTCTACATACTGTTTAAGAACAATTTGACAAAACCAGTGTTAGTCAGTGTTCTATCATTTCTAAAGCACAGATTTATTTTAAAAACATTAATTTAGTAAGCAAATATTTACTAAGTTTCTCCACTATGCTAAGTACTAGAAGCCATATTTAGGTATTTAAGATAATAGGATCATAGACCTAGAACTGGAAAGAATCTTTTGTTCAATCATTTTTCAGTCATGTTGATGACCCCATTTGGTATTTTCTTGGCAGAGATACTGGAGTGTTTTGCTATTTCCTTGTCCAATTCATTTTTCAGATGAAGAACTAAGGCAAACAGGGTTAAGTGACTTGCCCAGGGTCATACAGCTAGTAAGTGTCTAAGGCCAGATTCGAACTCAGAAAGAACTCCAGTCCTTGCTCTCCAACCACTGCACAACCTACTTACTCCTAAGAAAGGAACCTTAGAGACCATATACATACAGTAGAATTTCCTTGTTTTATAGAAAAAGAAAGTAAAGCCCTAGAAGTTAAACTTCCCAAAGTCACATGGTTAGTTAGGATTTCAACCAAAAACCAGTGCTCTTTTCAATATTCCATGCTATTATCTTCAGGATATTGCAGGACACCTTGAAAACTTTAAAACGCTATATAAGTGTCAGTTATCATCATTAACAGCAATACTAAGGTACTAAAGTATTTCAGGTGATGTCATGTACACACACACATATGCCACAAAACAGAAAGTGATTCATAGGGGCATTACAAAGATCTCTAAAGTCAAATGAAGAAGCTAGCGTTTATGCCTGGGGATATTAGGGAAAGCTTCATAAAAGAGGTGTCATTGTGGTTTGGGGTTGTCCTTCCTTCTCAAAGAGGACCAAAATGACATCACTATGTTGAGGTCAAGTTACAGTGTGTCCAACTGTGGCTGATCAGACCAATATGAGCTGAGAAGGCTCTACCACAGGTCATGTACATATAGTTCATGTGAACATTTGGGGTTGAGATGGCTCTCAGTTGGCACATCTCACATTTCTTTTGAGATACTGCAATTCTGCTTTGCTCATTGAGCATAGCACCTTTTTTGATGCAGACTAGGAGGTTCCATGTCTCACAATCGATTCCAAATTTCTTCAGAGAGAACCTTGAGAGTGTCCTTGTATTGTTTCTTCTGACCTCTGTGTGAGAGCTTGCCTTGGGTGAGTACTTTGTGAAATCCCCATTTAGGTAAATGTGCATTTGGCATTTGAACAACATGGCCAACCCATCCGAGTTGGACTCTCTTCAGCAGAAGTTGAATGCTTGGCAGTTCAGCTAGAGAGAGGACCTCGGTGTGTAGTACTATTGCAGTACAAGTGTACTCTTTCCAGGTGATCTTCAGAATCTTCCCAAGATAATTCAAATGGAAGTAATTCATTTCCTAACATGGAGCGGGTATACTGTTCAAGTTTCACAGGTATGCAACAATGACATCAGCAAAATGGCTCTGTAGACTTCAGTTTGATAGGTGGCATTATAGAGGCAGGACGTGAAGGAAAGGTAAGATGTCAATAGGTAAGCATATATGGGGAGTAGGGCAAGAACGACAGCCCAGGTAAGGGAAACTTAATGTGATCTCCAAAGAAAGCACCCTTGGATTGGCTTCTCTCATAAACAAAATTTCAACAACATTTATTGAGTAAGAATATTGCTTACTTGACCAAGGAGTGGGGATAAGGAGAGAAAAAATGGAAATGATAGATATGGTCCCTTTCCCTGAGAACTTTCAATCTAATGTGCTACCTAGATCTGTAGATAGATAGTTTTGTTTTATTGCTACTAGTTGTAGGTCCATTGTACATATTTTAAATGTATTTTTATGTATTTGTTTGTCTATAGGACTTTGTATTGCTTTTGCACTTAATCCTGGCTTACTTTGTATGGCAATCATTCAGGTATGTGTCTCCCCCACCTTCTAGACTGTGAGCTCCATAAGAGCAAGGATTAAATCTTCCCCAGGTCTCAGCACAGTGATCTATATGATGATGATGATGATAACTAGCATTTATACAGTACTTTAAGTTTTGCAAAGTGCTTTATAAATATTATCTCCTTTGATCCTTAACATAACTCTGGAAGGTAGATGATATTATATTCCAATAAGGAGACAGAGGTATACAGAAATTAAGAAACTTGCCTTAAGTCACCCAGTTATTAAGTGTCTGAGGCTGGATTTGAACTCAGGTCTTGACTCTAAGTTCAGTACTCTATCCACTGTGCCACCTAGCTGCCTTCATATATATATATAGGAGGTGGCTCATATGTTTCCTAATGTGTTAAATTGCCAGATGTCACCCTAACCAGGTCTGCTGACTCCCAATCACATTCATTACATGTTTGAATGCCTATATTTCTATAATCAGCAGAATTCCCTGATTCTTTTCTTACATTTTTCTTTCTTTGGTATGTCTGTATCTCTTGTGTCTATCACAATTTCTAACACATAGGTGCTTAATATGTGCTTGTTGAATTGAACTGAATTTAGTCCAATGAGCTCATTTTACTGATGAAGAAACAGAGGCCCAGAGATGCAGCATGATTTGTAGACACATCGAGTCAGTGGCAGACTTCAGACGCTGCTGGTGCTCAGATATCTTCTGTTTTTATCTCCAGCATTAGAATCACTATTACTAATGGTGAAAGTAAACTCTCTCAGAAGAGAAATAGATAGCTGTTAGTTGAAGCATAAAAAAAAATAGTAGGTATTTATTCTGCTTCTGACACATCAAAGCTTGTAAGAAAAATCTCTCTCTCTTTCTCTTTTTTGGGTTTTCTTTTAAAGAGGAAAAGATAAGAAAGAAGGGTCAAGAGCCAGATTTTTCAGCTCCTGTGGGGATCCTACTGACTAAAATATTTACAAGTGTGGAAATGGCACAGAGGAAACCCACTCAGTGATGGAGAAGAAAAGTCAGTATTAGGCTCCCAGCATTCTCAGTAATTCAGTTAGTTCAGAAAGCTTCTTGGCCCCGACCTAGCTAGAGGCATGTTGCTATTAGGCCCTTTTGGGGTAAGTGATACAAGAAAGATAAAGCTTCAGCAATAGTTTTGTGTCAGAGATGCCTCCTGAGTTGCCGAGTTCCCAGATGAACACTGTTAGCTTATTTTGGAAGGGATTTTACCAGATGAAAATTGTGAAAAGGTATATTGAAAAAGCTAAAGGGATGAAATACACGTGTTCAGACTCCACACACAGGGCAAACCCAATAGAATGTATCTGTTTCATCTACTTTTTGACTAAAGGCTTTAGTCTGAATAGATAACAACAGCCAGTACTTCTGTAGCATTCTAAGGTCAGTAAATACTTTACACATATCCTCTCACTTAATCTTCAAAACAGTTCTAAGTGGTAGGAAGGTGTCCACTAAATATTTGTTCAGTAACTGCATGAAAACCTCTCCAAGACATTTCCACAAAGCAGAGGAAAAGGCCAAGTTAGGACTACAACACAGACACTGCATTGGAAATACTAGGGCAGTTGCTGGTAGGGATAGAAATAAAACCAGTCCCCTTCAACGACCTCAACACTTCCCAAATAGAGAACTATTCCTCCATTTTATATGTAATTCAGTGGCCCTGGGTCAAGCCACCATATTAAGGAAAGGCAATGTTTATGTGTTTGTCCTAATGGAAAGTAATAAATATACATGGAGTCATTTATAAGCTGCAATATAAAGTACACATTTTGTGTGACTTTCAAGTCCATATCTGATTCATTCAACAGATAGCAAGAATTTATTCTAATATTAGCTGTGAGGATAGTGTGACATAGTGGAGAACACAAGGCATTTAAAATTACGATATGTGGCCATGTGACTAGAGGCAAATCTCAGTCTCCCTGGACCTGAATTTCCTTATCTGGAGTTTTGTATAATAATAATTATACCCCTTATATTGTGGCATTAATATATGGAGAGCACTTTTCAAAACTTCAAGTACTACCTAAACATGAGTAATTATTATCACATAGTATTCTTTTCCCTCTCTTTAAAGTGTCATTGTTTGAATAAAAAAGTCTTCAAAAATAATTGCTATTTAGAAAGCTCTTTAAATTTTTTTCTTTTTCCTTTTTTTTTTCCTTTTTGGAGGGAGGAAGGCAGGGCCATTGGGGTTAAATGACTTGCCCAAGGTCACACAGCTTTTGTGTTAAGTGTCTGAGGTCGAATTTGAACTCAGGTCCTCCTGACTCCAGGGCCAGTGCTCTATTCACTGTGCCACCTAGCCACCCCTCTTTAAAATTTTCAAAGCACTTCACATGTACTATTTCCTTTGAACCTCACAACAAGCTTATGAGGGAAGTAGTACAAGTATTCTTATCCTCATTTTACAGAAAAGGAAATGGAGGCTCAGAGATGTTAAAAACTTGTCTGTGTTAAATAACTAATAAGTAGAAGCGGAATTCAAACCCAGATCTTCTTAACTCCTAGTCCAATAGTCTTTTCCCATTCCCTACTATTCTCCTACACCAGTGTTTCCCAAAGTTTGGTTCAGGGACCCTTGGGTATCCTTAAAACCATTTCATGGATTCCACGAGGTCAAAACTATTTTTTATAATAATACTAAGACGTTTTTTATTTCTGAAACAATAAATATTGATATATATAAGCCACATTAATAAAAGCTCATGTTCAAATCCAGCGTCAGACACTTATTAGCTGTGCAATAGTTACCAAACCTCTCTTTGCCTCAGTTTTCTCATCTGTAAAATGGGGATAATAATAATACCTACTTCCCTGGGTTGTAGTAATAATAATAATATCTGTAAAGTGTTTTGCAAACCTTAATGCACTATACAAATGCTAACAATAATGCAAATATTTCATAGATATTTCCTTATGTTTTTTTTTCCTATATACCATTCCTGTATGAATGGATGGAAGTTAAGATTTTACACATAGAGAAATTGAAGCACCTGGAAGTTAGAAATTGCCTCCAGATTCACTGATTTAAAGGCTACTAGGACCTAATTTTTCTGACTCTCAGCTCAATGTTTTATCCACTGACTCTAAGGAAGGGTAGGAACCTGAATTTAACAGCAACACTAACAAAGGCCTCTGTGTGTGTGTATATGCATGTATGTATACACACACATGCACACATATATTGTTTTCAATATTTGAAAACCTGAATTATGTTTATAGTAAGTCCTGGATTTTTTAATGTCATTTTAGGTCTTTCCAAGGATATTGGATCACTTTTAACCACAGAATTGATGTAATTCAAAATGATTATTTTGACACAGTGGAAAGAGAAGTGGATTAACCTGGATTCAAATTGTAGCTCTGCTGTATGACTGTGGTCAAATCATTTAACTTCTCTAGGCCTCAGGGTCCTCATCTATAAAATGAGGATTATGAATGAGATGAGATTTGAGGTTCCTTGCAGTTCTAAGTCTGTGGTCTTATTACATATGCATATATACACACATATGTACACATATTTCATTATGATTATTTCAACATAATATTCTAAAAAGCCACATGTGGTCTCATGACAATGGATTGGACTGTCCATAATACAAGAAATATAAGATAGATCGACGGGATTGCCTGAAAAAATAAATCAAATGAGTTACTTCCCAACCACTATGCAAAATATAGAAAATCACCATTCAGCTTACTCCTGTATGATTTTCTCTGGAGAAAATGTGCCATCTTTCAATCTGGCTCCCACTTACCTTTCCAGCGTATATTTCCTTTCTCACAGTCTCCTTTCCAGTAAAACTAGCCTGCCAGCTATTCCACATATATGACACTCCATTTCTTACTTTGGTGCCTTTGCTCAGATGGACTCAAATACTCAGAATTCAGTTCAATTCAACCAGCATTTATTAAACACATACTATATGCTAAGAACTGTACCAACTAAGGTATATCAAAGACAAAAATGAAATCATTTCCTGTCTTCAAGAATACTACTTAAGTTCTGCTGGGGAATATCCTCTTTCTTCCCTTCCATCTCATCAAATCCCTAATTTTCTTCAAAACACAATTCATGTGCCATGTTCTCTTGGAGATCTTTCCTGATCCTCCTAGCCATGACCATTAATGGATGAGAGACTCAGTCAGTCAGAAAGCCAATAAATATTTATTAAGCACTACATACCAGGCACTGTGTTAAGTGCTGGAGTTATAAAGAAAGGTAAAAGACATTCCTTGCTCTTTTGTGGTTTTTCCTTTTTGTTCTGTTTCTTCTTTCACAACTTGACCAATGTGGAATATGTTTCTATGATTGCACATACATAACCCATATCTGATTGCTTTCCGTCTTGGGGAGGAGGGATAGGGAGAGGAGGGAGGACATTTGGAACTCAAAATCTTATAAAAATGAGTGTTGTGGGGTGGCCAGGTGGCTCAGCGAGTAAGAGTACCGGATCCAGTGTTGGGACAACCTGGAGATCGAATTCCGGGCTCAGACACTCAGCACCACACCCAGAAATAACTGGCCGTGTAACCTTGAGCAAGTTACTTAACCCCGATTGCTTAAAAAAAAAAAAAATGAGTGTTGAAAACTATCTTTACATGTAATTGGAAAAAAATAAAATACTGTTTACAAAAAAAAAGACATTGCTTGCTTTCAAAAGTTCACTATCTAATGGAGGAGACAACGTGCAAATAATTAACTTTTTTTGTGTGTATGTTATATCCCTCCAGGTGAATGTAAGCTTCTTGAGAGCAGAGATATTTAAATAAAAAAAATTTGTGTGTGTGTGTGTGTGTCCCCAGTGGCTAGAACAGTGCTTTCCTCATACATATTAAGCATTTAATAAATGTAGAATTAAATTGTTGAATTGAACCGTTAATCTTCTTTGGAGGGAGAAACACTTTTGGGTTACATTCAAGGCAAGCATTCAAATGGAACCCTTCAGGACCAGACCAAACAAATGTGTGCATTCTTACATACCCTCAAACACATATGCACACATGTTTAATATTCAAGTAAAAGAAAAAGAATCCATGGAGACTACTAGATCTTGTATTCCAATGTAAGTGCACATATTTGTATTTTATACTCACATACAGCCCTGATACCATCAACACTTTGTATTCAAATAGGACAAGCTGGTGTCACCAAACAGGGAAATTAACTCACTCAATTCTCATGGAAACTATACAATTCATTATAACCATATTGCCAATATGAAGACAAATAAACAGCATGTGTATTCTATTAGATTTAAATCATAGCAGGGAGCTGAGCTGGTGGAAAATATAGTGCAAACAGCCCTGCACATTTGGAGCCCTATTCATGAATGACTTACTATGTTCCCAGGTTCTATTCCAGTTTCTTATAATTTACACAGGATTACTAGAGACTATGTGTCTCTCCCCAAATCAGTTATCTCAATAAGAGTCTCCTCCATTAAGTGTCTAGGGGAGAGATCCAGACAAATCAAAGTGAGTTCCTTGTCCATAGGGGAATAAATGGAAATCAAAAGCTGGTCACTAACTAAATGCACAAAGAAGAGTGATTCATATACTGCAAAATATTCTTCAAACCTGAGTCAGAGACAACCTCATTTCTGGTCTGAAGTTTTCAACCAGTAGTTATGGGGCCGATAATTCAAGCTGTCATGAAGTTTTACAGTTTGGCTAGTTAAATTGCTTGCAAGCTTGCCATCTCCCAGAACACTTTCTATAGTGTCTTCTGCACAAATAGGCTTTTCTTGAATATTTGCATGATCGTTTTCTTTTTTTTGTTCTGGCTCTGTTCCTCAGAAAAAAACATTAATTGTGGCCAGTTTGGAAGAAAAAACTCAAACCCTTGACTTCAATGCTCTCCTTTGCTCAGCTAAAAAAGTTTTTTTTTAAAGAAACAAATTGGGAAACTTTAAGGCTCTCCAATTTTAATTTGGATATAGCTTTAAGGCTATTTTCCCTTCTTAATAATCAGATTATTGGACCAGTAGCTCTCGCAATGCTCTGTGTTTTATATTAAAGAATCATCAGTTCAAAAGTGAAAAAAAAAATCAGACTACATGTCTCCAAATCAACTGTGAAATGAGAATGAAATTCTTTTTCTTTCCTTTAAAAAAAAAGTTTTATTCTTTTACATAGCAGTCCTTTGGGGATCTCTCTATCTCTTTCTCCCT
Source organism: Petaurus breviceps papuanus (assembly GCF_028583685.1). NCBI lineage: Eukaryota > Metazoa > Chordata > Mammalia > Diprotodontia > Petauridae > Petaurus > Petaurus breviceps. The sequence continues at coordinate 2,680,977 of NW_027186296.1, read as the reverse complement.
GAACCTGCCCTTGAAACTAAGAAAATCAATTAATCAGTATTTATTAAATGTGTATTTATATGCCAGGCACTGTGCTACCATGTTTCCCAGATAATAAGACACTGTCTTATTAATTTTTTTGGAAAGAAAAACACCAGAGGGCTTATTTTCAGGGGAGGGCTTATGTTGTCCTGCCTCAGCTCTCCTCTGCGGCACTGCTTTCAATGGTGCCAGCAAGCAAATCACTGGGGAAGAACAGGATGAAGTGCTCACTGCTGCAGCTCTGATTGGATGCAGCTCGGAGCACAGCGTGCGTTTCACTGGGGGGGGGAACGGTGCATACAGAGGGTACCGTAATGTAGCGTGTAGTGCAGGGGATCACCTTCACTACAGTAACAATCTCAATAGGGCTTATTTTCAGGGGAGGGCTTATTTTAGAGGAATCTTACACAGTAAAGGGGAGGGCTTATTTTCGGGATAGGTCTTATTATCGGGGAAACATGGTAAGTGCTGGGGAAACAAAAAAAGCAAAAGATAGTCCTTAGCCTCAAGTATTTTACAATCTAATGTGGGAGTCCATATGTAAATGAATATATACAAAGCAAGCTTTATACAGGAAAAATAGGAAAAATTAACAGAACGAAGGCTCTAGAATGAAGGGTGGTTTGGGAAGGCTTCTAGTAAAAGATGAGATTTTAGTTGGGATTTAAGGGAAGCCAAAGAAGTAGTAATCTGAGTGAGTGGAGGAGGGAGAGTGTTTCAGGCACAGAGCATGGTCAGTGAAAATGCTGTGAGTCAAGAGATGGAGTGTCTGGTTCATAGAAGAACTAGGAGACCAATGTCACCAGATGAAAGAGGACACGTGGAAGAGAAAGGTATATGAAGAATGAAAATGAAAACAAAACACAAACAAAACCAACAGAAACATGGATTACATTTGCTAACATATGTAGCATTCTGTTTTCATGGTTCCTCAATTCTCTAAGGAAAGGATGGAGGTACATTTACTCATCTCTTCTCCAAGGTCAAACTGGCTAATATAATTATATCTAACACTTTGTCTCAGTTTAAGTTCACTTTATTGGTTGTTGGCTTATTTTGTTTTCATTTAAATCCTCAAAGCCATTTTGTTTATTGTTTCCCTGGTTCTGCTCTCTTCACTGTGTATTAATTCATAGAAGTCCTCCTTTGTTTCTCGGAATCCCTCTGAGTCCTCATTACTTACTTTACTATTACGTTTCATGACATTCATATCATAATTTTTTTCTGTTTTCTAGTTGATAAACCCTGACTTTGTATCCATGTCTTTGCTAATGTTGGAAGTCTGAGTATTTTGTTATATATTGAACTTTCCTTTCTTTCTGTGGCCTCTTTGGAGTACATACCTAGGAGTGAGAGTTCTGGGCAAAGGGAATGGATATTTTAGTCACCTTTGGGGGTACAATTCCCAATGGTTTTGGTCCACCAAAATGGTGGGATCAATTCATAGTTACAACAATAGTATAACTGTTTTCCAGTTGCTCCTCCTATAATGACCATTTCCATCTTTTGTTATAAGATCATAGGGTCATGAGGATCTTGAGCTGGAAGGGAACTCAGAAACTATCTAGTACAACCTGTTTCTTTTTTAAATAAGGAAACTGAGACCCAATGAGATTAAATGACTTAAGATCATACAGGTAGTGTTCAAAGGTAGCATTTGAGCCCAGGTCTTTTTTTTTTTTTTGCTTTTTTTGGAGGGGGAAAGGTAGGGCAATTGGGGTTAAGTGACTTGCCCAAGATCACACAGCTAGTGTTAAGTGTCTGAGGTGGGATTTGAACTCAGGTCCTCCTGACTCCAGGGCCGGTGCTCTATTCACTGCACAACCTGGCCAACCCTATTCCATTTTTTAAACTGATACTAAATAAATGTGATGATTTTTAGTTTGCAGTGTGAACTGATGTTCACTTTCTCCTGACTCCAGGGCCGGGTGCTCTATTCACTGTGCCACGTAGCTGTCCCAAGCCCAGGTCTTTTTAATCCGTAGTCAGTGTTACCATGTTATATTTATCAATTTGTCAGATGTGAAGTGAAACCTTAGAGTTGTTTTACTTTGCATTTCCCTAATTACTAATGATTATAACAACCTTTCGTATGGTTAAGATTTTGCAATCGCCATTTAGAACTATGTATTCATATATTTTGTGCAACAACTTTCCTCCTCATCTTATTTGAGTCATTTTGTATAAAAGCTTTGCAATTTCAAATGATTGAAATTATCTTTTATAATAATCTCTATCCTAAATATGTTTAAGAATTTTCCCCCAAGCCATAGTAGTGAATGTATCTCCTTCCATTTAAAAAAAAAGTGACTTTTTAATAGTGAAAACCAGTGGTGTCAAACTCAAATAGAAACTGAACTACTAATGAACTACATAAGGATCCCTGCCAGCTGCATAATGACAGTGTTAAAATGTAATGTTTTCTGTGTTTTGTTGTATTTTAATTTATCTTGTTAAGTATCTCTCAATAATCTTTTAATCTGTTTCTGGGGAGTATTGAGCTCCTCTGGCATAATCTATTGGTCTATGTCTATTTCCCCCCCAAATTGCTTTCTAGTTTTCCTGGTAGTTCTTATGAAATATGGATTCATTCCTCCAGTAGCTTATGATCATAGGTTTAATAAACATTGGGTTACTGAATTCATTTGGTTTTAATTCTTATTTGTCTAGTTTGTTTCACTGATGTACTATTCTATTTTTTTTTTTTGCTTTTTATAGGAGCAATTAGGGTTAAGTGACTTGCCCAAGGTCACACAGCTAGTAAATGTTAAGTGTCTGAGGTTGGATTTGAACTCAGGTCCTCCTGACTCCAGGGCCAGTGCTCTATTCACTGCACAACCTAGCCATTTTTTTAAACTGATACTAAATAAATGTGGTGATTTTTAGTTTGCAATGTGAACTGATGTATGGAAGGGTTATGTTCACTTCATTCCTTCATTTTTTCATTATTTCCCATTATTTTTCTAGATCTTTTATTCCTTCAAATGAATTTTTATTATTTTGTCAACTATAAAATTAGTAAATCCCCTTTTAAAAAATGATATGGAATTGAATCTATAAATTATTTTAGGTAATATCAATATTTTTTATTACATCAGAATGACCCAATCATAAACTATGAATATATCCTCAATTGTTTGTTAATTTCCATATAAATATTTTGGTATTTTAAAAAATATACTTTTAGTGTTTCTTGGTAAATTGACTTCCAGGTACTTTATGAATCTGTAGTTATTTCAAGTAGTATTTTTCTTTCTATTATTTCCTCCTGGTTTTTGTTATTATTAAATTGAAAAGCTGACAATTTTTGTGGATTTATATTGTATCCTGCTACTTTACTTAAGTTACTAATGGTCTCAGTTTCTTTGCTGTTTCTCTAGGGTTTTCTGAGTAAATTGCCAGAGCACTTGAAAAGGAAGAGATGGTTCCTTTTTTCTTTTTTGCCAATGTCTTTGTCTTTAATTTCTAGATTGTTTTTCTACGGAGATATATTTTCTATGATCTGTCAGGAAAGGAAATCAGACTTGAACTAATGGCTTAAACTATCTTACAAGAGGGCTTAAGGGAACATGGTTTTGTTATTTTTATTGATTTCATTATGGCATAATAAGGTGGAAAGTCCACTTGACTTGAAATCAAGAGATATAGATTCAAGCCTCAGAAGTATCATTAACTAAGTGGATGACCATGGGAAAGTCACTTAAACATCTCTGAGACATGTTTCTTATCTGCAAAATGTGAATAGGAACTCTGGCTACCTACTACACAATGCCATTTTTAATAAAGCATATTGTAAACTTTAAAGAATAGATAACTTAATTATCATAATTATTATTATTGATATTTTGCTATTCATTTATGTTTGAAATGCTCAGAGGGAGCTTCCTTAAATTTTGATTAAGTAATATAGCATTGAAATGTGTGTTAGGAGACCAATTCCAGTGAGTCCCACCACTACTCATGTTACTAGTCAAATTTATTAGTGGTTATTATCTGGCAAATCTATTAGTGGGCCCCCATTTCTTCATCTATAAAATGGAAGGGTGAATTAAATTACTCTTCCAGTTCTAAAACTCTAAATTAACTTCTTCTAAAAAGATTGTTAGATCTTCAAAGGCAGGGACAATGCTTTGAGTTTCTATCCTCAAATGCTTAGTACTGTGCTTGGCAAATAGTAGGCACTTAATAAATGTTTATTCACTGTCAACCTCTGTCTGTCTCAGTTTCCTTAATTGTAAAATGGGGATATTTCCCAGGATTATTGTAAGGATCAAATGAGATATTATTTGTAAAGTGCTCATCTGGCATTTCATAGACACATAAAAATGCTTTTTCTCACTCTCCAACATAGCAAGAATATACAATAAAGATACAACACGACTTTGTTTCTCTGTACTTGGTTTCTGGCCTTCTCCAATGCCCTTTAAATCCCCCTTATCTGTAAATAGGTCTGGTTACTAGGTCATCCAGGTATAGTGGCTAGTGGTCTTAAGTGCATACCAAGTCTGAAAGGTCCTAGACTCCATGTGGCTGGGATTTTTGATGGCCCTTATTACTAGGAAGGTGTGTCAGATAAGCTGAAGTAAATCAGGTACCAGGGAGAGCTTTATTTTCTTCTAAGTAAAGCCTCCTGGTGTTCTGAGTATGAGGGAAATGCTAGTTCTATCATGGAGTCTCAAGGCCCAAGACCCTAAGGCCTCAAGTCCCAGTCCTGCCACTTATTATCTGTGTGACCTTAGACGAATCACCTAAAATCACAGCATTCTGATCTATAATATGAGGGGATTAGAGTAGATGGGGCAGCTAGGTGGTGAAGTGGATAGAGTGCAGGGCCTGGAGTCAGGAATTCATCTTCCTAAATTCCTCAGAAACTTAACAAGCTGTGTGACCCTGGGCAAATCACTTAACCTTTTTTTTGACTCAGTTCCTCATCTGTAAAATGAGTTAGAGAAGGAAATAACAAACTGCTCTGAAACTCTGCCAAGAAAACCCCAAATGGGGTCATAAAGAGTCAGACATGACTGGAAAATGACTGGACAAAGATTAGATGACCTCTAGGGTCCCTTCCAACTCTAAATCTATGATTTAGTCCTTAAAGGTCTCTTCCAATCTTAAATTTATGATTTTGCCCCCTAAAGATTTGCTGGTAGACTCTGTACATAAATAGGGTTGTTTGAATTCCAAACTTCCTAATTAGGTACTAGTATTACTAGTTTTTTTCCTTAATCCCTTTAATTTCTTAATCTGAATATGATGTGATTTCTAATTTGTCATGAGCACTTTTTTATTTTTGAATAAACCTCATAGTGAGATGGTGTGGGTGAGGGAACAACCAATAATGGAACCTTTTAAGCCACAAGAATCTGGAGATGAAATTAGGGATATAGGAGGTCATTCATCACTAGACCATGAGAACTGTTATTGTGGGTGAATATTAATTTGAGATGTAACCAGAAATTTTTTACCTCAGGCAAAAACAGTTGAGTAATAGTTGTAGTAGGATGAATTAGGAACAGGGTAGTGTTACTGCATAAACTGACCACAGATGTGGTTGCTTTGGGGAAATAGTGGCTTGGTCCTTAACCCTACAGAGGTTTGTGGGGAAGGCTGCCTGGGAGAAGCTCAAAGAGTACTCTTCACTTTTCTTCTCCCTATTTTTCCTTTAATCTTTCTCTTGAAGCTAAGTCTGTATATCATTCCTTCTTAAAGACAATTTAGTGGAAATACCCATTGACTTTTTGTAGCAAGTTTTTTGAATGAGAGACATTTAAATGCCTGGCTGTAGGTACCTAGACAAGTCTCCTCATTTTACAAAAAAGACCTTACAGAAATGCATAATCATCCTTTTTGAGCTGACATCCCATTTAACAAGCAACTTAGTTGCTTAATTTAAAAACAATCTGTAAAATGGGAATAGCAATACCTCTCCTGCCTATCTCACAAGATTTCTGTGAGGATCACATAAGGCCTTGTGAAAGCAAATAATACCTAACATTTGTATGTGATTTATATTTGACAAAGGGATTCCCTGTGATTTTTTTAGTCAGCTAAGTAACACTTTGGATAAAGTTGTAGTTCTAAAGATCTGAGTTCAAAGTTTGCCTTAGGGACTTACTAGCTGTGTGCTCCTGGGCAAGGCACTTAGCTTTCTTCTCTAAAGCTCAGGAGACTCATCTGTAGACTGGGGATAATAATAACCCCTATGTCTCTGGATGGTTATGAGGATCTTAGGAGATAAAAGACGTAAAGCTTTTGCAAAACTTACAAGACTGTGCAAAGGCTAGCTAGCTAGCTAACCATTATTATGTATATTTAAAAATATGTACACTTAAATATATGTGTATATATATATATTCTTTGAAATATGTATACTTTAAAAATTATGTATACTTAAAAAAATTGAAACCTGGCAAAGTTAATTAATTTGACTAAGGTTAGAGTTCTAAGGTATCTAGAGCCCATATAACCTAGACAATTGAGAGTAGTGAAAACAGCTAGGGATTTGTGGTCCCAGAAACTTAGGCTTGAAACTTGGTTGTTATTTATTCCCCATGTGGCCTTGGTTAAATGATTTAACATCTCTACTTCTGTTTCCTAATTTGTAAAAAGAGAAGGTATACTAGACAATTTCTAAGGACCCCTTTTATCTCTAGGTAAGGGTGGGGAACTAGCCTGAGGTCACATGTGGTCCTCTAGGTCCTCAAGTGAGGCCCTTTGATTGAATCCAAACTTCACTGAATGAATCCACTTAAAAAAAGGCTTTGTTCAGTGAAATTTGAATTCAGTTAAAGGGCAGCACTTGAAGACCTAGAGGGCTACATGTGACCTCAGTACTCCCTGTTCCCTACCCCTGCTGTAGCTCTTCATATCTTTTGAGTCTCAATATTTTTAGGCAGTGATTTTAAAGAGGAGTAATCTTTTGCAATCCCTATTTGACCCCACTCCCCATTACCTTCTGGGTATGCCCTCTATATAATTAATCCCTGCCCCCAAGAACAGACTAAGTAATTGTACTCTTCTTCCTGACCTGTGTGTAAGGCAAGGATGTCACAGTGATCCCATTTAGTAACTACTACTAATTTCAGAAGAGAGGGGGAAAGTTTTCAAATGAAACATGTTGCTCAGTGGCCACATGTGATATCACAACGCTACCATTTAAGGTTGTTCAGTCCTAGAAAATTATATCCTTCTATGACTCTGCCAAGGCTATCAGTGTTGCCAGAAAATAGTAATATGCATTGAAATCAGGCCAGAACCCAGGAAAAGGGTGGCAACCTTAGGCACATCAAGAAATTTGCAGACAGTAAAGGGTGCTGGATCACTGAGGAAGGTTAGAGAAAACAAGCCAATAGCCTTCCTGTTCAAAATACTCTAGCTATTGGTCTAACTGGGATCAAAGGATGATCTCAAGAAGAGATGACCTTGAAGTCTGTAATTAGTATGGTGCTTTTGTATATGCTAGGATCATGGAACTAAAAGGAACCTTAGAGATTAACAAGTCCCTGTCACTTACCAGAATAGGAAACTGAGGCCCAGAGGAATTAAGTAACTTGATTAAGTGACTGGGGAAGAGGAGGAAGTGTCACAAGTAGTAGATGTCAGGAGCTACCAGAATAAACTCTTTTTAAGTACTTAATAAGTGCTTAAAAATTCACCTAAAGCTTCACATGCTGCTTACCGAATCACTGTCATCTTAGTATGCAAGTGCTCTCTTTTTTAAATCATATACTACCTTGCCTATTCCTACCTAGGATGCAATGTTTCACAGGGTGATTTTTTTTCTCAAACTTCTTATTCCCGGGCACTTAAGCAACACGGGAGGAGACCACAAATCTTTTAAATCTTCTGTAAAGTGCCTAGAACCCAGGAATGCTTAATATTAATTAATATGGCTATGACTACCATGACAACCATGATGAGTGTTTAGTGTGAATCAAATGGAAGACAATAAAATGACTTCAAATCAATCAGATCTTCATGGTTAAAATTGAAAACTTTGTGTAGAGGATAAAAGCTGACTTGTGACATTTTAGGAATAATACAGAGATAAAAAAAAGATTTTCTTATATTGTCCCCTCCATATGAATTTTTAAAGGTTACTCTAAAAAAAATTCTAGCTATGTCTTAGAAATGCTTTCAGATTTAGCACAAAGTGTTATTTTAATGGGGTTATTTATCTAGATTCCATCAAATACTGTCCATTTTTTTCCTTATGGATTGTGTTTGAGATGTGCATCATATATAGATATATTTTTAAATTGATCAATTTGACATAGTAGCTTAAAATACAACATCTCCCTTAAGACTCAATGCTTTTGAAAATGGGAAGCTTGAGTTTGAAATAGCTCAAGGCGGAGTTAGAAAAGTGGCCTGTATTAGTACCAGTATACTTGTTTTGCTTTTGATCATACACAGCATAGACTTCAGGTCTCAGAGGTGAAATAGTTATGTATTGTTGACATGTTTCTCCATTGTTCTTTTTGTATTTGGCAATGAAAGCTGCTAATTATGATGATTTCATTGTTTAGGGCTGTGTGGGCTTTATTCTGGTGGGTTTATCTTTAAAAGAATATAAAATACAATAGAATGTATTTATAAAAGGACATATGGCAAAGGAAACGAGTAGCTGCCTTAGTAGAATGTGTTTGGATGGTGGTTGATTCTTTCTGCCATTTTGTTTTTTTGAATAGAGTACTTCGTCTGGAGGTAGGAAGGTCTGAATTCAAGTACAGTCATGGAAGCGGTTGATGGGATTTCGTGTATGGGGATCAGCAAATAGAACATATAATTCATGAAGGAGAATAAGGAGTGCAGGAGAGGAATTATTATTCCCCTTTTACAGATTTTTTTTTAATTAAGCAACTAAGTTGCTTGTTAAATGGAATGTCAACTCAAAAAGGATGATGATGTATTTCCTTAAGGTCTTTTTTGTAAAATTGGGAGACTTGTATAGATCTACAGCCAGGCATTTAAAAGTCAAGAAAGACTTGAGGCTGCTAATAGATGATAGATAGTAAAAGAGCATAATTAAATTCTGATATTGAAATAAGTAAACAGACATTTTTATCTTTAAATTAATATTGTAGCATATTCACCAATTCATAACTGGTCAAAGGGTAAAAACAAGACAAAAAACCAAGCTATTAATAGCCACTTAAAAAAATGTTTCAAATCACTAAAAATGAGAGAAACACAAATTTTATAAGAATTGATTCAGAGTGAATTGGGCAGAACAAGAAGAACAAGTCATATAATAACAGCAACACTATAAAAACAAATAACTTCAAAAGCATTTAGAAATCCGATTAATAAAATAACAAACTATGATTCCAGAGGACCAGTGATGAAGCTGACAGACAGTGATGAACTCAGGGTGCAGAATGAGATATATGTTCTTTGGACAGGGCTAATGCAAGAATTTTTTTCTTTATTATGCATATTTATTTCCAGGGTTTTTTTTCTTTTCTCCTTTTCTCAATGGAGGGCTTAGAAGGGAGAGAAAAATTAATTTTTATTAATTGAAAAAATAAAAAAAAATACTGTAGTATGAATTCAGTTTTTGTATTTTATGTATGTCCTATTTTATGTACCAATAATTTAATACGTAATCATATATTTTCTCATATTACTTAACTTTTCATGTACCTATTTGCATCTGTGTCCTCTCCACTGAGTAGTTAAGCTCTTCAAGAAAATACTAGAATTATTTTTTCTCCTCCATCCAAACTAGTAAAGTTCTTTGCATATAGTAGATGCTTAATATTTTATTTACACAAAAGCTCAGTATTTGGCACATAGTAGGTGCTGAATAAACACTGATTAATTCAGTTTTAGTTTTAAAAATGGGCACTAGAATTGTATACTTTCTTCATTTCTGACTCTTGGTTCATGCTGAAACCAGAATATTGATTAGAATGTTCTATGAATACCAAATTTGGAACTGAGCGGCATTCATTGAAATGGCTGAACCAGGAGTCATACTTTGAAAGACTAATGTTTAGATATAACACTGAAGTGCTTTTTTTAACTTCCTTTTTTTTTTTGTAGGAGGCAATAAAATGTAGTTCATTCCCTCTATAATCTACACATATCTGCCATTTCTAGGAGGTAGTAATTCCATTTCTACTATCTGTAAGAGGCAGTTGATTCGTTATGATATTTATGTTTTTAATCTCTTAAGTAAACATACCCAGGGGCTACATAATGGGAACCTATTTACAAATAAGCAACAAAGTAATAAATAAGACTTGCTGAGATTTCTTGTGAGGACACCTCACTGTTTGACATCTAACATCAGTGAATACAAGTATGGAAAACTTTTCTTGGACATAAGGAGACCCAGGGGTCCCTCTTGGGGGTGAACAAGGGTCACAGGAGTCTACCCAGGCAGGTATCTACTGCTGCGCTCAGCTTATGTCTCTCTAATGTTGTGTATTCATTCAATTCCTTTTTTTTTTTAAGATTGGATGATTATTTATTGGATATGTTAGAGATGGGGACAGCAGAGTCCTGCTCAAGATTACATTAGATTAGGTAAAATTGGAAGAGATAAACTCTCAAATTTTGTGATTTGTCTGAGTTTTGAAGGAATATAAAGATTCTAAGATGTGGAAGTGAGGAGGGAATGTATTTTAGACATGGTGAATAGCCTATGGAAATGCACAGGTGAAGAGGGTACCTACTAAGAGGGTTAGGGTTGCTCTGGAGAACCCAAAATATCAACACGCCTGGTCCTGCCAAATGAATTCGACTCGAGTCTTCTCAGTCAAAGAAAAGTAAAATTTATTAAAAGTTCGCTTGCATTAGACACAGAGTAAGTCTGTGCTAGGTCATTCTATGGCGCTCTCTCCCACATGGTGTGAGATGGGGTCTTATATACAGAAAGTTGTTGGAGGAATCTAGGAGTGATCTAGAGGAGGAGTTTGGGGAGGGTCTTCAGGAGGAGTTAATGAGGTCAGTGAGCGATTAAGGGTGGGAAGCCACTTGGAGACCACAAACAATGGTGGGTTTAGGCCAGTTCAAGGGTGGGAAGTCTAGTAACAAACAGACTTGCCTCATCAAATGGGATGATTTAATTAAGAGTCCAAGGGAGGTTCCCAGAGCCTGTACCTCAAGGACTCAAGAAAAGCTCCAGGGGGCTCCCAGAGCCCATACCTCATCACAGGGATGTAAGATAGAATGTGGAATTAATTTAAAGAGCTAATAGGACAGTTTGGTTAAAGCATAGATTATATGGAAAGCAGAAATGTGAAATAAATTCAAAAAGGTATGTTAGAGCCAAATTGTGGAGGCAAATTCTAGGTTGAGGAGTTTGTATTTCATCAAAGAGCATGGCCAAACTCAGGCAAGATGTCTTCAAAGGAAATTTCAGCAACCATCTTCGGTTTGTTGTGCCTTAGGAAGATTGTTTTGGCTACTTTTTGTAGAGTGGATTGAAGTGGGGAAAGACCAATCAGGAAGACCAGAAGAGGTTATTTACATGTTGCTTTGGTAAGAACTAGGGTAGTGGCCATGTGAGTGGAAAGAAGAGAAGAAGATACTCAAGATCTTACTAAAGAGGAACTGACAAGATTTGGCAACAAATTGAATGTGATGGAAGTGGGGGTGACTTGGGAAGAGTGAAGAGTCAGAGTCTCCAAGTTTATGAATCTGTGTGAGTGTGAAGATAATGGTGTCCTCAGCAGAAAAAGGGAACTTTGAAGGACCAGTGAGTTTATGGGGAAAAATTCTTCTTTTGATAGTTTGAATTTAAAATGCTCATGGGACATCTAGCAATCACTGGTGTACCTAGAGTTCAGGAGAGAGGTTAAAGATATATATATGTGTATAGATATATACGCATGTATGTAGATATACGCACATGTATATCTATATACATAGGCATATTATATGCAATATGCATAAATACATGTGTGTATGTATAGATATGTGGATGGATGGATGATGATAATACAAAGTGACCTGAAGATGTTAGTGCAGCTTTAAACTTTAATAGCAAATGAAGTCATGGAAGTGGTTGATGGGATTTCGTGTTTGGGGATCAGTAAATAGAACATTTTGAATAGAACATATAGTGCATGAAGGAGAATAAAGCATGATCAATCACCTTGGAAATAAAGAGGGTACCCACTAAGAGGGTTAGGATTGCTCTGGAGACCCCAAAATACCAACACGCCAGGTCCTGCTGAATGAATTTGACTCGTCTTCTCAGCCAAAGAAAAGTAAAATTTTATTAAAGTTTTCATGTATTAGACACAGAATTAAGTCTGTGCTAGAAAATTCTATGGCATGGCGCTCTCCCTATTCTATGGCATTCTATGGGGGTCTCATACTTCTATGGTGTGAGATGGGGTCTTATATACAGAAGGTTGTGGGAGGAATCTAGGGGTGGTCTAGAGGAGGAGTTTGGGGAGGGTCTTCAGGAGGAGTTAATGAGGACAATGAGTGATTAAGGGTGGGAAGTAGCTGGAGGCTACAGACAATGATGGGCTAGGCTAGTTCAAAGGTGGATATTTGGATAGGTGGGAAGTCTAGTACCAGAGGGTGGGAAGTCTAGTGACTGAGGCTTGGGCTCAGCCACAATGTAAGGCTTATTGCCTCATGTAAACGCCTCATCAAATGGGATGATTTAATCAAGAATCCAAGGGAGGTTCCCAGAGCTTGTACCTCAAGGACTCAAGGAGAGGTCAAGGGGGCTCCCAGAGCCCATACCTCATCATAAAGGTAAGTTGGAGCTAGTTTGTGAAGGACTTGCAAGCAAAACAGAGAAGTTTATTTTGACTTATAGAATCAAGAGGGAGCCTGTGAAGATTACTGAGTAGCCTAATGACCCAGTCAGATCTATGCTTCTTTAGGAAGATCAGTTTGGTAGCTCTCTGGAAGGCAGATGAAAGAGGGAGAAGCTGGATTTGAGAAGACCAATTGTCTAGGCAAGAGGGGGTTTGAAGTTGGGTGGTACCTGGGTGCACAGGGAGAAGGAACAGATTTGTGATATATTGTGGAGAAAGGAGAGCCAAGGTAGCCTTTTGAAGGCACCTAGGGTATGAATCTCTCTCTAGGTTGTGACATCTGATTCTCCAAAGCTGAGAAAACTGAGGTGGTTCCCGTACATCTTTAAGTTTCTGTGGCCATTCAATCAAGCATGTAACTTTTGGTGAAGTAGTCCTGATGGTACGTTGTTCTTCATATTCAGGCTACTTTGGGACTGTTGCTTCATATCCTGTTCCGACATGTTTGAAGATGCCTTTGGGGTGCTTGGAAAACTGTGCTAAATGCTGTAAGTTAAGCAGTTCTCTGCTCAGATTAAGTAAAAATTCATTGTGAGCAGAGAATAGAGAAAAGGAAGGAAAAGGAGATTTTTCAAATTTGACGATTCAATTCAACAGTGAATAGAGTACTGGGTCTGGAGCTAGGAAGGTCTGAATTCAAGTATAGCCTCAAACACTTGTTATCTGTGTGATACTAGGCAGGTCACTTAACCTTATTTTGCCTCAGTTTCCTCAACTGTAAAATGGAGATTATAGCAGCATCTACCTAGAAGGGTTATTGTGAGGAGCAAGTGAGATACTTTTTGTAAAGTGCTTAAGGCATTGCCTGGAATGTAGTAGGTGCTATATAAATGCTTATTCTGTTACTTCCCCTCTCTTTCCCTTTATCCCCACCTAATTACATGCTAATCGTGTGCTAGGCCTTTGGAAACAAAGACAAGAACAAAACAGTCCCTGGAGGAACGTACATATGTGTGTGTATGTATATTCAAACGCACATATATATTCACAAATGTATTTATATGTATATATGTACACACATAAACATATAGAAAGAAAAAGAGGGATAGAGAGACAAATATGAATATAGATATAAATAAAACTATATATATATGCATTTATTTTTTGAGGTGGTGAGGGAGGCAGTGGGAAGGGATGTAATGAGTACAGAAATAAATACAATATAAAAAATAATTTCCAAAAACAGGCAATGCTTATAACTTTTGGGACCCAGAAAGATCTCTTATAGGAAGTGGCACTTGAACCACACTTGACTGGAAACCAGGGATTCTTCGAGGTGGAAGTTAAGATAGAATACATTCCAGACATGAGTTAGTACCCTTGTACAAAAGGGTGGAGGCAAGAGATATAGGATGATGAGATCATAGATTAGAGTTAGAAGGACTTTCAGATGCCATTGAGTCCACCCCCTTTATTTTATAGATGAGGCACAGGGAGGTTAAGTGATTTGCCATGGTTACACAGGTAGTGAATGTCAGAGGTAGGATTTGAACCCAGGTCCTCTAAATCTATAGCCATCATTGACATATATGGAGAACATGTCAATTTGACTGGAATTGAGCATGTATGAAAGGGAGAAATATGAGCTAAGATGGGCAAAATAGGTAAAAGCCAAATTGTAATGGACTTGAGATGCCTGTATGACTATTTTGTATTTTTTCCTAGAGTCAGTTTTCTCTTCTAAGCAGGAATTTGAGCCCTGTAGTTGAGCCCTGGAAAATTAAGGCGAGAATTAGATGGCTTGAGTGCCAGCAGTGCACTGGATTGAAAGAGCTATTCAGAAGAGGGTAAGAAAGTCACTGTAGTTCCAAAAGGACTGGGTGGCACCTTGACTTGGCTGGGATGTCTCCAGACCTACTTGTGAAGTAGGCAAGATTCGTCTTCAGCACTTCAGACCTCTCTGTTCTGTGTCCCTTTCCCCTTTCTCTCAGGTTCTCTGCCTTCATGCTCCATACTACCCCACCTCCATGAAAACCTGTTCTTAGATTTCATTTTCACTAAAGTGAACAGGATTGCATGTTGTAGCCACGTGGTATAGTAGATAGAGTGCTAGAAATAGAGGCAAGAAGTCTAGTTCGGACATTTATTAGCTGCGTGATTCTGGACAAATCACTTCATTTTATTTTTCTCCACCTCAGTTTCCTCATTTGTAAAATGGAGGTAACAATAATGCCTACTTCACAGGGTTGTTGTGAGAATCAAATGAGATAAAATATATAAAATGCTTCGCAAACTTTGAAGTGTCACATAAATGCTAGTTATAATTTTTATTATTAAAAAGAATAAAATGTTACCCTGTCCTAAGAGTATTTGAATATCATTAAAGCCTAAACTTCCTAACGTAAAGATAAAGAGCAACATGGTGGCACAATGAATAACAGTCCTGGGCCTGAAGTCAGGGAAATTCCTCTTCATGGATTCAGATCTGTCCTCAGATACTTACTAGTTGTGTGACCCTGAGCAAGTTACTTAACCCTGTTTACCTCAGCTCTCATCTGTAAAATGAGCTGGAGAAGGAAATGGCAAGCCACTCCATTGTCTTTGCCAAGATAAACCCAAATGGGGTGGCAAAGAGTGGAATGTGGCTGAAACGACCGAACAACAACAAAGCCTCTAACATTCGAATTCCAGGCTTTAACTAACTGGCTAGGGAAGATTTGGTTCAATCAATTGATCAACTAGCACTTATTAAATACCTATTAAGTCACATCACAAGTTCATATGTTTACTTCTAAAATAGGGTATATTCCTGATTTGAATCACCAGGAGTATATATTTTGTTGCTGTTTTTGAGTTATTTCAGTCATGTCCAACTCTTTGTGACCCCATTTGGGGTTTTCTTGGCAAAGGTACTGATGTGGTTTGCCATTTTCTTCAGCTCATTTTATAGATGAGGAAATGGAGACAAACGGGGTTAAGTGACTTGCCCTGGGTCACACAACTAGTAAGTGTCTGAGGCTATATTTGAACTTAGGTCTTCCTTGACTCCAGCCCCAGAGTTCTATCTTCTTCACCACCTAGCTATGTTAACTAATATTATTAAGAAACCTGAAATTTATGCCTAAAACTTGACTTTCACTGCTATCCTTCAGACTCCTTGTCTTCCTTCAGGGTATAACTCAGATCCCACCTTCTCTGTTGCAGCCTTCCTTGATCCTCCCTTTTGTTTTCTTAGCTGTATACATGTATTTTCCTCAGTAGAATAGAATCCTTTTAAGGAAAGGAGCTCTTTTCTCATTGTCTTTGCCTAGCATACTGCTAAGCATATGGTTGGTACTTAATAAATGTTAGTTGAATTGAAGTCACTCCCCAAAGAGAATGAAGGAAAAATATTTATAATGTGCCATGAACTGTGCTTAGTGAAGGGGATATAAATTGCAAATGGGAAGTCCATTTTCTCAAGGAGTTCATGTTATAACTAGAAGAGACAAGACATATAAGAAGATTCAGCTATAGGGTAGATAGAAAGGCCCAGTGGTCTTTAGGGCCCAGTGACAGAAAAAGTGGTAAGGCCTAAAGATAATGGTGGATAATGGTGGTGACTCCCTGCTTCTTTCATTGGTGGAAGCTGCAGTGTCTTTTCTGCAGGGTATTGGAGAGGCCTGGTCCAGGACCAATGGGAAGGAAGGTGTGGACCTGAGGAACAGATTGGAATGGGGGTCTTTGCATTTCTTCCTGTGTGGATGGAAGTGTTGGGGCATGTGGGTTAATGTCAAACTGCTCCCATCTCTGAGTGGTTTCTCAAATATAACATTCCATCTCCCATCCCTGCATTTTTCCTCTGTCTGTTCCTTATGCCTGGAATGTTGCACCCTTCTCTTTTGCCTCTTAATTTTCTGGGCTTCCTTCAAGATTCTGCTCAAATCTTATCTTCTTCAGGAGGTCTTTCCTGATCTGACCAGATGCTAATACTATCTCCTTTCAGATTATTTTACATCTGTTCTGCATATACTATATCTATATGTGAAGCACCCACAAATCCCTGGCTGATGTGACTACTTAGATGTGATTAAGGCTCTGCTTTTCCCAGCTGTGAGCTCCCCACCTAAATCCTATCCAACCTCCCACCACCTAAAACAGACATGGATATACATGAACAGATCAAAGGACATATGGATAATACAATGACCCCAATAACAAATGCACGAATTAAATAAAGTTGTTTCAACTCTTGGAAGTTTGTATTTGGGCTGCAGCAAGAGTCAGGTTAGTGAATGCAGGTGTCTCAGTGTTCATGCATTACTTAAATTCCTTGGGGCCAAGGACTGTTCTTATCTCTCTTTTCATTACCATTGCTTTGCTCATTGCCTTACACATAATGAACACTCTAAAAATTCCTATTAAAGGGGGCAACTAGGTGGCACAGTGAACAGAGCACGGGCCCTGGAGTCAGGACGATATGAGTTCAAGTCTGGCTTCAGACACTTGACACATACTAGCTGTGTGACCTTGGGCAAGTCACTTAACCCCAATTGCCCTGCCTTGCCCCCTCCAAAAAGACCTAAATAAATAGATGCCTATTAAAGTTTGGGGAGAAGGGTTCTTTGTAGTCCCTGTTCCACTGGGACTTTTCGTGCCAATATTGACAAATCAATGTTGTGCCTGATAAACTTTGACTGAATTTCATGGCAGTTTCCTCCATTTGTCCAACCCAGATGGATTCCTTAAGATCATTCATTTGAATCCCGTAACACTGTTAGAGAAGGGGGTTCATTAATTTTAAGGCCAGATCTTCAAAGACATGAACACCAAGACACCTGAATTCACTAACCTGGCTCCTGCTGCAGCCCAAATACAATCTTCTAAGGGTTCAACATTTATTTAATTCATACATTTGTTATTGGGGTAGTTGGATATCCATGTGTCCTTTGATCTGTTTATGCATATCCATGTCTGTTTGAGGTGACAGACTGTTGAATACGATTTAGGTGGGGAGCTCACAGCTGGGAGAAGCAGAGAGTCCTAAACTCATCTAAGTACCCACATCAGCACGAGGCACTTGTGGGTGTTTCGTAACTGCTTCGCGGAGGTAATTATGGTAGTAAGGCAGTAATCCAAGGCATTAGTCCTCCCATCAGTGTGGTAGCAACATAGGCCCTGAAGAGAAGAATAACTGGCCACCCCCAGGCACCCAAAAGAGCAAAAGCAAGCAAAGGAGTGAACCTTTGAAGTGCTCCCAGATCAAGGACTTTTCTGGTGTGATGCAGTTCAGTGCGTGTGCTTGCCGTCTCTGCAACTGGCAGCTTCATTTCTTGGGACACGACATTCCATTTCTACAAATGGGCTAGACTTGACTCCTTCCCCAAGAGAACGATGGGACAGCATTGGACAGAGGCAGATAGAGGGTCGATCTAGGTGCAGCTTGAGATTCCCAAGGAATTCCCTCAGTGCCCTGTTTTTCAGCCTCATCTGTTTTTGAGACCTACTGTTTTCACAATTACTGTGAAGCACCCACAAGTCCCTGGCTGATGTGACTACTTAGATGTGATTAAGGCTCTGCTTTTCCCAGCTGTGAGCTCCCCACCTAAATCCTATCTAACCACCCACCACCTAAAACAGACATGGATATACATGAACAGATCAAAGGACATATGGATAATACAACAACCCCAATAACAAATGCACGAATTAAATAAAGTTGTTTCAACTCTTGGAAGTTTGTATTTGGGCTGCAGCAAGAGTCAGGTTAGTGAATGCAGAAGAAGGAAGAAAACAAGCATTTATTAAGTGCCTATTATATGCCAGGCACTGTGTTAAATGCTTTATAAATATTATCTCATTTAATCCTCACAATATCCCTGGGAGGTAGGTGCTATTATTATCCCCATTTTCCAGTTGAGGAAACTGGGGCATAGAGGTTAATGACTGTCCAGGGTCACATAACTAGTGTCTAAGACCAGTTTTGAACTCAGGTCTTCCTGACTCCAGGCCCAGTGCACTGTCCACTGAATTGCCAAAGCAGCCTGAGATTTACTTGAGTTGGGTAGGTATATTTGCAAATAGCTCTATCTCTTTGTCTACCTGCTATGAAATAATATAGGCCCTAATAATAATAGCTAACATTTATATAACACTTACTATATGCCAGAAACTGTCTCAAGTACTTTATAATTACCCTGTGAGGTAGGTGCTATTTGTATCCTCATTTTACCATTAAGGAAACTGAGACAGATAGAGTTTAAGTGATTTGCTCAAGGTCACATAGCTAGTAAGTATTTGAGGCTGGATTTGAACTCGGGTCTTCTTGATTTTATACCTGGAGGTCTATGCACTGAGCCACTTAGTTGCCACTAATGGTTTGTTGGACTGTTTCTGGACAGAGATGACTTCCTGGGAATATGTATATGCATGCATAGAGTCCTTTCCCTTCAATAGACAAAGTTAGGGACCCAACAGGTGTCAGTGAAGCAGAGTTCATGTCTCTTTCTAACCTTTTTTCATAAGTATGTGTATAAAATTGATTTGTATTCTATTAAGAGATTGTAGTTACATCAACTGAATGTGAAACTTTCCTTCTTATCTTTGAAATACTGGACCTGATTAGTCTTCTATCTCTTGTGCCTAACCTTTGATGTCATAATATATGCAGTTATTAAATTTTATTTCCCTCTACCATGTTTAAAGACTCTGGGTGTTTAAATGTGTCTCTCAGCCTTCTATCCCTGCTCACCTGTATAATATTACTTAAGCATATGAAGTAGATGGTATAAATAACCTGGCCTATTTATATTCTGAATTCATTGAAAGGTTAAAAAAAACCAACCTAGGTAACCTGCTGCTTTTTTGGATATAGCATATTACTCAATGTCAGGAAAAACTTTCCAATAATTAGAACTTTTCAAAAATGGAATGAGCTGCCTATCTGTCAATTAACAAACATTTATTAAGTGCATATTTTATGGAAAACACTGGGCTAAGTGATGGGAAACAGAAAGAGACAAAAGACATTCCCTGCCCCCAAGGAGTTTGCACTTTAATAGGGGAGACAATATCAAGCAAGTATGTACAAAGCAGGCTCAATACAGGATAAATAGGAAATAAGTAATAGGGAAGGTACTTGAATAAGGGGGACTTGGGAATGGCTTCCAGTAAAAGATGTAGTTTTAGTTGGGAGGAAGCCAGGGAGGTGAGTAGTCAGAACTGAGGAGGGAGAGCATTTCAGGAATGGAGGAGAGCCAGAGAAAATCCCAGTAGGTGAAATATAGAGTATCTTGGTAGTGGAACAGCCAGGGGGCCAGTGTCACTGGCTTGAAGAGTATATATTGGAGAAGTAAAGTGTAAGACTGCTTGGAATGGTGGGGGGTATCCCCTCCTTGTATTTCTTCAAGTAGAAGTTGGAAGACCATTGACTTTTTAGGGATGTCATAATGGGAATTGCTTCTCTATATGGGTTAAACTAGGTGGTCACCGAGGTCCCTCCCAACTCTCAAATTCTGTAATTTGATCATTTTGATTCATGATAACAAAGCCTGGTTAGGAAAACTGATAATGGCCTGATACTGGTTAAGAATTTTTATACCTAGCAGAGAAAATTGTTTGAGAAACTATGACCCTTTCTTATCTCTAGGGAAGAGTTTTTGTGATTAATTATGTTTATATTAAGTCTATTTAAGAAATTGAAAAGCAAAAGGGAAGCCAGTCAGAAAAAGAGATTCCAAGTTGCATTTTTGCTGCAGAAATAATTTGGAATGAAGCTTCCCTGTCTGGTGGCAGAGTCCTACTGTGGCAAAAAACCCAGGGGTCAAGTGACTGAGTGGTGACATGATCAGGTAAAGGAAGCAAACCAAGCAGAGCAATCCAACATTAGACTCCTATTTTGGGAACAAAAAGGATCAAAGCATGAAACAGGAGGAAGACAGTGAAGTCAGAACTCCTGCACCAAAAGCTTCCAAGAAAAATACAAGCTTGTTACAGGCCATAGAGGACCTTAAGAAGCAGATAAGAGAAATGGAGGAAAAATTGGGAAGAGAAATGAGAACGATGCCAGAAAATTATGAAAGGAGAGTCAACAGTCTGAGGAAAATAATACCTTAAAAAACAGACTCACTCAAATGGCAAAAGAGGCTCAAAAAGACAATGAGAAGAATGCGTTAAAGAGCTAAATTTGCCAGATGGAAAAAGAATCTCAAAGGCTCACTGAAGAGAATCATTGCTTCAGAATTAGATTGGAGCAAATGGAA
The DNA here is from genome assembly GCF_028583685.1 of Petaurus breviceps papuanus. NCBI lineage: Eukaryota > Metazoa > Chordata > Mammalia > Diprotodontia > Petauridae > Petaurus > Petaurus breviceps. The sequence goes on along the minus strand of NW_027186296.1, from coordinate 2,659,988 downwards.
GCTAATGACTTGATGAGAAATCAAGATGCTGTTAAACAGATTCAAACAAATGAAAGAATAGAAGGCAATGTGTAATATCTCATTGGAAAAACCACTGACATGGAAAATAGATCCAGGAGAGATAATTTAAAAATTATTGGACTACCTGAAAGCCATGATCAAAGAAAGAACCTAGAAATTATCCTCCAAGAAAGTCTCAAGGAAAACTGCCCTGATGTTTTAGAACCAGAAGGCAAAATAGAGGTTGAAAGAATCCACTGATCACCCCCTGAAAAAGATCCCCAAAAGAAAACTCCTAGGAATATTATAGCCAGGTTCCAAAATTCCCAGATCAAGGAGAGAATATTACAAGCAGCCAAGTAAAAACAATTTGAATATTGTGGAAACACAGTTAGGATAACCCAGGATCTGGCAGCTTCTACACTGAGGGATCGAAAGGCTTGGCAGATGATATTCTGGAGGTCAAAGGAGGTGGGATTAAAACCAAGAGTCACCTACCCAGCAAAACTGAGTATCACGTTTCAGGGGAAAATATGGTCATTCAGAGGAATAGAGGACTTTCAAGCTTTCTTGCTGAAAAAACCAGAGTTGAATAGAAAATTTGACATTCAGATACAAGAAGCAAGAGAAGCATGAGAAAGTAAACAGGGAAAAGAAATCATAAGGAACTTATCAAAGTTGAACTATTCACATTCCTACATGGAAAAACAATAATTGTAACTGATGAAATTTTTTTCAGTATGAAAATAGTTAAAGGGAATATATATATATATATATATATATATATATATATATATATATATCAGAGGGTGTATGGGAGTATGAATACATGTGTGAATGTGTGTATATATGTTTACAGGTATACATAGATAGAAAGTGCAGGACCAATTTAATAGGAAATGATGATACTTAAAAGGTGAAATCAAGAGATGAGAGAGGAATATAATGAGAGGAGATGGGGAGAGACAGAATGGGGTAAACTGTCTCATATAGAAGAGGCAAAGGAAAATGCTTACAATGAAGGGGAAGAATAGGAAGGCAAAAGGGAATGGGTCTACCTTATTCTCACTGAATTTGGCTCAGGGAGGGAAATGACATACACACTAAATAGGGTATCTCACCCTACAAGAGAGTAGGGGGAAAGGGGATGAGAGGGGGGGATGATGGAAGGGAGGGCAGGCTGGGGGGGAGGGAAGTTGGAAACACCCACTTTTGAAAAGGGATGGGATCAAAGTGGAGAATAGAACAAGTGGGAGGTGGGATAGGAGGGAAGGAAATATAGTCAGTCTTTTACAATATATCTACTATGGTAATGTTTTGCATTAGCTACAAACGTACAACCTAACATGAATTGCTTATCTTCCCAGTAAGGGTGGGTGACAAGGGAGGAAGGGAATGAATCTGGAATTCAAAGTTTTAAAATCAAATGTTTAAAATATATATAAATATATACTATTATTAATACTATTTTCCATGTAATTGGGAAAATAAGTTATATGGGCACTGGGGCATAGAGATCCACCATGTGCTACTGGAAAAGTCCAAGGGGGTATGGGAGATGTCAGAGAGAGCAGATTGGAGGAGGGGATATCCTGTGGGACTGCTATTTTGGGGTGGTGGGTAGGGGAAAAATGGGGAGAAAATTTGCAACTCAAAATCTGGTAGAAATGAATGATGTAAATCAGAAGTTAATAAAGCATTTGGAAAAAAAAAGCATAGAAAAAAAAAAAAAGAAAAATGCTAGCCACATCCAGAGAGAACTATGGAGTTGGAATGCAGAACAAAGCAAACTATTTCCTTTTTTTTCTTTTTTGTGGTTTTTCTCATTCATTATAATTCTTCTATGCAACTTGACTAATATGAAAATGTGTTTAATAGGAATGTATGTGTAGAGTTCATATCAGATTGCAAACTGTCTTGGGGAGTGAGGGGGGAGGAAGGGGAAAAAATTAAAACTTATGAAAGTGAATGTTGAAAACTAAAAATAAATAATTTAATTAAAAAAAAGAAATATGGTGTTCTTGATAGTTACCAGTGAGGAAATGATATAATTGTGCCAACTTTTGCCAGCACTAGATGTAGGTCATAGTTAAGGAGGGGAAGGAATTCAAAATATTCTCAACTGTGGCTTCTCTGTTTAACTCAGGAGTCAGAGCATAGGCTTATTGCCATGAGCCAGCACCTAATCATTGTGCCTACCCCTTGAAAGCTTATCTTTCTACCGCTTGGGATGCATGGCCCATCCTACCTACCTTATAGTTATCATAACCTTCAAAAGGCTCCTAAGCTCTAACTTCCTCCAAGAAACTTTCTGAAGAAGACATGGGAAATAATAATTACTAACATAGGAGCAATTTCAGATTCAGCCATTTGTATGCATTCAGATCATTGACTAGCTAGAGTAAAGGTCAAAATCAATCCTTGTCAAGTAGAAGAGACATGGCAGTCAAGGTCAAGACTTGTCTAGAGTACAAGTTCATTTGATAAACAGCACAGAGGATGATGACAGAAGATTATGAACAGCATTGTTTCATTAAACATTGAAAAACAGTTGAAGGGGAAAAGAAAAGAGAACTTGATGTTAGAAAACAGATAATTCCAAGAACATTTGTAGATTATAAACTAAGGTTGAGAGAAAGATAAAATAGTCATGAAAAGGAACATATCATTACTAACAAAAGAACAATAGTGAAGCCACTATTTGGGCAACTAGGTGGTGCACTGGTTAGAGATTTGGACTTGGCATCAGAAAAACTTGATTTGGAATTGTGTCTCCTTTACTTACTAACTGAGCCAGTCATGTTACATCTCTCACTCTCAGTTTCCTTATCCGTAGAACAGGAATAATAATATAAACTGTCTCACAGGGTTGGGGTGATAATCAAGTGAGATAATATGTAAGTGCTTTGTAAACCTTAAAGTTCTATATAAATGTTAGTTATTCTCATTATTATCATTTTATTTGGACTTTACTTACACAGTATTTCAAGTATTATACAAAGAAGTGATAATATCAACAAAGAATATAAAGTTGGGATGAGCAATTGGACCTAAGCAAATATAATTTTAAAGGCACTTAGGGGAAAAATTCAAACTATCAGAAAGAGGGGGAAGACTATAAGAACATACAAAAATTGGAGAGGATTCTGGGAAGATGGTAGAGTAGGTCAGAAAATTCCAAACTCTCAAGATTTCCCCCATAAAAAAGTTAAAATAGCACCTTAAGGTGAACAAAGTGTGGATGGAGATAAATAAGAATACTGGCATAACCAGATTCCTCTTGGTTGGAAGAAAAATCCCAGGATGAGGTTTGGTCCCAGTGAAGAGTAAAGACTTCAGGCTAGGTTCCATTTTAACAACAAGCAGCAAGCCTCTTAAACAACTAGCCGCAAACCCTGGGGTTGGTTGGTTTGAGAGGCTGCCTCAGCCCCAGCCACCGGAACTTTTACCGGCCCTTCCCTCCCACCCACCATAGTGAGGGGAGTTGGGCGTTTGAGACTGGGAAGATTGATGGAACCTCTGCTGATAAGGAACACCAGGCCCAGCTCTGCTGTGAAGAGCAGTGGGAATGGGAAGGAACCAGCACATGCCCAGTGAGTGCAAAAGCAGTGGGGCAGAAAGCCCCTGGCTGTAGGCACTTACAGAGGGTTGGAGGTTTGGATTTTGTTCCAGGGTAGGGGGGGAGAACTGAAAATCTGGGGTGAGGCACCATTTCCCATACTCCAAGGTTAGAGGTGATTATAAAAATTAAGCTATTATTAAAAAAAATGCATTGGCAAAGAGAAACCCTATTCAACCACAGAGATGACCAGGGTTCATCTTCAGGGGAGGATATTGAAGTAAAGAAACCTCCAAAGAGTGACGTTGAATGATCACTTCCCCAAAAAGAATTCATAGAAGATCTTAAGAAAGACTTTAAATAAATGACAGAGATGGAGAAAAAACTAAAAAAAAAAAATAATCCAAGAAAAACAAGAACCGTATGAAAGTAGTCAACCAGTTACAAAAGGGGATCCAGAATCTTAAGGAAGAAAATGACACCATGAAAATTAGAACTGGGCAAAGTGAAGCCAGTGAAATGATAAGAGATTAAGAAATAATTAAACAAAATATGAATAATGAAAAAATAGAAGAAAAAGTGAAACATCTTATAAGAAAAGCAACAGATTTGGAGAATAGATCAAGAAAAGAAAATATAAAAATAATCGAACTAACTGAAAGTTATGATCAAAAAAAGAATCTTGATACAATAATACAAGGAATAATTAAAGAAAATTGTCCTGAAGCATCAGAACAAGGGGGGAAATAAAAAGAAAAAAATCCATCAATCACCACTTAAAAGAGATCCTATTGGGAAAACTCATAGAAATATCATATTCAAAACCCCCCAACTCAAGGATAAAATATTAAAAGTATCAAGATTAAAACAATTTAAATATGTTGGTGCCACAATTAGAATTACACAAGACCAAACATCAGAAACATTAAAGGACTGCAGGTCTTAGAACACAATATAGAAGAGCAAAAGAACTGGGACTCTGGCCAAAAATATCAAACCCTGCAAAGTTATGTATTATCCTGAATTAAAAAAAAGGTCATTTGATAAACTCTCAGACTTTCAAGACTTTGCTAAAAAAATCCTGAATAGAAGATTCAATATACAAGAACCAAGAAAAATATAAGATACCTACCAAAAACTGATTATAAGGGATTCATAAAGACAGACTTTATTTTTTATATATATAAAATGTTTGGCTAAGATTCTTATGAATAATTAGGTAGCTTATAAGAAAGATTGGGGTAAATCTGAGCATGATATGAATTTAAAAAGTGAAACCATTGGGTGGCTAGGTGGCACAGTGAATAGAGCACTGGCCCTGGAGTCAGGAGGACCTGAGTTCAAATCCGGCCTCAGACACTGAACACACACACACAAAACTAGTCATGTGACCTTGGGCAAGTCACTTAACCCCAATTGCCCTCCAAAAAAACAAACAAAAAAGTGAAACCATTTAAGAACAGTTTAAAGGAGTAATTATTTTATACAAATGAGGTACAAAACAAAGAATTGATACAGAGGAATTAGATGGGGGAGGAGAGCTGGTAGTTCTGGTAACCTGCTTTCCTTGGCAATAGGTTTAAAAGGGAACCATACATATATATTTAGAAGAGTATAAAAGTTTTCTAAATTCAGAATAAATAAAATGGTAGGGGCATAGGGAGGGGGAAGAAGACAAGGGAGGGATCTTTAGAAGACAACTGAGGGAATAGATAAAAGGGGGGTATAGAAAGGCGTTTAGATTTATGGGAATGGGAGGTTAGGAGAGGGATCCTTGGATCAGGGTAGGCAGATAATAGGGGAGGGCACGGTAGTGGATTGAAGTAAAGTAGAGGAGGCAGGAAGGAGAGGAAACAAGAGATATGCACAAATGTAAAAGCAAAGATCAGGAGTAGAATATGTTTGGGAAAGTATATGCATTTATATATGTATATATCTTTAGTTATGGAGAAACATGGGAGTGGAGAGAGGGAGAGAAAAAAAGAACAAAGTGAAAGGGGACAGTTATGTGGCAAAATGAGTAGAGCACCAGCCCTGGAGTTAGGAGGACTTGAGTTCAAGTCTAGCCTCAGACACTTGACACACTTACTAGCTGTGTGACCTGGGCAAGTCACTTAACCCCAATTGCCTTGCCTTCCCCCATCCAAAAAAAATAAAAGGAACATAAATGAAATCACGCATAGTACTTTAACTATAAGAAAGTGACAGACCAGATATTAGTAGCTATTGATTCATATGTTCAATTTCTCATATTAATGAGAATAGTCTGTGCACACATCCAAGATATCCTTGATTGCAATATCAGAAGGCAGGCATTCATAGACAATTTTTTAATAGCAGATCATATCTTAATAGTCATATAACGAACTGAAAGGTGTAGAGAATATAAGATGTAGCTATGTCTACTTTTTGGTGATAAAAAATAAGCATTTTAACTAATCAATCAACAAGCATTTACTAGTGCTTATTAAATATCAGCATGTACTTGGTACTTGGAATACAAATATAAAAATATTTCAATCCCTGTCATCAAATAGCTTATATTCTATTAGGAAACAATATATATTAGAGAGTGGTGGTTTGAAAAGTGAATGTAATCATTCTTTCCAGTAGCAGTAGTAATATTGATTTGGTTATTGTTTCTTGAAAGGAGAGGAGGGGGAAGGGGGTATGCATCTCATCAGGGTAGATGGTAAGATGCCCACACTAACTAGCCTTGGCATCCTGATATTTGGTTGGGTGAGAGGAAGTGTGGTCTGCTGTTGGCTAAATATACAGGACTGATGAGAAAATGTATTTACTCACCTTCCTATCTAGAGTAATTCTCCTGGGTTGAGGATTAAAGCTGAGTGGGTTTGTTCCCCTAAGGGACAAGGGCAGAGTCTCTAGAGGTCCAGGTATTAGACCTGAAACATAGCCCTAAGACATGACTTCATTCATGTCTTCTTCATTATTTCTTGTGGTCCAATAGTATTCTATCACATTTATGATGATGATGATGGTTAGCATTTATACAGTGCTTTAAAGTTTTCAGAACACTTTGCATGTTAAGTCATTTGAGTTAACTCATATACCATAACTTGCTCATCTATTCTCCAATTGATGGGCACCTCCCCAACTTCTAATTCAGTGACACAATGAAAAGAGCTACTACAAATATTTTTGTATATATGAGTTTTTTTCTTCTTTCTTTGATCTTTTTTTGTGGGTATATACCTAGTAATGGCATCACTGGGTCAAAGAGTATGAAAACTTTAATAACTGAAACCTATCAGATTTAAGGAAAAAGATGTGACTTGAAGGAAGGAATCTGTGTACTAATATTGGGTCCAATATACATTTTCTACATGGCCTTGCATGATTCACTTTTGTCCTACTGGTTCACTTGGAAAATAGAATAATTTTGACAGAGGTTGTTGATGGTAATGTATTTGCCATGAGCAAAATGCTTTGTAAATGGACATTTGAACTGTGCTGTTTTGGTTGATTCAGTGAAAGGAAACTCCAGCTGTGAGTCCCATATCTCAGAGAAGTAAGTAATGCCATTTAATGTTATGCAAATGTATATGGATATTGACATTCATTCTTCTATAATTCCTAGCAAAAACAAAGTATAAGGGAAAAGATAGAGGTGAAGATAAGATCTGGCCCAGGTAACACACCAGGCTCTGAAAGTAAGGAGAAGCAGATTTCCAGTCTTCTACCTCTCACTTCATAGAATTTATTAGATACTGGACCATGCTGCTTTTCTAAAAAGGGGCTTGTGGGGGTGGCTAGGTGGCACAGTGAATAGAGCACTGGCCCTGAAGTCAGGAGGACCTGAGTTCAAATCCAACCTCAGACATTTAACACACTTCTAGGTGTGTGACTTTGGGCAAGTCACTTAACCCCAATTGCCCTCCAAAAAAAACAAACAATAATAATAATAAAATGGGGCTTGTAATCAGAGGGAGCCATAGCATTAAGTGGAAGGTTCAAGCTGAATTGGAGGAGGAGGAGAAGGAGAAGACATTGACTTGGTTCAGAGCAGAAAGGAAACAAAAGCTCTGTTGTAGAATTAATGGCTGTTCCATCTGTTCCAAGTAGTCTTGTTTTGGGTATTTTCTAGTACTTGATGCTTCAAGGGAAAATGGAAAACCTTTCCACTCTATACCTGACCAATCATGCAGTGTTACAGCAAGGAGAAATATTCTTCCAACTATCCATTTAGGAATCATAGACCAAGGGCAGAGCCAAGATGGTGGAATAAAAGCACAAACTTGGCATGGACTCTGGTTCCAATCACTTCCAATACCTGTAAAAAAAATGACTCTAAACAAATTTTAAGGCTACAAAACCTACAAAAAGACAAAGAGAAACACATCCCCCACTGAAGGCAGCCTGGCAGGCCAACAGAAAAGGTCTATCACAGCATGCTGGGAGCTGAGTACAGTCCCCCATGAGCCTTGGTTCGGGCCCCAGGGTGGCCCAGACCAGCAGTGGCCAGAGAAGACTTCAGGAGAGTGAATCATCAGCAGCTATGGCGGTTTCCAGACTTCTCAACACATAAATGCCAAAGAGAAAATAAAAGGTCAGTGGGGAACTCTGAAGGAAAAGTGTGGTCTGGCCCCTGCCCCCAGAGGAAGAAGTGGCAGAGGCATGGTGGCTGCAGCTGCTGCTGTGTGGCTGCTTCCAGCTCTCTCCATTCTGGAAGTAGAGTTCTACTGTGGCAAAGAGCTCAAAAGTCAAGTAATTGGCTGCCAAGATGAGCAAGCAGAGGAAGCGCAATCAGACCATATAATCCTTTTTTGGAGGACAAAAAGGATTTAAACATGGAATCAGAGGAGAACAACAAAGTCAGAACTCCTGCATCAAAATCTTCTAAGAAAAATATGAATTGGTCACAGGCCATGGAGGAGCTCAAGAAGGATTTTGAAAATCAAATAAGAGAAGTAGAGGAAAAATTGGGAAGAGAAATGGGAATGATACAAGAAAATCATGAAAAGCAAGTCAACAGCCTGACTGAAGAAAATAACACCTTAAAAAACAGACTAACTCAAATGGCAAAAGAGGTCCAAAAAGCCAATGAGCAAAAGAATGCCTTAAAAAGACAAATTTCCCAAATGGAAAAGGAATTTCAAAAACTCACTGAAGAGAATAATTCCTTCAAAATTAGATTGGAGCAAATGGTAGATAATGACTTTATGAGAAATCAAGATACTATAAAACAGATCCAAACAAATGAAAAAGTAGAAGGCAATGTGAAATATCTCATTGGAGAAACCACTGACCTGGAAAAAAGATCCAGGAGAGATAATTTAAAAATTATTAGACTACCTGAAAGTCATGATCAAAAAAGAGCTTAGACACCATCTTTCAAGAAATTATCAAGCAAAATTGCCCTGATATTCTAGAACCAGAGGGCAAAATAGAAATTGAAAGAATTCACCATTGCCTCTTGGAAAAGATACCAAAAAGAAAACTCCTAGGAATATTATAGCCAAATTTCAGAGTTCCTAGGTCAAGGAGCAAATATTGCAACCAGTCAGAAAGAAACAATTTGAGTATTGTGGAAACACAATCGGGATAACACAAGATCTAGCAGCTTCTACATTAAGTGATCAAAGGACTTGGAATATGATATTCCAGAGCTCAAAGGAGCTAGGATTAAAACTAAGAATCACCTACCTAGCAAAACTGAATATACGGCTACAGGGGAAAATATGGTTATTCAATGAAATAGAGGATTTTCAAGCATTCTTGATGAAAAAACCAGAGCTGAACAGAAAATTTGACTTTCAAATACAAGAAGCAAGAGAAGCATGAGAAGGTAAACAGGAAAAAGAAATCATAAGGAACTTATTAAAGGTGAACTATTTACATTCCCACATGGAAAAACAATAATTGTAACTCATGAGACTTTTCCCAATATAAGGATAGTTGGAGGGAATATATATGTGTATATGTGTGTGTGTTATGTGTACATAAATATATATGTATGTATAGGAGGGTGTGTGTATAAATATATATGTGAGTGTATGCATATGTATGTTCATGTATACATAGACAGAGGGCACAGGATAAGTTGAATATGAAGGGATAATATCTAAAAAATAAAATTAAGAGGTGAGAGAGGAATATATTGGGAGGAGAAAGGAGAGATAGAATAGTATAAATTATCTCATAAAAAAGGCAAGAGAACACTGTTACAATGGAGGGGAAGATTAAGAATGTGAAAGGAAATGGATCAATCTTACTCTCATTGAATTTGGCTTAAGGAGGGAATAACATACACATTCAGTTGGGTATCTTACTCTACAGGAAAGCAGGCGGGAAGGGGATAAGAAGAGTGAGGATAGAAGGGAGGGCAGATTGGGTGAGAGGGTAGTTAGAAGCAAACACTTTTGAAAAGGGAAAGGATCAAAGTAGAAAATAGAATAAGTAGGGGGCAGGATAAGATGGAGGGAAATATAGTTAGTCTTTCGCAATATAACTACTATGGAAATGTTTTGTGTATCTACAATGCAACCTATGTTGAATTGCTTGTCTTCCCAGTCGGGGGGGGGAAGGGGTGGGTGAGGAGGGAAGAAGGGAAAGACTCTGGAACTCAAAGTTTCAAAAACAAATGTTAAAAAAAATGTTTTTTACATTCAACTGGGAAATAAGATATACTGGCACTGAGGTATAGAAATCTATCTTGCCCTACTAGAAAGTTGGGGGAGGATAGGGGAAGATATAAGAGAGAACAGATTGGGGGAAGGGGTATTCAGTAGGCTTGCTATTTTGGGGTGGGGGTAAGAAAAAGACAGGGAGAAAAATTTGTAACTCAAAATCTTGTGGAAATAAATGTTGAAAACTAAAAATTTAAAAATTTTAAAAAAGAACCTATACATTCAAAAATATTTATAGAGGATCTTTTTGTGGTGCCAAAGAATTGGAATGGGGATGCACATCAGTTGGGAATTGGCTGAATTAAGTTGTGATATGTGATTGTGACGGAATACTACTCCTCTGTAAGAAATGATGAGCAGATTGGTTTTAGAAAAACTTGGAAAGAGTTGCATGAAATAATGCTGAGTGAAATGAGCAGAACCAAGTGAACATTGCACGCAGTATTTTGTATTGTTTGAAGAGTGACTGTGAATGATTAAGCTAATCTGAGTAATATAATCATTCAAATTAGCTACAAAGGGCTTATGGAGGAAAATGCTATTCACCTTCAGAAAAAAAAGAACTGATATGTGGAAGTCTGTATTGTATAGTTATAATAAAATAAAAATAAAATAAAATCAACAAAAATATTTTTGATAACTGCAAAAAAAAATAAAAAGAAGAAGAATCGTAGACTACACAGAGACTGGGGACTTTCAGTTTTCTTACCCAGAAAAATGGAATGAAAAGAGAATTTTTTCTTCTGGTACGTATGCCTCCTGGAGACAGTTATAAGAAGTGCAGACTTGGAGGTGATAACAGTGTTTGTCTAACAGCCAAGCATTGCTAGGACAAAGGCAATCTTAAGAAAAGGGGAGTTTGAAGGAAGGAAAACAAGTGAACTTAAAAAGAACTGATGCTGCCAGTTAGGCCACTGGGTATAAGATTCTGAACAACTTGACTTTTTGTGGAATTAACTATGCTGTGGTCTCTTTACTATACCCTGTGTTATTTCAATATGGGGAATAGAACATTAGTATACATAAGTCAATGGATAGAGGAAGTGATGCAAAAGTGAAGTAAAAGGTACAGAATCTCAGAGTTGGAAGAGCCTTTAGAGGTTAGTGATCTTACCCATAACTAAACTAATTATCTTCTTTATAATATTCTTGTTAAGTGATCTTATAATCGCCAATTGAAGACTTTTATTAATGAGAGCCTCACTACCAGTCAACCAAGTCCATTCCAGTTTCGGATTGCTTTTTTAGAAAGTTGTTCCTTTGTGATTGCTGAAATCTTACCTCTGTGAAACTTCCCTCCCTTCCCCCTCTCTGTGGGGGAATTCAAGTTTCTCTAGGGCAGGGACTACATTGCTTTGGAAACTCCGAGATTTACCACAGTGTCTGTCTATTTATCTGTCTGTCTATCCATCTATCATCTATCTATCTATCTATCTATCTATCTATC
>NW_027186296.1:2634312-2648322 GCF_028583685.1 Petaurus breviceps papuanus | reverse complement strand
ATCTATCTATCTATCTATCTATCTATCTATCATTTTCTATTCATTGCTCTCAGTTTTACCCTCTGGGGCCAAGAAGAGTATGTCTAATCTTTCTTTCACTTGATAGTCTACCAAATACTTCAAGATGCCTCTCATGTCCTCAATTCTGCTTCAATATATGGCACTAATATAACAACTTTTGCCCTTCATATTTATTAATTTGGAATACTAGCATAATGGAGGCAGCCAACGGCAATATCCATTTTAATAACAACAAAATTATAATAACAGTAATGTCACACAATAATGGCTAGCATTTATATCTTCCCTTTGAACTCTGAGGATGTCTGGTTCAGGTTATTCAAGAATGTTTAACTTCTGAGTAGAATAGGGGAAATTGGGGTAACAGACTGAGAGGGGCATGGATTTCAGAGTAGCTGATGCATTTCCTAAGTAGGAAATTGAAAATGACTGCAGTTTAGGCAGGGGTGGGGGACCTCTCTGGCCCTCTAGGTCCTTATTCCATTTGAATTCAGTCAAAGGGTTGCACTTGAGGACCTAGAAGGCCACATGTGACCTTGAGCCTACAGGTTCCCTACCCTTGATTTGGGGATTAACATTAATGCTTAATGGATTTCATTCTTCAGAGACATCAAGGATCTCTGCATGGGTACTTCCACAGTTATTACAAACCTTCTGTAACCTATTATATTGTCTTCAAGAGTTGCCATGGTTGAAAAATTCATCACCTTGGGCCAGCCAATTTATGTTATTTTAGAAAAAAAGTCAGAGGGTAATATTTTGTAGAGTCACAAAATATCAAAACTAGAAAGTACTTTAGAAATAATTTAATGCAACACCTTCATTTTCTAGTTAAGGAAATTGAGTCCTAGTCAGGTTAGTTGTACTGTCTATATTCATACATTATTACTCAGTTAATAATAGCAAGGGTGAGATCAGAAGATTCTCTTATTCTAGTGGTCTTTCCATTTATCTAATACCTACTATTTTCCTTTACTCTTTATTTCTTCCTTTAAGCAAAATAATGTAAGCTTCTTGAAGACAGGGGTTGCTTTACTATTGTGTTTTTATCCATACATTGCCTAACTGTAATGTTAATGGAATAAGAAGATTTCCCCCCCAACTTAATAGGCCTATGTGACCTTGTGTCCCTTTTTCCCTTGGAACAGGAGCCATGTTCCGAGGTCTAAAGGTACACGGGTATTTCAGTAATAGCTGTGATACATCCTAAGTCACATAGAGCCCATTACGGGAGGAAGTTGCCTAAGGGGGAGCTTGCTTAGGGGGAGGCTTGCTTGTAGGAAGGCTTTCACACCTTTTGGTACTAAGCTAGTTAGGCACTGAGTCACGAATCTTGTGGTACCTTCTGGCTCTGAGTCTATTAGGTGAAAACTATATATACTAGGAAGATGGTATTTTACTTTGGGAGTTCACTTATAAGAAGGACCTTTTGATTCCTGCGATGGGACTCTGAGTAGCCCTTTGTTAAGAGGCTCCCCCCTCCTTCCCCCCCCCCCCCATTACTCAGAGGTTTGTATTCTCCCAGTCTGGTGGTGTACATAGGTGGTTGGTAGTTCTTTGTTCAGATAGTAGGAACCCTGTCTGTTAAATCTCTGTGCTAATTTCTCTGCTTGTATTTTGTACTTATCTGTAATTAAAACAAGATTATTGACTCTTTTACAAGTTGTCTTTCCTTTAGCAAAGCAGATCAAAGAACCTGTGCTAGCAGGTCATCCTGGGTGTACTAGGGTGCTTGCTAATACACTAACATATTAAAAAGTCAATTAATAAATACTTGATTGATCTCCTTTGGAAAAAGTGAACCAAGAAAAATATAGATTAGTATCAAATGAGCTAACTTGTGAAAAGTGTTTTATATATTTTAAATCTCTATTTAAATTCTATTATCATTATTAGTCAGAGTTCTTGTCAAATGTTTTTATATGTATATTTAATTCATAAGACTTTATATCTGTAATTTCTTTCAGGGTGAGCACCATATCTTTCTTTCTATCACATCCATATATGGTGAGACTGACATGAGGACTCCTTAAAAACTATCACAGGTAGAGTCTATATCAGATTGTATTCCATCTTGGGGAGAGGGGTGGGAATGGAGGGGAAGAAAATTTGGAACTCAAAAGCTTGTGGAATTGGATGTTGTAAACTGAAGATAGATTAAAAACAAAAAACAACTATAGGCAGAAAAATGCCCATCCTAATAATCAAGCTTACTCCAGACCAGACCATGCTTTCAATAACATAGAGTGTGAAAGAAAAATGGTGAGATCAGAGAATTGAATAGTAGAGTAAAAGGAGGAACAAGAAGCCAAAAAACAAATCAGGAAGATAATAAAAGGTGATTTGTTCTTTTAACAACTGTAGGCTAATTAGGAGTGTTTCCTGATGTTAAAGACTAGCATCCAATTTTTTTTTTCCCCATTAGAAAATGCAAAGATAGCAGCTTCTTCCAAGACTCTAAGCCATCCCCTGTGGACTGCCCTCTGCTTTCATAGACCATAACTTGAAAAAGAAAAATGACAGAAAGGAAGAAAGGCTCTTAACAGCTGGAGCTTTAATTTACCTACATGGAAAAAAAATGCTCCATTTCAGAGATTTCTCCTGGGTTGCCCTGTTTGGAGAAAAGACAAAAGCCAAAAAAAAAAAAAATAGCCAAAAAAGAAAGAAAGGAGGAAAGAGAGGAAAAAAGAAAGAAAAAGAAAATGCTTTTCAAAAAAGATCATATAAAAAGAGCAAATCTTGAAAATTGTGTTTAATAACAGCCAATGTTGAATTTCCTGGCAGTCATTACTGAGCAGTTAAAGACCAGCCAGCATATGAAAGAGCCTGAATTAGTTAGGACAGTTTAGAGCTGACAAATATAGTGCAAAAAGATTTATTCTTTCTCACCTATGATTTTGAAATTTGAATGATTTGGTGTTTAAGGAAGGTGATGCAACTATTGTATTCATTTGTCCTGAGGGCTTCTAGCTAGACCTAGAGCTGGTTCTGCAAAAATGGAAGAACAATGCTCTCAAGCTACCAAGTTAGTGTCCCACAGAATATTTTTAAATTATTTAACACACATCATCTCAATGTCAACAACTCATCACAGATAAACTATCTAATTAACAGAACCCTTCATAGTATTTGATAACTGAGTCTTGGCTCAGTTATTACACCAGAAGGGCAATCCTTGATAAGCAAAAATTATAAAAGCAGATTTTTAGAAGCATTAATGCAGAAATAGAATCAAGTTAGTTTGGAATTAACCCCCTGTTAGAATGTAAAACATTTGAAAGTTATCCGATTGCCAGTTACAACATGGTAGGATCTCTTTGACTCTAAGGTTTTTGTCTAACTGCCAACATCTGTACTTGGATTGCTTTGTTGTATATTAGATTCTAAATATCTAGGGTAACCAACATGGTGGATCACACTAAAGGAACAGATGAGTTTATCTTGTCATTAGAGTCTCCCACAACAGCCTTTAATAATTATAGCTAATTCTGGGATTGTGTTCTATATCCTGCTTAGGAAGTCCAGATTTTTTCTCTCTTCAATTCCATGTTGGCAAGACTTCTAGAGAAATAGAATAAAATTAAGAGTAGAAATAATCATTAGAATAATTAACTGGTTGCCCAAATTTGGCTCTCAGTAGTCATTCTGATAGAGGGGAAAGAAAGAAGACTAATCATAATGATAATTCCTATTCCAACAGGCTTTTCATTCAAGAAGCTCCATAGTGCTACAAATTACATTGATAAGGAACAAAGGCCCAAGGAAAAAGTGGAGCAGTAAGTAGAAAATTAAGTGTAATTAATTCCTGTAGAATTTTAGGTTTTTGTCTTACACCTCACTCCCTTCCCACTGTGAATAGTAAATTACATTAGTAATTTATCAGTTTCACTCAATAAGCATTAAATACCTACTATGTGCAAGGTACCTTACTAGGCATTAAGGATAGAAAGAGAAAAATAAGGCAACCTTCCCTTCAAGGAAAATGGGAATTCTGTTGAAAATTAATAACTTACAATAAGGAAGTGGCTTCTATACAACAATTTCAATTAATTGAACATAATCAATATAAAACCTTTGATGAACTTTTAAAGGTGTAAACAAGATGGTTTGTGCCTTGTGATCTCTTTTCTAGGTAGAGATATCCTTGATTGGATCAAGAAGGGAAAACCTTGATAGACCAAGAAAACTGTCTCTAGGGGCTTTAAATAGCTAGTGGAATTTCAGTAGTTACTCAAGCCAATGGCAGACCAGTCAAGTGGTAGAGGACTCCAGGCTCAGATGTGTCTTGCAAAATCAGAACCTTGCACTTATACTAGAAGGCAGCAGGTTGGGTGGGCAGTAAGCCTAGAGGGAATATTACAGACCCCCTTTCCAACTTCATTACTAGGCCTATATTTGAAAGAGATCAAAGAAAGAAGAGAGGAACCAATATGTACAAAAATATTTATAGCAGCTCTTTTTGTATCCATAAAGAATTGAAAAGGAGGAAGTTGCCTATCATTTGGAGTACAGATGAACAAATTAAGGCATATAAATGTAATGCAATACTATTGTGTGAATAAAAATTATGCAAGGGATGATTTCAGTCAAGGCATGGTTTCAATGAAATCTGGGAAGTCTTATGAACCAAGGCAGAGAGAAGTGAGCAGAACAAGGAGAACAATTTATACAATAAAAACAACAACTTTGAAAGCCTTAAAAACTCTGATCAACCCAAAGACCATCCATGATTCCAGAGGACCAGTATGTTATTCACCTCCCAACAAAGAGATGATGGACTCAGGGTGCAAACATGGCTAATTTGGGAATTTGTTTTAAAGGTTTTGCTTTTTCTTTTTTTTTTAAGTGGGAGGTGGGGTAGAAGAAGAGAATATAGATTTTTGTTAATTTTAAAGAGTAATTTTAAAAAAGAATGCAAATTCCTTGAGGGTAGAGACTGTTTTGATTTTATATGTATATTACTAAGGCCTACTCTAATACTTTTCATATACTAAGAGTTTAAGACATATCTTAAATTTATTCAGCAGAGCATGAACATTCAAGATAAACTCCTGCATTTGTGGTTTGCCTGATTCTTCCTTTTATCTCCTGCACTTTCTCCTCATGTCCACCTCTTTAAAGTCTTAGTCTCACAGAGCAGCTAGAGCACCAGCCCTGGAATTAGGAGGACCTGAGTTTAACCTGGTCTCAGACACTTACTAGCTGTGTGACCCTGGGTAAGTCACTTAACCCCAATTGCCTCAAAAAAAAAATCTTGGTCTCCTTCAAGGCTAAATTCATGTGTCTGTTCTTATTCCTAGTCCTCTGCTCCTTCTCAAATTATTTTGTGTTTGCCTTACTTTTTACATGTTATATATAAAGTTCTTGAGGACAGGAATTTTGTCCAGTGTCTTATATAATGTCTTCTTCACAGCACATAATAAGTACCTATTTAATTAATAAATTATAAATTTAAAAATTGAATTAAATATATTAGGTTTATGACTGTTTCTCTATTTGTTCATCTGTGAAATGGTAAATTGTACTACCAGCATCACAGTTTTTTTTTTTAAGAAAGCAGCTTATGAAATATAAAAGAGTTGTAGAAATGTAATTTTTTCTCCTTTTAATCTTATAAATGTTAGAACTAGTCCTGGAACAAATTACTAAAGAGTGTTGAATTTCATTGGCAAAATATGACACCTCAGGACCCGAGTTCAAATCCCAGCTCTGCCACTACGTATCATGATCTTGGGTAAGTTGCTCACTTTAATATCTCTGGATCTCTTTTTCCTCATCTGTAAATGAGGGGATTGGCCCAGGGGACCTCTGAGGTTTCTTCTAGTTCTAGATTTATTAACCTATAATACCATATTTGGCAGATTATCATATTGCCTCACTTTTCTTTCTGGACTTATAATTGGATAAAATGATTGCTTTTTGTAATTGACTAAAAACATTGGGATATTGGCTCATCTACTGAAAGTATCTTCCCTTAAAAAATCTTCAGGACAACTCCAGCAGTAAATGGGGCAATGGGGATGATATGTACTTTGTCCTGTTTTCAAATTGTTATGATTTCTTTTGTTCAGTCTTTAGATATTGGGTGGTTTTCATTCTATCTAGACTGGAGGTTATGAGTATTTGATATGATAGATTTTATATCTTATGAAAATTCTATTTGTTCTTAAACTTTTCGAGTAAGAGTGAGGCATAGTCTGTAAACCACCAGCATATTCCACTGGTGTCCTCACAATGTTAAGAGATTGTTAGGAAGATTCTCAGCATTTTAGGCATACTCCCTGTGGCAAATTTATGGGAGGAAAAACACAAAAGTTACATTAGAGTGGCAGGCATGCATGAGTTGAAATCTGCTCTATCAGAGGGAATTACTGGTACTAACAAGTTCACATGTCTCCTGGAATTTAAAAGTATTAGGCAGACCATATAAGTCAACCCAGGTAGGTAATAATCTTGCCTGTTTTTAATGACTACAAAAGGAGATTCCCTAACTTTCCCGTGGGGACCCATTTGTATTTAACAACTCACTATCTAGAAATTATTTTATTTAATGTATTCTAATTTTATCTCATTTAAGTGTTATCTAGTCTAAATTTCTCATGTTGCAGTTTAAGTCAATTTTTTCTTTTGTGTTCATGGCCCTTGAATAAAGATTCAGTTTATACCTGAAGTCTATTAACTCATCCCCAGGCAATAAAATCTTAAGGCTGGAAGAGTGTTTCAAGATAATCTAGTCCAATTTATTCATTTTGCAGAGGAGAAAACTAAGGCCTAGAGAGTCTAGGTGACCCATTGAAGGTCACACAGCTAGCAGCATAGTTGACTAGAACTCATGTCTCTGAACTTATAGTCTGTGGTTCTTTCCATTTAACACATTACCAGACTTCTTGTTGTTATTGTTATTCCAAGCTAGATAATTGGTCCTACAATTTTTAATCTTATATGCCCATTTTCTAAATCTTTGTGATCACTCATGTTTGCAATTTCAGGAAAATAGGATGAGCAGCCCCCTCATGTATACACACATACACACTTCCAGTATTTTAGGTTTGGGAAGAGATATGATAATTTACATACATATACATGTCTATGGTGTGTGTGTGTGTGTGTGTGTGTGTGTGTGTGTGTGTGTGTGTGTGTAGGGATAAAACTTAAACTGTGATTTCTATAGTGTTTTGTTGCTCAGTCATTTTTTAGTTCAACTCTTCTTGACCCATTCTTGGGTTTTCTTGGCAAAGATACAAGAGTGATTTGCCATTTCCTTCTCCATATTAGAAAACTGAGGCAAACAGGGTT
Organism: Petaurus breviceps papuanus; assembly: GCF_028583685.1. Lineage (NCBI taxonomy): Eukaryota > Metazoa > Chordata > Mammalia > Diprotodontia > Petauridae > Petaurus > Petaurus breviceps. The sequence continues at coordinate 2,641,005 of NW_027186296.1, read as the reverse complement.
AAGTCACTTTGTCAGTGTCACACAGCTAGTAAATGTCTGAGGCTGGATTTGAACTCAGGAAGATGAGTCTTCCTGACTCTCTGCTCATCCATTGTGCCACCTAACTGCCTCAGTACAGGGAATTACCAGATGAGAAAATTCCCTCTATCATTACAGGTCACCACCTTATCTATAATTTACAGTCTTATATGTAATCATGCATCTTATATAATTCTAACCAATAGATCCTTTAATGACTCAGGTAAGAAAGAAGGGAATATCTATTGTTAGCATGCCACAGTTAAAATTACATACATATTATATGTTTTAGGAGTAATTTTTATATTTTCTTCCATTAGGACAGAGAAGTTTATTGGATTAGCTAGAAGAGCTTTGGGCTCTAGGGGAATAAGATATGAGACAGATACATTAATTTATTTAAAAAAAACTTTTACAAAGGGATATTAACTTTGAAGATATAATAAGAAAAAAAGTAACAAACATTTCTTCTTAATACCTCAAGGGCATACTTCACCCTGTATTACCGCAGCTTCTCAGAGGAGATAGGTCCGAACTTATCTCAGTTTGTGTTTAGCATTGGTCCCGCCACATTCACATTCAAAGATGGAATTGCTGCTGCATGAATCCTTGTCTCAGCTATTGCTGGTCTGGGTCCCAAAGGCCACTCCTGAAAGTCACTCCTTGCTCCTTGGGTCATCAGTGCTGTGCTATTTTCAAACCCATACTATGGAATAATGGAATGCCAGAGGGTCCTCCTGACCTTTTGAAATTCTTAAGATAAGAGGCTCCAGTTCCTTCACCTAGAAGGAAAAAGAAACAAATAAACACAGAGGTCAGGGCATGAGGCATTCTTTTCAGGGCCACATAACCTCAAGGGGATGAAGACTGGTATATTTCATTGAAGAATATGAAGGTTGCCTGGCTACGTGTTGATGAAGTAGAGTGCTAGAAGAAAGTTACATGGGCCTAGGGTGGAAGGATTCCCAGAGAGGAACATTGAGAGGAGGGGGGAAGGAATGCAAAGTTAAATAAAGCCTATGTCATGATTTTGTCTGATGCAGTCTCTGAATCCCCCTATAGGCAGATTCAAGAAGTAGATTTCAGTTGGAGGCAGAACGTGCAATAGGGAGAGACTTGGCTCTGGAGCCAGCAGATGGAGGTTCAAATCCTGCCTCTGATGCTAACTCCCTGTGGGACACTGGGCAAATTACTTAATCTCCCAGGGCTTCAATTTTCTCATCTGCAAAAGGAGGAGATTGGATTGGGTGGTCTCTGAGGTCCCTTCCCTCCGTAAATCTATGATCGTATGAACAAAAGGGAAAGATACATGTTGTTGTACTCGACTCTGAGGCCAAAGGAACAAGTACATTGCCTAGTCTCATTGAGAAGACACTAAGGTGAGTCAGGAACCAGGATCCAATGCCTGCCTTATGAAAAAAGTGCTGACCAAATGCCACAGGTTATGGTTGGTGTCAAGGTGGAGAAAAGGAGGTGATTAGGTTACAACTCAACTCATACTTTATTAGGAACGAGTTCAGAAGGCAATGGAAAGGAACAATAATCCAAAAGCCAGGCAAATTCTTATATGTCTTCAGATCCCTTTCTCCATCCCCTGCTTTTCTTTAGTAACGTATACAGAACTGTACTAACTGGTGCTGAATACATCAGAAGGATCCCCTGAGAGGAAAATCAAAGTCTTATATTTGGAAGGCTTCTGGCTTATTCCCACAGATAGATCCTGCACCTTAAGGAATGCTTCCTTTATTCCTATGCTCTCTGGTGTTTTTAATAGAAATGGGTGCTGTATTTTGTCCAAAGCTTTTTCAGTTATCTATTGAGATAAATAACCATATGATTTCTATTGGTTTTGTTATTGATATAGTCAATTATGTTGATAGTTTTCCCAATATTAAGCCAACTCTACATTTCTGGTATAAATTCCACCTGGCCATAATGTATAAATTCTCATGATATATTTCTGTATTCACCTTGCTAGTCTTTTGTTCACAATTTTTGCATTGGTATTCGTTAGGGAAATTGTTCTATAATTTTCTTTCTCTGTTTTGGCTCTTCTTGTTTTAGGTATCAGTAATATATTTGTGTCATAAAAGAAGTTTTGTAGGACTTCACTTATTTTCCCAAATAGTTTATGTAGTATTGGAATTACTTGCTTTTTTAAAATGTTTGGTAGAATTCACTTGTGAACCCATTTGATCTGGAAATTCTTTTTCTTAGGGAATTCATTAATGGCTTGCTCTATTTCTTTTTTAATATGGGGTTATTTAGGCATTCTATTTCCTGATTTGTTAATCTAGGTAATTTATATTTTCATAAATATTCATCAATTTTGCTCAGATAGATTTATTGTTATAAAATTGTGCAAAAATATTTCCTAATGATTGCTTTAATTTCTTCTTCATTGGTGATGACTTCACCCTTTTCATTTTTGGTATTGGATATCTGGTTTTTTCTTTTTTTTTCTTTTTTTTTTTAAAGCAATAGGGGTTAAGTAACTTGCTCAAGGTTACATGGCCAGGTGTTTCTGGGTGGGTGCTAAGTGTTGGAGCCTGGATTCGATCCCCAGGTCATCCCAACACTTGGGCCGGTGCTCTTACTTGCTGTGCTACCTGGCCGCCCCTTTTATCTTTTTTTAACCAAATTAACCAATGGTTTAACTATCTTATTGTTTTTTTTTTTTAATAAAATCAACTCCTAGTTTAATTTAGTAGTTTAGTAGTTTTTTGCTTTCAATTTTATTAATCTCACCTTTTATGCTTCAGGATTTCCAATTTGTTGCTCAATTGGGGATTTTTAATTTGCATTTTTCTAGTTTTTTTAATTGCATGCCCAATTCACTGATCTGCTCTTTCTCTGTTTTGTTGTTGTAAGAATTTAGAGAAATAAATTTTCCCCTAAGTACTCCTTTGGCTGCATTCTCTTTAATGAAATTATTGATTGTTTCTATGATTTGTTCTTTGACCCACTTATTCTTTTTTTTTTTTTGGAAGGAAGAAGGTAGGGCAATTGGGGTTAAGTGACTAGCCCAAGGTCACATGGGTAGTTTTGTGTTAAGTATCTGAAGCTGGATTTGAACTCAGGTCCTCCTAACTCCAGGGCCAGTGCTCTATTCACCATGCCACCTAGCCACCCAGACCCACTTATTCTTTAGAATTAGATTATTTAATTTACTATTAATTTTTATTATATCTTTCCACTGCCCCTTTGTTGAACGTAATTTTTTTGCATTATAATCTAGAAAGAATACATGTGATGTTTCTGCTTTTCTACACTTACTTTTGAGGTTTTTATGCTTTGATACATGGTCAATTTTTGAGTAGGTGCCAAATGCTGCTGAGAAAAAGGTATATTCCTTTTTGTTCCCATTCAGTTTTCTCCAAAGGTCTATCATATCTAACTTTTTAAAATATTTTATTCACCTCCTTAGTTTCTTTCTTATTTATTTTTTGGTTGGATTTATCAAATTCTGAGAGGGGACAATTGAGGTCCCCCACTAGTATAGTTTTGTTGTCTATTTCTTCCTAAGCTAACCCACTTAGCTTCACCTTTAAGAATTTGGATGCTGTATCACTTGATGCATACACATACACACATAAAGATACATGTATATTTCTCTTTATATATGTTTAGTATTAATATTGGTTCATTGTCTTTGGTACCTTTTAGCAAGATGTAGTTTCCTTCATTATCTCTTTTAATTAGGTCTATTTTTGATTTACTTCATCAGAGATCAGGATTGCTATCCCTGCTTTTTTTTTTTTACTTCAGCTGAAACATCATAAATTCTGCTCCAGCCCTTACCTTTACTCTGTGTGAGTCTCTCTGCTTCAAATGTGTTTCTTGTAAACAACATATTGTAGGATTCTGTTTTTGACCCATTCTGCTATACATTTCCATTTTATGGGAGGGTTCTTTCTATTCACATTCACAGTTATGATTACTGTGTATTTCTCTCCATTCTATTTTTCTTCCCATTCATCCTCTCTCTCCTTTCACCCTTTCCCTCTTCAACAATGTTTTGCTTCTGTTTACCACCTCTCCTGGTCTGCCCTCTGTCAGTCCCTTCACCCCCACCTTTACTTAATCTTCTCCCCTCCTACTTTCCTGTTGGGTAAGAGAGATTTCTATATTCAACTAATTGTATATATTATTCCCTCTTTGAGTTAACACTGATGAGAGTAGGGTTCAAGCAATGCCCATTGCTTACCCTCCCATCTTTCCCTCCAGTGTAATAGTTTTTTTGCGCCTCTTCATGTGAAATAATTTACCCCATTCTACCTCTCCCTTCTCCACCTAGCATATTTCTTTTTCTCATTCCTTATTTTTTCATGTCATTCCCTCAAATTCACCTTATACCCATACCATCTATGTATATTACTTCTAGCTGTACTATCAGTGGTACATTTTAAAAGAATTATAAGTATTATCTTCCCATATAGGAATAAATAGTTCAGCTACATTGAATCCCTTATCTTTTCTTTTCCCTTTTTACTCTTTTAGGCTTCTCTTGGGTCTTGATATTGCAGATCAAATATTTTATTCAGTTCTGGTCTTCTCCTTATGAAGGCTTGAAATCCTTCTATTTCTTTTGATGAACATTTCTTCTCTGAAAGTATTATATTTAATTTTGCTTAGTAGATGATTCTTGGTTGTAGTCCTAGCTCCTTTGCTTTCTGGAATGTCATGTTCCATGATCTCTGATCCTTTAATGTTGTAGCTGCTAAATCCTACGTAATGCTGATTGTGGCTCCCTGATATTTGAATTGTTTCTTTCTGGCTACTTGCAGTAATTTTCTTGACCTGATAATTCTGATATTTGGCTGTAATGTTCCTTGAAATTTTTATTTTGGGAAATCTTTTCTGAGATGGTCAGTGGATTCTTTCAATGAATATTTTGCCTTCTGGTTCCAGGATATCAGGGCAGTTTTCCTTGACAATTTTTTGAAAGATGCTCCAGATCCTCCTTTTGATTATGGCTTTCAGGTAGTCCAATGATTCTGACATTGTCTCTCCCGGGTCTATTTTCCAGGTCAGTTGTTTTTTCAGTGAGTTTATTTTACATTTTCTTCTACTTTTTTGTTCTTTTGAATTTGTTTGCTTGATTCTTGGTATCTCATAGAGTCATTAGCTTCCACTTGACCAATTCTAACTTTTAAGGAACTATTTTCTTCAGTTAGATTTTGTCCTTCCTTTCCTATTTGACTAATTATATTTTTAAGCAGTTGTTTTCTTTTTCCAGGCTGCTGACTCTTTTTTCATAATTTTCTTGCATCTCTCTCATTTCTTTTCCCAATTTTTCTTCTACCTCTTTTATATGATTTTAAAGTTCCTTTTTGAGCTCTTCCCTGAGTTCTTTCTGGGCTTGAGAGCACTCCCCATTTTTCTTTGGTGTTTTGATGTTGTAGTCCTCTTTGTGTTTTGCTCTCCCCTGTCACCATACTAACTTTCTATGGTCAGATTCTTTTGTTATTTTTTTCTCATCTTTTTTTTAACCTTTTTCCTTTCTTTTAGATTTGAGCTCTGCTCCTAGAGTGGAAGGGGACACTGCCTCAGACTTCTTGTGCCAGTGGCTGCAGGCCCTGGCTGTTTACCTGGTGCTGCATTGATGTTGCCCTGAGGCTGATGGGGGACCCTTGTATCTAGTGCTGCACTAAGGTGCTGGGATGGGGATTGGTTGGCACTTCTGGAAGCCTTAGGGGTCTGGCAGCTTACCTGGTGTTGAGCCAGGATCCTAGTGCTGGTGTCTGGTGTGTGCTGAGTCCAGTGGGGATGCTTCTGTAATTCCCTGGTGCTACAGTGAAGCACATGATGGTCTGGCTGCTGGAGATTGTCTATCTGCCTGGGGCTATGTTGAAACATGTGGTGGTTCTCAGAGCTGGAGTATGCCAATTCCCCCTGGCTATGCTGAGGCAAGTGGTGGGGGGTGGGTGAGCAACTAGTATTGGCATTTGCCTATTCCATCACACTGGACTCAGGATCTCCCACCACTTTGCTGAGGTGGAGCTTACTGCTGACTTGCTGGGATTCTTCCTGTCCTGGACTGTGCTCCCCTTTTATCAAGTGAGACACACATTTCTTGCTGATTTTCCAAGTTTCTTGGGCTAAAAGATTGTTATGGCCTTTTTTTTTGCTGGTTCTACTGTCCCAGGATTAGTTTTGGGGCAGTATTTTATGGTTGTTTGGAGATGGTTACAGGAGGGTTATGGCGATTTACTGCTTACTTCACCATCTTGGCTCCTGGAAGTTTCTACATTAGGTATTTTTAAAGCCACTAGCTTCCTGATTTTCCTACTGGGCCCAGATGATACCAGAGGAGAGAGCAAGGCTGGTAACTTTGCACAGCCCTTCCTCACTTAAATTCACTTCACTTGCAAATCATGGTATCACCTTCCTGATGTTGTGGTCTTCTTTGATAATGAAGGACAAACAACAATCTGTGAGTTGTAGGAGCTACCCCACTGGGGACCCAACTGGCCAGTTCCAGTTGGATAACACAGTTCCCCTTCCTTCCTTCCTTCCTTCCTTCCTTCCTTCCTTCCTTCCTTCCTTCCTTCCTTCCTTCCTTCCTTCCTTCCTTCCTTCCTTCCTTCCCTCCTTCCCTCCTTCCCTCCTTCCTTCCTTCCTTCCTTCCTTCCTTCCTTCCTTCCTTCCTTCCTTCCTTCCTTCCTTCCTTCC
>NW_027186296.1:2621034-2634212 GCF_028583685.1 Petaurus breviceps papuanus | reverse complement strand
CCTTCCTTCCTTCCTTCCTTCCTTCCTTCCTTCCTTCCTTCCTTCCCCTCCCTCCTCTCCCCCTGTCCACTTAGGGTATCATAACCTTACCTGTGGGTGCTCTGCCCAAAGGAATGTAAGTTTTGATTGCTGAAACCTTGCAAGATATCTTGGGGTTTATGAGCTAGATTTCTTTCTTAAGGACTGTGCCTTAAAACCAAATCACTCTGGATCTCACTGATTGGCCAAGAATAGGTAACTACCCAAGCCTTACTTGGTCATTTTAGGTCCCTGATGGCCCACAGTGAATCTAAATAGCAATTATTTCTGTTTTGGCCAGAAACCTTGAAGGTCTTCCTTTTCCAGATTGATGTTTTTTAACTAGATTAAAAAAGGCCATTCTTTGCCTCATTTTTTACCTAGCCTTAATCGCTGAATGGTCATTGCCTCAATCAGACTGAGACCTGGAAAAGACCTTAGCTTTTAAAAGGCCAAAGTCTCTTACTGCATTCAGGGTCATCTCCAGTTGTTCTGATCCATATCTTGCCACTAGATCTAGATGGTTCTGGAGGAGACAGTGAGGCTGGTAACTTTGTATAGTTCTCCCTTACTTAAATCTAATTCACTTTCAAGTCATTCCATCACTTTCCTGATGTCATGGTTCTCTTCAAGAACAAAGGACAAATAACTTCCTGGTCTAAAATACACCCTATTAGGCACTGACCAGTTGTGAAATAGGTTGACAGCATTTCTAACTCCATTTAGAAACTGTGATCTCAACCAACTGTGAGAAATTGTTGCTAAATCTCTTGAACTGGACTTCACCAATCTGTGATTAAGATGATGGCTAGAGCTGGCATTAGGGCATCTCTGAATTCTCTTTAAAAGGAAAATGCAAGCCAGGTTATTTTTTTAAATGGAACTCGAGAAAAAGGCAAAGGGGAGCGATTGTCACATTTCCTCTAGTGCTCCCAAATGCCACTTGCAAACGAGCTGTATTTGGTTTTAAACAAATTTCCTGAAGTAAACAGTATATTCCCCTGATTTTTGTCTCTCCTGGTGTGCTTCCAAAAAACTTGGAAGTGAATTAGTGAGCAATTTGCATCCAAATCTTAGCCAAGGGGATGTGGTTTATTATAATACATGGTCCTCCTAATTATTGAACAGCCCAAGAAAACGAGGCACACTGTGCATCTGTTAGTGCTTGACCACACTGCCAAACATAATTTGGCAAGCACAGAAATGTACATTGAGCAGACCTACAGTCTAATTTGCATTAGAGTTTGCGGTAATTATATGAAAGCTATAACTGAACGAGCTTGTCCTCTCTTCTTTAGATCACTTCATTCCTCAAAAATAAACAAAAAGCAATGCACCATGCCCTCCCTCCAAGAATTTCCTCCTTTATGTGGTTTCTTGACACCATTCAACCATTGCCCAAGTGTTTTTCTACTTCTACTGGAGGAAGAAAGCTGCTTGTTACCGCATATTTTACACAGATTTGACTCCATTTTTCTTGATTTCCATTCTTAGACAGTAGATGTTTCAGGATGCATTTGGTATTGTTGCCCCTAACACAGTGAAACACACTTACTGCTGGCCAGATGTTGGCATTATTTAGGAATGTGCATCCAGGAAACAACCATTGCAGAAGGTTAAAATAAAGGATTTAGTCTCAAAATTGTTGTAGGAAGCAGTGACAAAATGGAAAGAACCATTACAGGGGAGATGAGGGTAGGTGAGTTCTAGCTCTGCCACTATCGGCTGATACCTTGGCCAAGTCATTTGGATAATAGTAACGATTCTACACGCAAGCTAAGTGACACAAGCTAGGTGGCATTCTGGATCTGGAGTCAGGAAGAAGTTCAAGACTAGCCTCAGATTCTTCCTAGCTGTGTAAACATAGGCAATTCAATTAACCTCTGCCTGCCTCAGTCTCCTCAGTAAAATGATAATAGCATCTATCTCTACAGATTGTTATAAGGATAAAATGAGATAGTAGTTGGTAAGTGCTGTATAAACCTTAATGTGCTATATAAATGTTAGCTATTGTTGTTATTACTTCCCTGATGAAGCTGGTGAAATAATAATAGTTTAAAGAAAATTATGGATTTGAAAGTAATTGGAGGAAAAAAAGCAGAAATTATACATGAACTTAAAATCAGTGTTTTCATTGGCATAAAGAACTCCTGGTGAGGGTGATTACTCTGCCACTTTAGATTGTATTCATTTGTCACTTAATAGATATATCCTAGAGAATTGTTCTAGGTACACAGAGATTAATTGACTTGCTTAAGGTTACATGGTATCAGAGGCTGGATTTTAACCTATGTTTTGTCTCTAGATCTCTATCATTACACCACACTGTCTATGTAAATTGTACATTAGATCATAGATGTAAAGATGGAAGGAACCCTTAAAGACTGTCTAGTTCAGGGTTTCCCAACCTAGGGTACATGTAGCTCCAGGAGGTATCAGAATCTCATCAATGGGATATGGGAATTTTTTTTTTATAAATAACTATATTATCCTACCAAAATTAATTTACCTCTTTGTCTTATTTCCTATGTGCACATGGATGGTAAATTCTATAATTTACTTACTATAGATTGAAAAGGTATATAGGAAAAAAGAGCAAAGTAAAAAGTGCACAACAGAGAACAAAAGAAAAAAGGAAGCAAAGAAAAAATGTACAGCACTAAGCACAATGTGTAGTATTTATCATACAGGCTTTCTTGAAATGAAAATTTATTGCTACGTATTTTGAATCCTCTCACATTCTGCTATGCATGACATGCTCCCCCCCCTTTTCTTACTTTGTATTTGTTTCAGTATTCAAGTTTATTATTTTTTTTTCTTTTCTCTATTCTGTATTTGTGTTCTGATGTTTGAGTCTAAAATTTAAAATATTTTTTTTTAAAAAAGAAAAGGTACCAGAGTCAGGAGGACCCAGGATTGGTTCCAGCCTCAGATACTTAACACCCACACAAAAAAACTGGCCATGTAACCTTGGGCAAGTTACTTAACCCCAATTGCTTTAAAAAAATAAATAAATAAAAGGTATAGGAATGGGAAAGACAAAGGAGACAAGGACCAGAAAAATGTTGGGTACATTTGATCTAATCTAGGCTTCTCATCTCACAGAAGAAGAAACTTAGGTATACTGAGGTTAACTGACTGGTCCAAATTAAGTTCATATAGCCAGTTATATGATCAAATGAGAGAATATATGTAATGTTTTGTAAACTTTAAAGTGCTATTATTATTATTGTTATGCTTTTGAGCCCAGGTGCTCTTTCTATTTTAGTAGTATAATTGTAATTTTAAAAAGATGCTATGGTGGAGTAGAATTATTCTTTTGCTCATTAAAATGCTACTTCAGTGCTGCAATCTACAAGTAGATTTCATCATGATCTCTAGAAACTCATCATCCTTCGAGATCATATTAACTCTGAAATTCATACCTTATCATCATCTCCTGTCCCTGGGGCTCCCTCCCTCTGTTTGGAAAGAGTGGATAGTGGACCTTGGAAAACTCCTCCCAGATGTTCCATTAAAGGAGTGCCTCCTGGGTAGCCATCTCATCAACTGCAATCCTCTGGACTATATCTCTCCCCTCCCCACCACACTTACTCTCCCTGCTTTCACCTTGCAACCACAGCTCTCTTCAACTTTTTTTTTATATGTTTTCTTTCACCATTAGATTATAAGCTTCTTGAGGGCAAGAACTATCCTTTTCATTTCTTTGTATCCTCCGTGCTTAGCATGGTATCTGAAACATATATATGCCTGATAAATGTTTATTAACTGATCTACTGACTTCATCATGGCACAGTGGTGACTGTGGGTTCTCACAGGCTATGCCAATGAATCTCAGCATCCATCTGGTATGGCCAAACCAAAAAAAAAAAATGACTGTTATTCCACCAGTGCAGTATATCTGTTATCTAAGCTGAAATGATAGTGCAGTACAGCATTGCCCATTATAAAATTAACATAGCAATATCTTGACTCTCTGGAATCTTCAGTTATTCCTACCTTTATACAAAGGTATAAAGAACACAGAATATATTAGACATAATTTAACTTTTTCTTGATTACTGGTGGGAGTGAAGAGGGTAGGGAGTGGGATTTCCATCATTATGAACACCAGCTATTGTATTTCAGGAACCACTGCATTAAGTGACCTGGGGATGCTTGCTTCTTCGAGTTTCTGTGTTGGCTTTATCGTTTTTCCCCCCTACTTGTTTGTTAACTATTGTCATATTTTACTTCTATCAAGGTGCCTTCATGTAGCAGCCCCTCCCTCTCTCTAAATTTGCTACCCCCTGTTCTCTGTTTCCTTGGAATTCATAAAACAAAACTTTATTAGCATTGTGTACACAATAAACATCAGTAAGATTTTGTTGGAGGTCTAATAAATTCTCTTTCTGCATGAACTTCAGTACATGGGCTTTGTAGAATTTTATTTGAGGTTTTTTTTTAAATTTTTTATTTTATCTTAGTTTTTGCCTGTTTCAGATAGGTGAGGTTGCTTGGATAGCTGAGTTCCAGATAGGTGACAAATTATAGTAGGAGAGTTCACTGTTATTTACAGTTTCTAATAATGAACATGCCCTTGCTGGTAAGAAGGAAATTCACTTTCTGGTATTTGGAGGTACATGTCACTTTTTCCTCCTGGCGTCCAAAACTTAATCACTTCTATGATCCCAAACTCATATGATTGATTAAGACTCAGTTGTTTTCCAGCACTTCATATACAGTTACATAGCAGTCTTTTGCAAAATGAAATAATAGAAAAAGGAAGAAAGAATAGAGGGAGAATATTCCTGACAAGCTAGTGATTGGGACCTCAGAAATCAGAATTGTCAAATGGGATCAGCTATAATGGGATTAGCTTGATGGAATGGGAAGAGTGATGAATTTGGCATTAGAAGACAGATACTCAAATCCTTCCTCTGCCATTTACTATCTGTGACCTTGGACAATATAGTTAACCTCTCTGGGCCTCTGTTTCCTCATTTGTAAAATGATGGGGTGGGCCAAGTGATCTTTAAGTTCTCTTTCAGTTCAAAATAGACTATGTTATAGGCAGCTAGGTGGTATAGTGAATAGAGTGCAAGGTTGGGAGTTAGGAAGACCTAAATTTAATTCTATGTTCAGATACTTACTAGCTATGTGACCCTAGGGCAAGTCACTTAACCGCTATCTGCCTCAGTTTCTCCAACTGTAAAATGGGAATAATAATAGCACCTACTTCTCAGGCCTGTTGCAAGTATTAAATGACACAATATTTGTTTACAATATACTTATATATTATACAAAAATACTTAGCAAAGTGCCTATCACATAGTAGGTACTTAACAAATGCTTGTGTACTTCCTTCCTCTCTGTCTATTGAGAACTATAAAAGGCAAGATTATTCTTTAAATAGCAAGAAGAAATATGTCATATTGGATACACACATGGCAAATATAGTGATTCAAATCTACAAACTTTTTAAAGTACTTGCTGCGTGGAGGAGACTGTACTAGATACTGGGGTTACATAAGACACACTTGCCCTTAAGAAACTTGTGTTCTACTGTTCCTGACTTGTTAAAGGTTAGGCTAGATTTTGGCTTCTTAACTCTTTGTTAAATAGTTGGCTACATGATGGCTACATTGGGGTGTGTGTGTGTGTGTGTGTGTGTGTATGTGTGTATATGTATATATCTATATATACATATATTCACAATGCCGCTGTATATATGCATATGTATACAGATATATGTACATATATATACACAAACACATGTCTATAATACAAACACATATATATATACATACATACACATAGCTGTATTTTTGTAATGTATATCTGTATACACACACAAACACACATGCATATATATATATGTATATATGGGATGTCTGAAAAGTCTTAGTGCAATTTTAATCTTTAATAGCCTAAGCTATTATTTTAAGCCATTTTCAAAATAATTAGATGGAAACTTACCATTAGGTTATTTGATTCAAAGAGTAAGATGGTGAAAAAGCAATCATGCTAGATTAAGGGAAAGTTTTGCAAAAAAAAAAAGTCAATTGCCCACTTACTGTATATTTCAGAATTGGCCCTGGCACATACATGCTATTTGAAAAACCAAAAGCACTAAGAATAAAGTTTGAGAACAGCCAATTTGCTGAAATACATCCACTACTCTTTAGCTGCATGGAATTAGGTGTATGTAAAGAATGAGAAATAACAATACCAAGGTAAGGTTAGGTAAAGCCAAGCAAGATGGCCCAAAGAAATACTAATGGGACTCTGAAGCTCATTGTTAAACAAACTATGAATTGTTGACCACTGAGAGGTAAAGACAGGTTGACTGTTGATATGGAATAGTCAGCTCCATTTTTGGCAAAGATGAGCTGTCACCTGTGTGACAAAAAAGGAATGGTGTAGTTGCTGATAAATCCATTGAGCAGTGACTGTGACCTCTATCCAGAAAACAGACCACACATTCACACATTATAGGAAATATTTTAGTCATGAACTAATTTCTCAGCCGCATGAAGTTACAGGATGATTAACATTACCAGAAACCCAAACTTTCACTAAATAACTAAAGATAATATTTACATGTCATATTAGATATAAAAATGGTTTAAGGTGGCTTAAATAAAGTCAACCAGCATTGACTAAGCATTTTCCTTGTTCTAGGCACTGTGCTAAGTGTCAGAGATACAAACAAAGGCAAAAACAAGGTCCTTGTCTCCAAGAAACTCACATGCTCCTAGGGGAGACAACATGCAAACAACTATGTACAAATAAGAAGCATACATACCAGGTAAATGGGAGGTAATTTAAAAAGGAGGGGCAGCTGGTAGTATAGTGGATATAGTGCTGGGCCTGAAGAAAGGAAGATTCATCTTTCTGAGTTCAAATCCAGCTTCAGTTATGTGATCCTGGGCAAGTCAAATAACCCTATTTGCCTCAGTTTCCTCAATTGTAAAATGAGCTAGAGAAGGAAATGGCAAATCATTCCAGTATCTATGCCAAGAAAACTCCACATGGAGTCATGAAGAGCTGGACACTATTGGAATGACTGAACAATAACAGAAGGTCTTGGAGGGAAGACACTAGTAGTGGGAGAGGTTGTATGGGAAAGTCCTTTGGCAAAAGATGGGTTTTGAGTTGAGTCCTGAATAATTTTAATCAGTTTCCTATTTGATGTTTTTAGATAATTTATAAATAATGAGAGGCAGCATGGCATAGTAGATTAAGGGCCAGCCTTTGAATCAGCAAAGCCTAAGTCAAAGTCCCACCTTGGACACATGTTTGGAGTGTGAGCATGGGCAAATCACTTCACCTTTCTGCGTCCCAGAAACTCTCTCAGACTATAACTTGCATATGACTTGATGTAGTGCATCAGGCTTTGAATTAGCAAAGCCTAAGTTAAAGTCCCACCTTGGACACATGTTTGGAGTGTGAACATGGGCAAATCACTTCACCTTTCTGTGTCCCAGAAACTCTCTCAGACTATAAGTTGCATATGAGTTGTTCTGCATCAGTGAAATGAATTTCCATACTAAGTAAACTCTATTTCCAATGAAATCACAGTAATGAACCAACAAATTCAAATAAAATAAGATTTAGAAACACTGATTTAACTGATCATTTTTCCTCCCCTCCTATATTTATTTTCATTTTCCAGTTTAAAATTTGGAGGATAATTGCAGCTAGTATTTATATGCTTATAAAATTAGATAAAAGGGGCATTCTGTTCTATGATCCTTCGAAAGAGACTCCTACATTTTTCAGAGGTGTTTGTGGAGATCAGCAACCCTCATTGCTTTGCATTTGAGAAGAGAATAATAATCTTGCAGTGGTATGGACCACATTTGAAAGTCTGAATGATTCAGCTAAAGGGAGAGACAGGGGAAAATTGAGGATTGTGACCTGTGCCTGACAATTGCATTCACTCAGTTGCTTTGCTGGGAAGCAAAAACACTTTCTCCAGTACTCCCTAATTCCTGTGCCAACACCCTGCCATGAGTGTCCTTAACCTATAGTGTGGTGCCAAGAAACCAAGAATATCCCAGACTGCTGCTGCAGACACTAAGTTAACATCCTGCCACAAGGCACTTGATGTGTGGTTGGAGGTGCCGATGTGGAGGCTCAGAGTGGTGAATAGGAGTCAAGATCAACACTCCCCAAGGGATGTGTGCGAGGAGATGGCAGCTTTGGGAAGTGGGGGGTCAGAGTGTTCACTGCTTTATTTAACTCCCTGCTTGTTGTTGTTTTTTCCCTTACTTTATTTAAAGTAGATATATTTTGCATTACTTTGGTGTCATATGGTTGATTCAGGTTTGGTTCTGGATATTTGGTGTAAATTTGGACTTTGAAAGGTACATTTACACAAACGACCCATTTAGTGTGAGAAACCTGTGAAGAGCCAGAAGGAGGTACATTAGGGGCCCTTGATGCTTCATAAGCTTTACAAAGTGCTTTCCTTAAAACTACTTTGAAAAATAGTGTAAATGATGTTCCCATTTTTCAGATAAGGAAATTGAGAATCAAGGAAGTTAAGTGACTTGTTAATAACTCGTTCCTGTTGTTTTTCTTTTTGGAAAGGATATTGAAGTGGTTTGCTATTTCCTTCTCCAGCTCATTTTACAGATGAAGAAACTGAGGAAAACAGGGTTAAGTGACTTGCCCAGGGTCACATAGCTAATAAGTGTCTGAAATCAAATTTGAACTCAGGAAGATGAGTCTTCTTGACTCTAGGCCTGGTGTGATAATCACTGGGCCACCTGCCGCCCCCATGTTCGTAGCTACAAAGTTTGTCAATGTCAGAAATAAAATTTGAACTCCAATGTTCCGATTAGAGAGTCAATGTTCTTTACACTACGCCAGAACCTCTCCACAGGAGAAGTAAAGATCAAGCATTTATGTTAAGATTTCTGATAAGTTTTCTAATAATTGCTAACATTTATATACTGTCTACTATGTTCCAGGCATTGTTTCTTGATCAATGGGATCTTTCTGTGTAATAATGGATACTTGAGGGGCAGCTAGGTGGTTCAGTGAATAGAGCACTGGTCCTGGAGTCAGGAGGACCTGAGTTCAAATCTGGCCTCAGACACTTAACACTGACTAGCTGTGTGGCCTTGGGCAAGTCACTTAACCTCAATTGCACTGCCCTGCCCCCTCCACAAAGCAAAAAGAAAATCATAATGGATACTTGAAAGCACCAGCCATTCCAGTAGTACTATGGTATGGTATAACCAGACTGTCCTTATAAGATGACCCCAGGCTAACTCACACAACAGTTGTGATTTTATACAGGGATGCTTCAAGATATTGTGGCTTTGGTATCATTCCACTGCAATTATCTCAATTAAGCAAATCACACAAAATTTTTTGGTTTCCCCGTGCATATAAAAATTATGTTTACACTATAGTCTATTAAGTGTGCAATAGTAATATGTATAAAAATGTACATACTTAAAAATATTTTGTTGCTAAAAAAAAACCCCAAACACTAACCATCATCTGAGCTTTCAGCAAGTTGTAATCATTTTGTTGGTGAAGGGTCTTGCCTCAATATTGATGGCTACTGACTGATGAAGGTGGTAGTTGCTGAAGGCTGAGGTGGCTGTGGCAATTTCTTAAAATGAGATAATGAAGTTTGCTGTGTTAACTCTTCCTTTCATGAAAGATTTCTCTGTGGCATGCAGTGCTGCTTGATAGCATTTACCCACAGTATAATTTCTTTCAAAATTAAAGTCAGTCCTCGCAAACATTGCCTCTGCTATATCAGCTAAGTTTATGCAATATTATTCAATATTGTTGTGTCTCAGGGAACAGGAGTCCTGGAGAGGGAGAGAGATGGGGGAATGACCTGTCACTGGAGCAGTCAGAACACACACAATGTTTTTGATTAAGTTTGCTGTCTTCTATTAGCATAGTTTGTGGTGTTCCAAAACAAGGGCAGTAGTCGCATCAAAGATCATTGATTAGAGATCACTATAAGAAATATTATAATGAAAAAATTGAAAAATTGTGAAAACTAGCAAAATATGACAGAGAGACACAACATGAGCACATGCTGTTGTAAAAATGGCACTGATAGACTTGCTGTTCCACGTAGGGTTGCCACAAACCTTCAATTTGTTAAAAACAAAACAAAAAGCAATTATTTGCAAAGTGAAGTATAATAGAATGAGGTATGCCTCTGTGAGTGTGTGCGTATGTGTGTGAATAGTCAGTTTTCTATCTACCCACATCCCAGAGTAGAAATTAGTAATGAAGCTTACCCAGATAACGACACTATCTATTAAAATATTTTTATTATCTTATGTTAGACTGGCTGCTATTACCACCTCTGACCCTTACTAGCTATGTGATCCTGTGCAGATTTCTTAACCTCTGTTTGCCTCGGACTTCTAAGACTTACCTTAGACTTCTAAGTCATAAACAAGTTCCAGCCAAACTGAAGGCATTTCTGATGCTGATTTTTCCCATGCTGAGGAAAGATATCTTTATATTTTTATATATTAGACTACCTTCCTCTTACCTCTGCGTTAATTATTTCTAATTTTTTCTTGAAGGTTAATTAAATGATAGTTTATAGGAAGTTATCAAAATCCACTAGATCCTAATAGCCAACATTATTCAGTAGCTACAATAAAGTGAATGATAATGATAAAAGTAATGATAGATTCGCATATTGTTTCCCCTATTAGATCAAAAGTTCCTTGATGGCAGGGATTGTTTGAATCTCTAGCATTTAATATGGTCCCTGGCATATAATAAGTGCTTGTTGAGTTGAATCAACATTGATATTGTGGGACAGAGCTCTGGCCTTGGAGTTAGAAAGACCTGGGTTCAAATGTAACTTCAGAATCTTACTAGCTGTATGACCCTGAGCAAGTCACTTAGCCTGTTTGCCTCAGTTTTCCCATCTGTAAAATAGTATAATACTCCTCCTCCATCTTCATCCCCCCCAGGGTTGTTGTGAGGACCAAATGAGATAATGATTGTGAAGCAATTAACAGTGCCTGGCACATATAAATGTTAGGTATTATTAATTATCATAATAATCATTTAGTATTGTAAGATTGGCAAAGATTTTTACATATATTATCTCATTTATTATTACCAACATATTTGACCTTAGGGAAGCTAGGTGGTGCAATGGACGGAGTGCTGGTCCTAGAATTGACGCATTTTTTTGAATTCAAATCTGGCCTCAGACACTACTATCTGTGTGACCCTGGGCAAGTCACTTACCCCTGTTTGCCTCAGTTTCCTCATCTATTAAATGAGCTGGAGAAGGTAACAACAAGTCTCTCTAGTATCTTTGCCAAGAAAATTCCAAATGGGGTCATGAAGAGTAAGACATGACTGAAAAATGACAGAACAACAAAATTAGACCTTATCAGACTCTCATTTCTCTCTTTGATAACACATCAGAATTTCATTATACATTTTAATGAGTTATGTCTATCTAATTTGTTATATGAATTTTCTATCAATTTCTATATCACATATGCATGTATTAAAGTATATATTATATGTAGATATATATTTATATATACACTTTGATCTGGACCTATCACTTCATCTCTGTGGGGAACTTCCAATCTAGAAACTCCCCTGCCCCTGGCAATTCAGATAAGCTACTCATATGTAGCTTATAGTTTTAATGAATTGTCTAGGGTATTGAGATATTAAGTGATTCGTTCCAGGTCATAGGGTCAATGTGTGACCAAGGAAAGTTTTGAGCCTACGTATTCCTGTCGTCAAAGCTGGCTTTCTTGCTACAAAACCACATTGACTATCATATAGTAACACTCACTAGAGATCCAGGATGAAATCTGAAATGATTTGAATTACTTGAAGTCAAGTTCTATTTTATAGAAATATGACTCTTTAGGAAATTGAGATCAAAAAGGCTGAAAGTTGAAATGTGACACCACTCAGCAATACCCTGGAATGAAATCAGGTTTCCTCTATGAACTCCAAATGTAAACACTCATATCAAAATCTAATATCTAAGTGATACCTAGAATGGGGTTTGTAGCTGGAGGGCAGAGAGAAAGAAAAAAAAATTCTTTATACACATACTGCATAACACTCAAGGATTTCGCATATTTCTTGGAAGACTTATTTAATCCACCTTGTCATGTGTTGACATTTAATAAACACCTCATTCCTCTTCAGGTAGTCTAACAGTGAGCAGTAGGATAGTAAATCCTGCTCAGTGTATTCCATTCAGTTAACTGAATAGAAATGACCATACATTTATATAGCTTCCCCCTTGGAATATAAGGGGGAAAGAATTCTTAATTTCACATCATTATTTCATGTATCTTGTCTCCTTCATGCCTGCATACACCTGCATGGACTCTGATTTCTCTGTTGGACACACATTTTTCTGGAAAGGTAATGTTGGCTATATAACAACACAATAAATATGTTCTCATTTGCATACCATATGATTCCCTACTCCCTTTTATTGGTTTGCATTTTTTTATGGGGAGGTTTCTCCTTCTAGCCTTCTTCCACCCATCCAAACCTTCACAGTAACCCTAAATATGCTTCCATGTGGATGGCAGAGATCTTCTGAGGGTGCCAGCCATGTACAAACCTGCTGTCTAATGTGTAATGTGTAGAGAGTATCCAACTCCTCTCGAAAACATGAGCTCACTTCAGGAAATCACTTATAATCTGTCTATCGGATCTGACACTGGTGGTATCCAAGCAGCCCTTCCTAACCCACGCTTTGCTTTGAAAGGTCTTCCCATCTCTGGTATTGGTCTCACAGATGATGGAGTGTGACACCCCATAAACAATGAGCTGGGCCTTTTGTAGGCTGCCTTGCTTTTTTTGGCTTCAGCCTGCCACTGAATGTCAAATCAATTTGGCTCTCATTAGAACAGCTTTATATGTGCAAATGTATTTGTGTCTGGTTGCCACTTTTTTCTCCTCTTTTTTTCTTTCCTTTCCACCCCCTCCTCTTTTTAGATGATGTAATTTTTCTCTAATCAATGCCAACACCTGTTTCTTTAACAGAGTGAGAGGAGAGAGAGGAAGAAAGGGAGGGAGGGAAGGAGAGAGAGGAGGGAAAGAGGGAGGGAAGGATGGTGGAAGAGAGACACACAGAGAGAGAGAGAGAGAGAGAGAGAGAGAGAGAGAGAGAGAGAGAGAGA
>NW_027186296.1:2589183-2621024 GCF_028583685.1 Petaurus breviceps papuanus | reverse complement strand
AGAGAGAGAGAGAGAGAGAGAGAGAGAGAGAGAGAGAGAGAGAGAGACAGAGAGAGACAGAGAGACAGAGAGAGAGACAGAGAGACACAGAGAGAGAGAGACAGAGAGAGAGAGACAGAGAGACACAGAGAGAGACAGAGAGAGACAGACAGAGAGACAGAGAGAGAGGAGAAGAAGGAGGAGGAGGAAGAGGAAGAAAAGGAAAGGTCCATTTATGTGTTGTTCCTTATCATAATCGGCATGCACACTAGGCTGGAGTATTATGCCTTGAGTTTCCCCCAGAACAAAGAGGAAGTGCCTTATTGGCATGGTATTGTACATCACACAGCCTGGATAAAGTCAAGAGCCTATGTAAACCCTGGTTCCTGACATGTAGAGAGACGGCTGTCGAGATAGAGCTGATTGTATGAGCTGTTTTTATTGATAAGTGATAAAGCAGGTAATAAATCTGATGTAGGGATTAAGCCAGGCTGAACCATAGTGAGACATTTGATGGAAGACTCTTCCTGTTGAGTTGGGACAAATACAGAATTATATCTTAGAGTCTAACCACAGATTTAAAGAGACAGGTAACAGGCAGAAAGATGGCCAGAGAGATGAATGGAGCCAGGTAAATGGACAGGTAAGCTAGATTCTGACCTATGACAAAATGCTAAACCAACTTACAGAGGAGTGTTTTCCCCATAATGTGTACTTGATCTGTTTGGGTATTTACAGAAATCATTTAATGCCTTCAAAACAAATGTACAAAAGGCTAGAGAGATTGGAAAGATTTTGTGCAGTAAAGTATTTGGATATGTAATATGGAATTCCTCTGCAGCTTCATCATTTCCACAGGAAATTGTTGACAGAATCAAAATTCAAGTACCAAGACCATGACTATAGTTTTTAATTCCATGCTAACTTGTTCTTTATGAAAATGTACAGGTGTTTTTGAGGGGTGAAACCCTATGGACCCAGTATATGTGCACATATGTCTATGAGGGAGGTGAGAGTTTTGGTTGTAGGGACTTTATTTAGAAGGCTGTTATATGTAAAGCAGAAATGACCTCTAATTCTTGCAGATTCCTATAGATCTTCAGTGAACTTCTAGAGTCTTGATATGAACCTCAGTAAATGGGAAACAAAACTGGTGTAGGACCAAGGGAACTCAAAGTAAAGTCTCCTTTCTTGACACTCCAGCTCATTTACCTTCAAGGGACTGAAGAGATATTCTTGATATACAAAGCTCCAAGCCACTCCACCATTGCTAGGGAGTGCTACCAAAGCCTTCTTAACCTATCTCAAATTTCTTAAGATAGGATCTTTCAACCATACCATGCTACATGGCATGTCTCTCTTCTTCCTCTCCTACTCCAAGCTCATGAAATGACTTCATGTGTGACTGGTGACATTCATACATGATGACCTGTTTGATCTATCCTCCTTAAACTGAGTGCTCTAATGTAAAATGGTTCTGTGCCCTCAGGTAAGTCACTTAATTACTCTGAGTCTCAGTTTCCTCATGTGTTAAAAAAAATGGAGATACTATTCTCACTGTCTTCCTTATCAGGTTTTTGTGAGGTTCCAATGAATTATTATTATTATTAGTAGTAACAGCAATAATAATTCACATTTATACAGCACTTTAATGTATGTAAAGTACCTCATAAAGCATAAAGCGTTATATAAATGTGAGCCATTATTA
Source organism: Petaurus breviceps papuanus (assembly GCF_028583685.1). NCBI lineage: Eukaryota > Metazoa > Chordata > Mammalia > Diprotodontia > Petauridae > Petaurus > Petaurus breviceps. Next base: position 2,619,337 of record NW_027186296.1, on the reverse strand, counting down.
ATATTTATTAAGAATCAATAACTGGTATTGAGCATTCCTCAGAGAAAGCTTCTACTTGACTAGAATGTGGTCAGGTTTTATGATATCTTAGATGAAAATAAGCATGAAGATTGACTAGTTGTTATTTGGATGCTGTTGATGATATCCCAAAGGGAATCACCATCATCCATAATGATACATATTCCTAGATAAAACTTCATTCTCCTTGTGATGATTTCCACCAGACAGGTTGGGGTGAAAGGCAAGAATCAAAGAATTTCTTTAGTCATTGACAATGAAGGACCATGTACTTTAATCCAGTGTTTTTCACAAGATAGACAGAAGGTGCTTTACTAAAGTTTTACTTTACTAAAGTTTTACTAAAAGTGAGAAGAGAAATTAAATGAGCCATTTAAGGAAGAAAAGAGTAGCAAAAATAATATTGAGAAGATATAATGGGGAAGAAGAGCATTCCTTTAAATCTCTGGGTCCCATGAGCAAGATTTTAGTAGTGTGCAAGTAAAACATATTGATTGGCACCAAGCTATAAGATCTTTGTCACCATCTGTTTCCTGATTGTGTCAGCAACTATTTTTTTTCCCATGAGACTGTGAGAATGCACTATAGTCTAAAAGTATCACAGTGTCAATTATGCACCACATTGAAAAGTTGGAAGCCCAGTTCATGAGAATCATTGACAAAAGGTGCTGATTTCTGCTCCCTCCCCAGTGAATGCTTTTCCTTTCACTCTTTCCATCATTCATTATGTAGTAGAATTATGTCTCAGCAAGGCCAGAAAATTCAGCAAAAAATAGGGGTAGGAAATTGTCATCATCATCATCATCAAATTTTTTTTAATGCCTCCTAAATGAAGAGCACTGGGCTACATAATGGAGAAATAAAATTATGCCATAATTAATAGAAATCTCTGAATTTAGTTGGAAAAGATATGAAAAGAAGGGAGCAAGAATTTATTAAGCACCCACTATATGTTGGGGTATCTAGGTGTCACAGTGGATAGAGTGTCAGGCCTGGAGTCAGGTAGACTCATCTTCCTGAGTTAAAATCTGACCTCAGATATTTACTATCTGTGTGACCCTGGGCAAGTCACTTAACCCTTTTTGCTTCAGTTTCCTCATTTATAAAATGAGCTGGAGAAGGAAATGGCAAACTACTCCAGCATCTTTGTCAAGAAAACCCCAAATGGGGTCACAAAGAGTTGGATGTGACCGAAATGACTGAACAAGAAAAAAATGTGCCATGTGTACTATTGTACTGAATGCTTTGTAAATATTATCTCTTTTGATACAGCAATTCTGGGAGGTAGGTACTATTGTTATTCCAATTTTATAGTTGAAGAAATGTAGGCAAAAAGAGGTTAAATATCCAAGGTTGAATTTGAACTCAGTTCTTTCTGATTCTAGGACATGTGCCCTATTCACTGAGCCATTGTAGCAGCAAGCACCCCAAGTGTCCTCAGGGTTTGCAGCTACCACAGGTTCTTGGATCTGCTTTGTTAAAGGAAAGCAACTCAAAATGGGTTAACAAGCTTACTTTAATCAGTCAGACATATATCGTTTACCTTATTCAGGAGAAAAGGTCAGCACCCCGAATCTCAAAGTATACAGGCATAATTATCAAGACAGAAACATCAAGTAGACAGATTTCCAAACTGTCCAACCATTACATCCATACCCAGTCAACATCTGGGTTTCCACATTCTGGGTTTTTCAAAGCCGGGGGACTCTCAACAACGGCTTCCCAGAATTCAGATCAAATCACAGAACACTTCTCAAAGTGAGTCCCCAAAACAAAGCTACACATCAGGGCTTATATAGCCTTCTCCTGGCTCAGAGAATGTAACAACCTTATTGACCCACTGGCCAATCAAAAAGTATCTACTGAAAAACAAGCCTCCCACCCCAGGCTCCAGGTGCACGTTAGCCTAGGGGCAGGGAAGATCTTTAAAATTTACATTCTTATTACAGCCATCCAGTTACCTAGGGCAAGTAAAGAAGAGGATATACTGAGCATACTTTTGAAGTGATAAAGGAGGCCTTAGAGAATCAAACACTAGCCTTTGGAGTTGTGATACTAGGGTTCAAACCTCATCTCTAACACTACTTATGTGACTGAGCAGGTTTCTTGATTTGGAAATCGAGAGGGGCTTTGAGGGCCATTGTCCAGCTCCACTTCTGTGATCCTCTGTGACTTTCTCATGTAAGGTCACTGGATTTAGCTCTGAGAGAGATCTCAGAGATCAGCTAGTCCATCTCTCGCATCTTACAAATACTGTAAATGAGGTTCTGAGAAGTTAAATAACCCCACAGGTAGGCATAAGGTAAGGGTTCAAGTCTAGGTCTTGTGATGCTAACTTTTGTTCTCTGTCCACCACAAACTACTCTATTTCAGAATGCAAGTCATGCAAACCTAAAAATCATTAGTTGGACTATAGATACTCTGGGTTCTTTATATCAGAGGCAATGGAATAATTTGGAACTCAATCTTTTAGAGAGGTCCCAGTATTATACAATTTATTTAGCTTAAGTACATAAAGATTGGGTTTCTTTCTTTTTTTCCTTTTTTGATAACACAAAGCTTGTAGGGATTGCTAACATATTTTATGGCAGAGTCAAGAAAATTTTAGATAGACTGTAGCAGGCAATAGTGATGCATTTCCTACAGTGACAATTTTTTTTTCTCCAGGTAAAGGCATTTTGGGGTAACACAACACAACACAACACATACCAAGCAGGCTCCTTTGTCCCTGAAGGGGGGACACAGCTAAATGGAGACCCCAGATTGAGGGAGTTTAAAGGAGACCTCAAGGGAGAGCCCCCCCCCCCAAAGGGAGATGACTGCTTCAGGGAGATGCCCCATCAAGGGAGACCCCACATTAAGGGGGACACCCTCTGATTAAGGAAGATGTTTCATAGTCAGGAGAAGGGATTCTTTTTTTTTTTTTTTTTGCTTTTTGGAGGGGGGAAGGCAGGACAATTGGGGTTAACTGACTTGCCCAAGGTCACATGACAAGTAAGTGTCAAGTGTCTGAGGTCACATTTGAACTCAGGTCCTCCTGACTCCAGGGCTGGTACTCTATTCACTAAGCCACCTAGCCACTCCAAGGCTAAGGATTCTTATAGAGTAAAACCTACCATGGGTGGGGAGATGAGGTGATCAGGTTGTTTCAGGCATTATATATTCCCTTGTTCAGCCCAGGCTGAAGGAGCTGAGGGACCCTGGTTAGTTTCAGTATTTCAATGACCAGCCTGCTTGAATCCCAACATCTCCTTAAGTGGCTTTAATTGATACTTGAGATAATCGGCTTTTCATTGACTACTTTATTTGAATCTCATCATCTCCACCCCAGAAGTAGATACCCAAATTCATTTGTGAAAAAGGCTTAATGACTTAATCATACATTCCTCATCAATCCTCCCTCAAACAGTGGGAACCCAAATTCCTTTTGAAACATGGACAGAGGCATCATCTTCTGGAACTACCCCAGGCTAACAAGGGTATAGAGTTGTCCCTACCTCACTGGGTCCCAGGAGGAGGTTGACTGGAACTGAGCATAGGCCAAGTTCAGGGGATGATGGATGGGTTTGGGCTGGATTCCTTCTGACTGGGCCATCTGAAATTTGACTGGACACAAATTTAGTTAGTTCAACAGGCAAGGTCTGAACGTCAAAAGCAAATAGACTATGGGGGGAGGAGGGTAAGGAGTGGTGATAGGAGAGTTAACAAGTTAAAAAGCAGGAATCCCAGCTTGGTGATCCAAAGGGAACAGCTGGCTGTGGACTTCCTATATCCACTGGGCCTTTTCCAAGATGTTTGCAACTGTGTCTTGTCCTGTTTTGAATTATTGATATAAACACAGGATGATGTGTTAAGAGACCAGACTCCTCCCTTTATAACTGAACAAGAAGAGCTTGAAACATGTGGTGTCCTCCATTTTGATTCCTCTTGGCTTTCTATACTTTTGGACTGACAAAATTTTAATAGACCTTGGAGATCATTTGGGCAGCTAGGTGGTGCAGTGAATAGAATGATGGACCTGAAGTGAGGAAGACTAATCTTCCTGAGTTCAAATCTGGCCACTCACTAGCTGTGTGACTCCAGGTAAGTGACTTAACCCTGTTTGCCTCAGTTTCCTCATCTGCAAAATGAGCTGGAGAAGGAAATGGCAAACCACTCCAGTATCTTTGCTAAGAAGACTCCAGATGGGGTCACAAAGAGTTGGACACAACTGAAACAACTAAAGAAAAACAGCAAAAAGAAATCATTTGGTGCAACTACATCATTTTACAGATAAAGAAACCAAGGACCAGAGAGGTCAAGAGATATGCCCAAGATAACATAACTAGTAAGTTACAGAGCTATGACTAGAATCTAGATCTTTTGGTGCCCAATCAAGTATACTTTCCACTATATCACATTACTTCTGGTATGCAAATGTGTGAAGCCATAAATATACTTTCTGACCACCTTTTATTGTTTTACTCAGAGTTATTGGAGTGAATTCATACTCTTTTCTTCAATTAGATCTCTTTGATTTGAATGGAAAGACATAACTTCCAGTTATTGAACACCTCTTCCGCCATCATTCCTTTCTTTGTGACAAAGATTCTAAGACAGTTTCTATTTCTTTAGCATGAGTACAATAATACTTACACTATTCCACTAACATCCTGATTAAATGTCTCACCATGGTGTGGAGGAGACCTTAGTTTCTCAAAAGCTATGCCAATGGAGTACAAATTCTGAAAGTTCTTACTAAATTAGAATTGTTGGTTCATGACACCCTGTATGTTTGTTGTCTGAGGACTAGCCTTATCGACCAGTTGACTATCAGATGATATGAAGTTGTTGTCAAAGACAATATGCCAAACTGTCATGGGGTTACATTCTGAACTGGGGAGGAAGTACTTATGTTGACAAAACCACACATCTTTTGAGTATGGAAGTAAGATAATGACGTTATAACCCACCTCACTGTGCTATTGTGAGAACCAGAGAAAATAATGAGATTAAGTGCATGGTATCCATGAAGTAGTATATAAATATAAGCCACCATTATCATCATCTTCATCACCATCACAGAATTTTATAAACTCAGAATTAGAAGGCACATCAGAGTCCATCTAGTATAGAGGTTGGAAAACTATGGCCTTTAGGCCAAATTTGGCCCACTCCTTGTTTTTGTAAAGCCAGCAGTACAAAAACAGGGAGCCAGCCACATCTGGTCCTTAGGCTGTAGTCTGCCAACTTGTTTTTTTGAGGGGGTAAGGCAAGGCAATTGGGGTTAAATGACTTGCCCAAGGTCACACAGATAGTAAGTGTGTCAAGTGTCTGAGGTCAAATTTGAACTCAGGTCCTTCTGACTCTAGGACAGTTTCTCTTTTCACTGTGCCACCTAGCCATCCCAGTTTGCCAACTTTTAATTCTGGTCTACTAAACCCTAAAATAAATCAACACTCTAGTATACCTGACAAGTGGTCATCTAGCCTCTGATTGAAGGCAACCTACCATCTGATGAAGCAGTCCATTCTACTTTTGGTCAGTCTTAATTGTTAGGTAATTTTCTCTGACATCAAGCCAAAATTTGCATCTTGACAACTTCTAACTCTTCTCCTACTTCTGTCTTCTGGACAAAAAATACATTTTTTCCCCTTACACATAACAGTTCTTCAAATGCTTGAAGATGGCTCTCATGGAAGCCTTGAGTCTTCCCTTTTCCAAACTAGACGTCTTCAGTCCTTTCAGTCTCTCTTCAAATGTCCGTTCACCATCCTATTGTCCTCGTTAGCACGCTCTCTTGTATTATTATATGCTTCATGTATCATCCTCTGTAGTATCTGGTTTTTATTATTTAGGCAAAGGTCATGGAAGCTCTTGCCACCACAAATATTCCAAATTCCTTGCAAAATACAAAATTAGATATGGACTCTATGGGGCATTCTACTCTGTAAATGCAGAGATTATGGTTTCCATTTTGCTTCCATTTAAATTCAGCAACTGTAAGTGTTGTTAATATGTACTTAATTAATAATTTGGTTGATACCATAGAGACTTGACATGTTGAGAACAGAAAAAAATTATTAATGAAAAATGCATTTCTGCTTCACATATTAAAAAAATAGACCCAGTATGAAATATGTTACAGAACAAGAATACCTCCTCTCATGCTTTTTGCATGTATTAACTGCCTTTATAACAATATAATATTGAAATATGCCTATGCTTCAATTACACTTCTTAAAATTGGAATATTCATTACCAGTTCTCTATCACAGCTCAAATTCTACCTTCTTGGCACAGTGTTTCTTGATTACATGTACCCAAAAGTATCTTACCATTCTATGATTTCAACTGTTATTTCTCTCTGTACTACTCATTTGACACTAACAAATCTGTTTGACATTTTTATAATAGGCTGGACCATGCCCTCTCACATTTGGGCTCTTGGAAAAGCTGTATGTTTGAGGTATCTGTGGGTCAATACTAAAGGTGATCAAAACCATGGATTTTGAGACTCCACCAATGTATTTATTTTTAGCAGTCAGTTAATAAATTTGTTAAGCACCTACTTTGTGCCAGAGTTGCCAGGCAGTTAGATGATACATGAGATCACATGAGACTTTAAATCAAAGGACATATCAAATAAAGTGAAAAGAGATTTCCTCCTCAATGTACATGTAGGGCATACCTTCTTACCACTTGCCACACAATCAATAGTGGGGACATAATGCAGAGAAGACATATAACCAGCCTCATGTGTGAAGGGCATGCACATTTTGAACATGTGTGGCCAATTAGAGTACATGAAGAATTACATGCCAGGAACCCGTGTGGACAGGAATATGCAATGTGAGGGCACAGATGTAAGGTGCACATGTGGCCAGGGTAACTCATGCCTCTAATTCTCTAATGGCTGCCAACATTCTCTGGTAATGTCATCATGTGTTGGCATTATATTGTTCTCTATTTCTCTTTTTTGGAGATCTGAACATTTTTGGTCTTTTCTAGGCATGTGCATGCTTTGGTTCTCTTTGTCTCCAGATTCTTGGCTTCATAATTTTAAGGCCATTTGCCGGCCTTCTTAGTTCCCATCTGCTAAAGTACAGTGACTAGAAAACTTCTCTGTGATGAGGTTAGGCCTCTCAGATGATGATGTTCCTTTAGACCATAGACAAGGTTATGAGCAATTATATATAGCTACCGTGTTTCCCCGATAATAAGACCTATCCCAAAAATAAGCCCTCCCCTTACTGTGTAAGATTCCTCTAAAATAAGTCCTCCCCTGAAAATAAGCCCTATTGAGATTGCTACTGTAGTGAAGGTGATCCCCTGCGCTACACGCTACATTACGGTACCCTGTGTATGCACCGTCCCTCCCCCTGAAACGCAGGCCGCGCTCCGAGCTGCATCCAATCAGAGCTGCAGCAGTGAGTGCGTCATCCTGTTCTTCCCCAGTGATTTGCTTATTGAATAAAGGTACATTTTTTTGTTCACATTTACCTGTTTATTAAAATTGCTGTCAATGTTCATTAAAATAAGCCCTCTGGTGTTTTTCTGTCCAAAAAAATTAATAAGACAGTGTCTTATTATTGGGGAAACACAGTATGAACAAGTGAAAAAAAAGCTAGAAGGGTACACCTTGGATTTAATCTTAACTAATTTTATGCTTTTTGACTACCATTCTCTAGAATAGATTCAAAACCCACTGTCCTAGAGAATCTTCTTACTTAGAGTTAGAAATTCCCTATAACCCTTTATGGGATTTAAATAGGGAAACTATGCCCCAGAATCTATACTGATGGTCCCTTTCAAAGAAACCCCATAGGAGCTGAATGGAGACTGGAACTTCAAAGCCCATTTTACTCCCAAGATCCTTTTTTTGTTGCCATGCAAATGAATGAAAGGAACAAAAACCAAGCAAAGAAGATAATTGTTCTTTGCCATACTGATTTATTTTTTTGGCTTTATGATGTATTTCTGTCAGCAGCAAAAAAAACCAAACAGCAACAACCCAAGAAAAAACTCAACTCTGGCTTTTGTGCTGCATTCTGGGCCAATGATAAACTTCACTATCATTTTATGTTATCACTGACTTGGAGAAAGTATAGGGGGCATACTTATCAAATTTGCAGATGACCTGAAGCCAGAGAAGAAGTGAATACTAAAAGTCCGAATTGGGATCCAAAAAGACCTCAATAAGTTGAAATAACAGGTGGAAGCTAATAAAGTGAAATTTAATAAAAGTAAGTGTAAAGTCTTGGATTTAGGTTGAGAATAAGTACGGGATGGGGATGAGGGGATGTGACTACAAAAACTCATGTGAAACAAAAAAAAACCTGGGGATTTTAGTGGATTGTAAGGTCATTATAAATCTACTGTATAGAGGCAGCTAAGAGGTACAAGGGTTACAACTCTGGATCCAGAGTCAGGAAGATGAATTAAAATATGGCCTCAGACAATTTTACTAGCTCTGTGACCCTGGGACAATTCATTTAATTTCTATCTGCCTGAGCTTCCTCATCTGAAAAATGAAGGCAGTAATAGCACTTACCTCTCAGGGTTATTGTGAGGATCGAGTGAGATAATATTTATAAGAAGTACTTAGCACAGAGTCTCCTAACACATAGTAGGCACTCTATAAATGCTAAACATTATTATTAAGATGCTTTGGCACCTCTCTTCCCCCATCTTCCCAAAAAAAGTGAATCAATTTTAAGTTTTAATAAATGTCCAGAATGAGAGAGAAAATTCTGTTCTGCTTTCCCCTGGTCAGGCCACATCTGTGGTAGCTTGTTCATTTCTGTGTGCCACATTTTAGGAGGGGCACCCTCCAAAAGCAGTGTATGTATTTGGAGGAGTTAAGAGACAACCTCACCATATGAGAATCTCTTAATGGATCTGGATTTATTTAACCTGGAAAAGAGAAAGAATGATCAAGGTTCCTGCCAATTCTAAATCTGTGATCCCATGATAAAAACAATGGAGTAAGAGTGTAAGAATTCTACATTCAACTGTCTATGCTACTTGTTTTTTTTTCCTATATCTAATAATATATTTTAATTATTTATCAAAGAAATTCTTCCCTTTTTATTGCCTACAGACTTTGTGACACAGGTAAATGAAATAAAGCTGCTTTTTGAGATAACGAGCACTGGTTCTGCATCATAGGACCAAGGTTCTGGGTCAAAAGACCAATTAGATGGAGGATGAAACATGTTCATGGATTCTCATGACCTCTCTGGCCTCTCTAAAATGGGAATTATGCACAAACAGTTGTAGTTGTCTCTATGGTACGACACCAAGAACTCTAATGATGTAACAACTTGATGAATTAATAGCAGAGAAAGCTAATTCATAATCCTAAATTATACTTTAACTTGACTGGCCTGTTTCCTCATCTGTAAAATGGGGATGATACCTACCATGTTTCCCCAATAATAAGACACTGTCTTATTAATTTTTTTGGAAAGAAAAACACCAGAGGGCTTATTTTCAGGGGAGGGCTTATGTTGTCCTGCCTCAGCTCTCCTCCGCGGCACTGCTCTCAAGGGTGCCAGCAAGCAAATCACTGGGGAAGAACAGGATGACGCGCTCACTGCTGCAGCTCTGATTGGATGCAGCTCGGAGCACAGCGTGCGTTTCACTGGGGGGGAACGGTGCATACAGAGGGTACCGTAATGTAGCGTGTAGCGCAGGGGATCACCTTCACTACAGTAGCAATCTCAATAGGGCTTATTTTGGGGGGAGGGCTTATTTTAGAGGAATCTTACACAGTAAGGGGAGGGCTTATTTTCGGGATAGGTCTTATTATCGGGGAAACACGGTATAAGATGGGGGGTAGTTGTGAGGATCACATGAGAGTATACATACAGATACATATACACAAATACATATATTTTGCTTTGTAAAACTTGAGTATCATATTCATGCTAATTCTTGTTATTATTAAATCTAGCAACTGAACACTCACGTACTTAGAATCTCATAAAGCAAGTTTTCATAAAAAGCTGCCAGCATAGATGATCTCTGTCTCTTATGGTCTTATTTTCAGACCTTAAGAAAGGGCTTTCCACCCTTAACTCATCCTTGGCTGACTTGATCTCAATTCCAAGGAGCTCCCATCAAAGTGAAGAGGAAGATGATCTCAGTTTCCTTCTCTCCAATTCTCTTCAATTATAAAGACAATAAGAAGCCAATTTACAAGACATCTAATGAAGGGAAGATACTAAAGGCATGAAAAAAAAAATCTCAGACTTTATTGACCCAAACAAAGGTGACTGAGATAACACCTTCCAGCTTCTACTTCTACTATTCCAATTATACAGCATTCTTACGAGGGTCGCCTATATATGATTGAGGGCATCCTCAATGAGGGTAGAAGCAACATTCATCAATTGACCACATCTTTCTAGTCACACAGTTGCTGGAAAGATACAGAAAGCACAAGATCTCATTGTAATTCTTGTTTGTCACAGAAAGGCATTTAACTTGGGTGAACAAAGCGCCACCTTACAAGCTCTTGTGAAACAAGAAGTTTCCCATCCATGTATTGTTGTTGTGTAGTTGCTTTCGCTTGTGTTTTACTCTTTGTGATCCCTTTTGGAACTTTTCTGGACAAAGATACTGGAGTGGTTTGCCATTTCCTTCCCCAGCTCATTTTACAGATGAGGAAACTGAGACAAACAGGGTGAAGTGACTTACCCAGGATCACACAGTAAGTGTCTGAGGCCAGATTTGAACTCGGGTCTTCCTGACACCAGACCTGGAATTCTGTGCACTCTATCCACAGTGCCACTTAGGTGCCCCATCTTAGTGTCATTCAAAATTCCTGGGAGGATAGAACAATAGAATAATTCAGTAAGGTTATCCTGAGATAATAAACATCAGAAAAGGCATAACAAAGGGAAATGGATGTTTTCCCCTTTCAACACAAAGTCTAAGGTGAAGAGGGATTTTATGGATACTGAGGACCTCTGGATACTTCTGTATATAGACAATGGTGGTGATAGCCTCAGGCCCCAGGTCATTGCAGAACCTCCTGAGAGAGAGATGTGATCCCTTAAAGGAGCTTGGGTTGTCTAGCCACATAGGAAAGCCAAAAATGGATAAAGGATGTTTATTGGCTAGATTTCAGCATATAACTGAACACCTTATAGCTCTTGTCCAACAGTTTGTATATATGGCATAGATAATACAGAAGGATAATGACATGGGCCCAGATTTGAAAAGGAGAACTCTCTGACTTGCCTTTGGAAAATCGTAAATCGCTTCTACTGGTGCCAGGCTTACTGTAACAACAAAAACCCATCTTTCCAGTACAAATATTTTATGGGTGTAATGAGAGCAAGACCTGGAATTGCAAAACCTCTGAAGTACTGAAAATGAACATCACAAAAATGGAAAGACACAGGGTGGAAGTGAACAGGCTGCAACATATCAATCAATAAACATTTATTAAGTCCCTGCCATATTCGAGGCACTGTGCTAAGGACTGGGGATACAAAAAGAGGCAGAAGACAGACCCCACCCACAAGAAGCTCACAATCTAGTGGAAGAGATAATATTCAAACAAATATATACAAAGCAAGCTATGTGCAGGATAAATAGGAAATAATTTTAAAATACACTGGAATTGGAGGGGTGGGGTATGGAAAAGGTTTCATGTAAAAGATAAGATTTTAATTGACACACTTAACACAAAAGCTATCTGTGTGACCTTGGGCAAGTCACTTAACCCCAATTGCCCTACCTTCCCCCCTCCAAAAAGCAAAAAAAAAAAAAATTTTAGTTGACATTTAAAGAAAGCCAGGGAAAGCAGTAAGCAACATTGAGAAGAGAGAGCATTCCAGGGATGAGGGACATCATGAATCCACTTAGTATTTTATATTTGATTATAGATATACACATTTTCCTCTAGTAGAATGTAAGCTTCCCCAAAGTAGGGGCAGTTTCATTCTGTCTTTGTATTCCCAGTGTTTAGCACAGTGTCTGGTACATAGTAGGTGCTAAAAAAAAATTGATTGATTGATTTAAATTTATCCAAGAACTTGATCCAATTTTTTTTTTCTTAAGGAAATGGCATGATGAAAAATGTGTTTTAACATATTCAATCTCACACAATATATCAGATGGCCTGGTGTTTGGGCAAGGGAGTAAAAGTGGGGGAGGACAATTGTAGCTAGGGAGATCAGTTAGAAGACTATTAAAATAATCCATAAGTGAGTGAAGTTGGCTGAGGTTAGGGTGGTGACAGAGGGAATGAAAAAGGGATGAATGCAACAGACGTTTTGAAGGATAAGTGGTGACTGAATATAGGCAAAGGAAAGAAAGGAGGAAAAGCATGTAGTGTTAACAGTACTGAACTTGGAGTTAGAAGAAATGGATCCTTTTTGGGTCTTGGTTTCCTCATTTGTAAAATGATGGAGTTAGACTCAAGGGGTTGGGAAACTATTTCCTCAAGGCCCAAACCAGCCTGCTACCTGTTTTTGTGCAAATGATCATCTAAGAATGTTTTTTTTTTTTTTAACATTTTAAAATTAAACAAAGGTAAAAAAAAACATTCTTACCATACAAAAATAGATAGCAGGCTGGATTTGGCCCTTGGAATGTAGGATGTCAACCCTTCTAGAGGATTTCTACGGTCCTTTCCAGTTGTAGATCTGTGAATGTTCTTAATATATAATGATATATGCATCCAGAGAAAGAACTAGAAAGAACTGAGTTTTTATCCAGGTGGAAGCAAAATACCTGATCTTTTTTCCTTCTCTTATTTGGTTTTATGTCCTCTTTACCATTTTTCATTCCAGCTGATACAATCCGTCTTTATAACCTGATTAATGTATAATGTGAAAGTATTTACAGATCGTATACTTGACTGTCTGCCTCCATGGGGGGAAGGGGAGGGAGGGGGACAAAATGTGAAACTCAAGGAATTGTGGAATTGAACCCTGTAAACTAAAAGGAAACAAACAAATTAATTAAAAAAATAAAAGTTGAGAAAAAAATATATAATGATATATGATATGTAATAAATCTATACATTCTTCATATACATTATCTACTATACTTTCTTCCTCCCCTAAACACACATGCAACATACACAAACACACACATGCATGTGAATTCTTATACATTACCTGTCTTGTTACTTTTGAATATGTTTCAGTGATACCAATAATGTCAAATTTGCCTCGTTGCAGTGAGACTTCTAGTTTGCCTTGTTTGGTATCCATATTGTGTGGATTTGTTTGTAATACTTCCTCTGGGATCACTCTCCCAAACTATGCCAGCACAAGCATATTGGGTACTACTCTGAGATTCTAGGGTAACTTTGTAAGTAGCTAACCTCCTATCAATCAAACCCCCATGGCAATGTTTCCCCTTAACAATCATCTAGTAGACTAATTTCTTTAGTTTATGTCATTTAGTAAATACCTCTTCTGGCATTTAGTCAAAGGACATAGCAAAAATAGTAGTAAAGCATTTCTGCTTAAACCAGGGATTTACTCCTCCACAGATACTTGGGCAAAAGGACAGGCCTGAATTTAAAGTACAATGGTATTGAGACACACATGTAAGAAACTCACATAACTGAGGGCAACTCACAACTCTGGAATTGCTTTGATGATGGTTCTTTCTCTAGAGAGTCATCATAAAATTCACTGCAGGGAATGGTGTTGGTCATTTGACAAGGAACTCTGCTGCTCATCTTGGCTGGTTTCTTGCTAGGTACCTTGTCTCTGTTAGACAACTCACTTCAGCATGGTATCATTGCTAGAAGGGTCAATTCACTGCTGGGTTGGGGCAAGTAAATCACCTAGTTTGTGAGCTGGTTCCTATCAGGCTCAGCTCGACTGGGTTAGAAAAGTCACTTAGCCACTACACTGCTACCAGACTTGGCTAGGCAAATCACTTAGGTGCAAGACAGCTGATTTTGGATTGGGTCAGGCACGCTATTAGACTTCCTTTCTGCTTGGTTGCTGCTGCCAGATGGGACCAGGGAGATTTCTCTGCCTCTGGGCTCTTCTTCTAATATTGTGTCTGATGAATGAGCCAATCCTCAGGACTCCCTGAGTTCACTCTTTGATAAGCATATGCATAGACTTTTACAAGAATCTAGGTGACTCAGTAGATAGAGTGTAGGGCCATCAAATCTGGCTTCTTACTAGTTGTGTGACCCTGGGCAAGTCACTCAACCCTGTTTGCCTCAGTTCCTCATCTGTAAAATGAGATGGAGAATGAAATGGCAAACCACTCCAGTATCTTTGCCAAGAAAACCCCAAATGCAGTCATAGAGAGTCAGACACAACTGAAATGACTACACACACATAGACTTTCATCACTTTGGGCATTGCCTTGGCTGGATGGTACTGAGCTCTCTTCAGCTGGTATGTTACAGTGGTCTTTTTAGTTGGAAGGCTGTGGCACTTTTTCCAGCCAGGGCAACTGCCTAGCATTGTCAGAAAGCTCTCCTCTATGATTTCCTCTACAAGGCTCAGTTCTGGGGTTGCTTTCCTCGAGGCAGGAGGGAGGACAGTTCGTTTTTATCCCTGCTCACCCATTCTTTCTTGTTCAAAGTTACTTTCCTCAGGAAGGTACTCCAACTTGATTTATGGTAATTAGTTCCAAATCAATTATTCTTCCCTGACTCCTTTTAGGCTCTTATACAAGTGAGTATCTAGGGACAAAGATAAGAATGAGGTCTGTACCCTAGAAGCAAGTCCATTGTTTTTTAACTGATTCATATGAATTGTTTTATTCAAGCCTCAGAGTTTTCCTAAATTAAGGGATTTATTTTGTTTCTGAAGGCCATTCTTTTCACATTTCAAAATGTCTATCTTTTTGCCCCTTGTGATCTTCATCTTTTAATAAAGTTTTATTGGGTATACCCTGTTACATGTATATAGATATCTGAGGCCACAGGTTTTACTGTTGATTCCTTTCTTTAATGTTTTCTTCTGTAAATATCTGGGCATCTCGACCACCATTCTTCCTAAATTGTAGACACTCTCTGACACCTAGCTTTATAAAATACACACAGGTAGTTTTCTTTCTCCTCATTCAGTTTCACTTTAAAACTTTTTTTTATTAGATTTTTAAGACTTCAGGAAATATGTATTCTTACTAACGCTCATTATGTGAACTCTATTTCTGGCCAGAAGTCCTTAATTCATATATTTTAAGTCATGTTCCAGAAATTCCAATTTCATTCTCTGACATCATCTTCATAACCATTTCTTTGTCAAGTATGCCTTTCTCTTTTGAACTCCTTTCCTTTGATTAGTATCAGTTCTGAAAACACTATCTATACTCCTAAGGTCTTCAGTTTCCTGCCGAAATTTTCATAATTTCTTTGGGTAGAATCATTCATCTTCTCATGAATCACCAGAAATGGAGTTGCTCAAATTTATCTTGGACTCAGGTCCCAAGAAAGATGGCAGGTGTCTTTACTGATACTCAAAGTATGACTTGATAGTCAAAAAAGCTAATACTGTTGAAAAGAGTACTGCATTTAGAGTCAGAAGATGTGGGTTTGAATCCCAGCCCTGCCACTTAATAACTGTGTTACCTTGTAGTTAAATAACCTTTCTGAATCTCAGTTTACTAATCTGTAAAATTAAGAGGTTGGATTCAATGTTCTCCAACATCCCTTCAATCTTATAATTTGTGATCTTATGCCCATATCTAGAGTATTACCTAAAGTTCTCAGCCTCATATTTTTGGACAAGAATTGACAAACAAAATCCTATTCAAGGATTGGTTGAAGGAATTGGACTTGTTTCACCTGCAAAAGCAAAAACTGGGAAAAACCCAGGTGGGGTGGAGTTGAATAATAGCATTGTCAGAAATTCGGAGAGATGTCTTCTAGAAAAAGGATCTGGGGGCAGCCAGGTGGCTCAGCGAGTAAGAGCACCGGCCCCAGTGTCAGGATGACCTGGGGATCGAATCCTGGCTCAGATACTTAGCACCACACCCAGAAATAACTGGCCGTGTAACCATGAGCAAGTTACTTAACCCCAATTGCTTAAAAAAAAAAAAAGAAAAATGATTTGACTTATTTTGCTTGCTCTGAAGTTTTAATGACTAGAAATTATAGGAGGGTATGCTAAGGAAAAATGTCTTTTGAATTTTATTCCAAATGCATCTATTAGGTACCTGTTGCATACTAGATACATATGAAAGGCAATCTTGAACAGTAGATAAAGAGTTGACCTCAGGATCAGAAAAACCTATGTTCAGGTCTTATATTTGATACCTACAGAATGTAGGGTGACCCTGAGGAAATCCCTTAACCTGTCAGGAAAGATGGTTTAAAAGACTCTTAAGCTGCAGAACAGGTGCTAGTCTGTGTTAGTAGAAGGAATTTGATCACTGGGGGTTTTCCATAAAACAATGAAATTACAAATTTCATTAAAGAAAAAATTCTTAACAATTAGAGCCATCCACAGATGGTATGGGATGCCTGAGATAGTGGTAACTTCACCTTTACTAGAGATCTTGCAAAAGTTACCACTTCTTGGCAGCAATATTAAGGGTTCGTTTTGGATAGGGAGTTGGAGTAAGCTCTTTCTGAAGTCCCTTCCAATTTTCCTATCCTGTGATTATGGGATTTTGGTTGGTTGGCTGGTCGTCAAAGAGGACAAAAATGAGATCACTATGTTAGAGTCAAGTAACAATGTGATTTTAATCTAACAATATTTACCAACTACATTTTTTTAAAGAAGGAATCCTTTATATATAGCCTAAAACTCAACTGTCACTTACCCTCTAGCACCCCAAAGCATTTGCCTCTGATTTTTTCCAGTCAAAGCATCTCTTATAACTATTAGCATCTCACACTCAGAAAATTTTAAACAAGGCTTTGCTTACAAGCAAAATTGATTTCTGTAATTCTCTCTAGCATGGCATTCTGACAAGGCTATTTTAGATTACCGAGTGTTTAGAGTTGGCTAGCATTGCTTATACAACTTTAATTCTTGCCTTTAAGCTGCAACATGGCCTGGCTGCCAATCATGGTTGTAAGTATCCTATGTTATGGACCTTTTCATCAACTGGGATCTACCAATCACTACTATTGACCTCTTACTCCTCATAAAATAAAAGCAGAGACCTGGAGGGCTTTTTGACATTTTGCTATGGTTCCCTGAGGGCCCATCCAGGACACCTCCATGGATCTGCCTTCCACTGTAAGGATGATCTATACCACAAAGATCCTACCATAACTCAGGGTAATCTTTAAAGTAAACCTTGCAGAATAGGATAGGCCATATTGATCACATATCCTGCACACTCTGGTCCTGGATAGATGCCAACTAGACTCCTGTGAATTCTGGACACATATCCTTCTAAACTAGGGAGCTGGAAAGTATCATGAGGCCAATACCAGAAATAAGATGAGGATTATAAACTGTGTGACCCTATGCAGCATTGAAACTCCATTCTCCCTTGTTTTGAAGGGTACAGAAATTCAGTCCCACAAATTCATATGGGGAAAAGATGTTGTAAACTCTCTTAAATCATGATTATATTCCTACTTGACTATTTTTTTTTGTTTGGTTTTGAATTGTAATTTCATCAAATTAGAGAAATTCTTATATTGAAACTCCTTTCTCTGATGTTAATCAGCAATTCACCTTCAAGTTATAGTTTTAGAGAGTTGCTTGGGGCACTGAGAGACTTGCCAGCAGACACACAAGTATTGTGTCAAAGGTCAAATTTGGACACAGTCCTCCCTGGCTCCAAGGCCAATCATCTTCTCATTATAACTTTGATTTTTTTTAAGGGGCTAGGGACTAGATTTGTGATGTCTTTGGTTTAGGAAACTCCTGAACTAGGAAATTCCTTTTATAAATTCAGATTGGCACCTTCTTTGCAAGTTGTAGTAGCATAAAGCAATGATAAGTAAAGTGACTTGTCCAGGGTTACGAGACCAGTTTTTGTAGGAAGGTCCATTTCTGAATTTATGGGGTCATCAAAATATGAGAGAATTGAAAATCAAGTTAACTTAGATGCAGATAGTTGGTAGTTTTCTATATTCTAGAGACAAATGAGTATAGGAAGTAGCAGTGAGCTTTCTTTTTCTGTTTGCTGAAAGGAAAAAGGTACAGATCAAGCATTCTGCTGAGTGAGTATAGGCAACAGCTTGGCTTACCTCCCTTTGACATTTATTACTTGAGTTACCTTGGGAAAATCATTTAACCTGTTTAGGTTTCTGTTTTCTCATCTGCAAAATGAGGGGGATAGACTAGATCAGGAGTTTTTAACCTAATGTCCATAGAACCCCAAAGAATCCATGGATAGGTTTCATGGTTTGTGAACTTAGAAGGGGAAAAAAATCTACCTTTCATTCAATGCAACAGGTTTCCTTTGCAATCTATTTTATTCTATGCATTTAAAACATTTTGAGAAGGCTTCCATGGATTTTTTTTTGAGTCATAGGGTTAAGTGACTTGTCTAGGATCACACAGCTAGTAAGAGCCCAAGGTCAAATTTGAATTCAGGTCCTCCTGCTTACAGGGTGTGCTCTATCCACTGCACCACTTAGCTGCTCTGGCTCCATGACTTTCACTAGACTTCCAGAGTGGTCCATGAAAAAAAATGTTTAAGAAACTCTGAACCCCTGGACTAGATGCTATCTGAGGTCCCTTCTGGTTCTAGATCTAAAATCCAACCAATGCTAACCAATGCAAAGAAAAGTAAGGAAATAGAAGATTGAGTGTGATGTATGAGGGGCTGTATGAAAGGCAATTTGGCTATACTATAGTATGTATGAATGGTGGAAACAAAGTTGGAAATATAGATTGATACCTGGGTGTGAAGGGCTTTTAATACCAGACTGGGGAGTATATATTTGATCCTAGGTTGTAGAGGAGTGACATGGTCACACTTGCCCTTTATTTCTACAATTTATTATGGAGGGTAGTATGATGTCATAGAAAGAGCACCAGATTTGAAATCTACTGCCACTTGTTATCTATATGAACTTTAGCAAATCACATTACCTCAGTTTCCTCTTCTGTAAAATGAGCGAGTAGGGCAAAGTGATCTCAAAGGTCTTTTATAGGTTTATGTTTCCTAGGTTTTAGAGAAAGAGGTGTATAAACTTCTGTAATATCGCTCTTTTGCTTCATCGTTTGTGAAATGAAATAGCTGCGGTGAAGGTACCTAGTATTTTAGAGAAAATAAAGAAAACTGATTTTAGAGAAAATCTTCTTCAACTAACTTGTTGCTTTTTGGAAGCAAAGAGATCAGTAGACAACAATGCTTAGAGGACACTGTCTAATGTATATGCTCTTCTCTGAAGGGACCACTGGACAGGGGAAACTTCCAAATTTTGAAATGATCAAATCAGATATGAGAATAAGGAAGTACATATGGAAGCCAGGAAGAGATCAAGCAATGCCAGAGAAATCAAGGATTTTTACCTAAAGACTAAGAACATCATGGAAATCAAGAAGGAATGGTACTTTTAAAATGTAGTAAATTGTGTATTGGTGAAGGAAAAACAGTGGTACATTAAGATTTTGCATTGTTTCGTGAGTGGATGGGTGTAGTGTCATTGCAATATTCACAGCACTCACAGTTACTATAAATAGAACTGCATAATGCTAGAGTGCAAAATATAACAGACTCTCCATCTAGAAGACAGGAGCAAAACATTTATTTAGACACCAGAAAATCAAATCCCAACACCAGGGAACCAAATCCATCATAGCAACATAGAAGTTAATGCGCCACAATGTAGTTCATAGCCACACCATCCTTTAGCCTCCCCACAAACCAACATAAACTTAGTTATCACAGTAGGTGGCAAAAAAAAAACACTTTTACTCACAAACCTGTCTCTCTCCCTGAGAAGCTTGCTCTCTTCCCAACTGTCTAATTTAGCTCTGACTCCCAGCTTTCTGTGGGCTATGTTCCACTCTTCATCAAACTCCTCCTACAATAGGCTCCATATGATTATATTTAGCCATTTAGGGGTCAGCGTTTATTTTCAAAGCATGTAAATTCTTCAAATTCCCTTAGGCTTATTAAGGAGCAGGGAAGATCTTCAAATTCCCATTACCATTACAATGGGCTGCTGAGAGTTAAGTAAAAATTGTTGCAGCATAGTTACCAATGTGTTCTCAAAGAGGATCTAAAATCAGAATAAGTCAAATTATTGTTCCTAAGGTTAGGATGAGGCCTTGTGATTTACTATTCAATACAATTCAATTTAGGTAACATTTTTTAAGCATTTACTATAGGCCATGTTCTTTGAATCAGAGATTCTTAACCTTTTCTGTGTCATAAACCCCTTTGGAAGTTTGATTTATGTTTCTAAAAATAATGTTTCCCTAAAAATTAATAATTGAAGAAAATACTAAATTTCAATTACAATTTAATTAAAATAAAGATGTAATTTTTTCCCCAACCTAGTTCACAGACCCCCTGAAATGTCCCCTTGGAGGAATGAGAATCCCAGGTCAAGAACCCCTATACTAAAGATACAAAGACAAAAATGAAATAGTCCCTCATCTCAAGTTGTTTGCATTTTATGGGTTAGGATGAGGATTGGGAAAGTGGAAAAAACATGCACACAACTAAATAAATAGCATATATGTATACACACACATACATACACCAAATTCATTCATCCTTTATTTCCTCTATTTCTGTTAATATCATCATCGTCATTGTTGTCATCATCATTATCATCAGTCATCATCCCCCAGTCTTCCAGATTCATCACCTTGGAATTATCCACGCTTGTTTCTCTGAAGATCCCTTATATCCATCTCCCCCTTCCCATTAAATCCCAATAAATCCTGTATTCTAGTCCTCAATTCTTCTTGCTGAGACTATCATAATAGCCTTTTAATTGATTTTCTTGCCTCCAGTCTATCCTTCTTCCAATTCATTCTTCACTGTTTGACAGTGCATTGCTGTGATTCTATTCCTCTCCCAGTGAACCTTTAGTAATTTATTATTGCTTTACTAAATGAAGTATACTCCTGACATTGATATTCAAGACCCTCCAACAGATGGTTCCAGTCTTTCTGAAGAGTCTTATATAATAACTCCCCTTCATGAGGGCTACATTGCAGTTCAGCTAGACTGCTCTCTTCCCTTTAATACTGTCTTGCCAACCTTTTTCTCTATACCTTTGCTCTCACTCTCTCCCAAACTTGAAATTGACTCCCAGGCCACCATCATCATTCTTTAGAGCATCTCCCTTAAACACCTAACTCAAATACCATTCCCTCCATTAAGCTTTCCCAGGTGAGAGTGGTCTCTACCTCTATAAATTTCACAAAACACTTTGCTCAGACATTTCTTCTCTGCTTATTTTACTTCTCACTTGCACTACAGTTTATTTGTATCTTCATTCTTCCTTAATTAGACAGCAAGTTTCTTGGAAAGTAGAGGTGGGTGGGTGGTGTTACACAGAGAGTCCTAAAAATCTTAGTGCAGTTTTAAGCTACAGAAGCTGAATTTATCTTGGTGTGTTCTACACTCAGTGCAGTGTCTTACAGGGGACCATCTCTAGTCATCCTTATCCATATCTTTCCACTGGACCCAGATGGCTCCAGAGGAGAAAGTGAGGCTGGTGATTTGCTCAGTCCTGCCTCACTAAAATCCAATTCATGTGCAAGTCATAGTATCACCTTCCTCGTGTCATAGTTCTCTTCAAGAATGAAGGACAAACAACAATAGTCTTATATAAAGTAGAGTCTTAATCACTTTGTTGAAATTAATTGTTAAGGCTTTGAGGACAAGGTAAAACAGATGCTATAATAGTTTTAATAAATGACTGAAAAATACCCAATTCATATCATATATTTCTATTCATGGAGGTTGCACAATTCTAGAAGAAGATATAACTATGTTTAAGGGGAATGAGTGAATAAGAGCTCATAGTTCAGCTCAACTAATATTTGTTAAAATACCTGTGCCACACTCTATGCTTAGTAATAGACATCCAAAGACAAAAATGAAATGGACCTTGAGCTTGATTGAGTTCATGTTCTCATGGAGCATATGATGGTTATACAAGGATAGAAATTATATACACATAGATAAGTCAATACAAAACATACACAGCACACACAAAAAAGTAGTTATCTGGGATTAGGAAGAACATTGATCAGAAATGTTCTTATGGAGGAAGTATCTCTGGAGTTGAGGCTAGAAAGGAGTTAGGGGTTCCCTAGAGTTCAAGGTGAGGAGAATGAACACTCCAGGAATGGAAGATCGCCTGTTCAAAAACCACAAAATCAGAAGGAATGCCGTATGCACTGATTGACCTCAATTTTAGGCCAGATTGACTGGAATTTAGAGTGAATGAGGGGCAGCAACTGAAATCAGTTTTGAAGGATGGGTTAGAACTAGATATTGGAGGTTTTAAAGGACAGAGGAGTTTGTTTTATCCTAGAAGAAAAATAAGAAGCCATGGAACCTTTTAGAGCATAGTTATACCTGTGCTCCAGGAATACCAATTTGACTTTTGTGTGGAGGATTGATTGGAGAGAGGAGAGACTAGAGGCAGAAAGCTAGTTTAGAATGCTATTATTAAATTTTCAAATGAGAAGTGATGAACCTCTGAACTAGGGAGGAAGCCTTGGAAATGGAGAGAAGGGGACCAATGACAGAAATGTTTGTGGAAGTAGAATTATGGAAACTTGACAATTGAACAGATATGGGGGATTGATTAAGAGTGAAGGATTGAGGATGATTCTGAGGCTGTATACCTGGTGACTAAAAATATAGTGGTACCCTCGACAGAAATAAGAAAGTTAAGATAACTGTAGAGTAAAATATTCCCTGGAAGGAAATAACATTTTCCCTCTTTTAGTAGTTCAGGCAGGATTAGTCATGGAGTGAGGGGATCATTGGGAACAGTGTTGCTGGAGATGGTGGCAGTGGAGGTAGCAGGAATGAAGGAGTTTTCTTAAGAAAATGCAGTGAGCTTTCTCTTGCATTCAGAAGGGAATAATTGCATGCTGGAATATTTAGCAAAGCATGCTAAATTCTATATCCAAGAATCAGATTGTGTCCTATTTAAGTTGACCAGATGCTGTAGAGTGTGGATATACTCTTGGATTTTTTTTTTTGAAGCATAAAGCTTAATACTCCTACTCTTTGAAGTTCCATCTTGCATTATGACTACAGCTTAGACTCACATCCATGGGCATATTTTCTTTGCTAAAGGCAAAGATGTTGGGCAGATCACAAAACAAATGGAAAGCTAATCATAATTTTGTAAAATCTACAAGGCAATTCAATGTTCAGCACATTTCTTAAAATGCGTCCAGATTCATGGCTAGGATGAGGGCCAAATGGATTCCGCTCCATTATAGAGCTCTCTATCACACACACATTTTACCATATTTCTTAGCTCACCCAAAGACAATTGTTAGCTAGCTTTGAATTTTTGTTAGAAAAGATCAAGAGCTTTAGGAGGCTTAAGATTATGTGGCCCAACTCCAACTTCCTAATCCAATTCATAGCTTCCCCAACAAGGACTTTTCTGTTTTATAGTTAATTATGACTGAATTGGAACAATATTATTGTGGATAACATCTTGAGCTAAGACCAAAGGAAAAAGGCTTTGACTTAAAGAAATATTGGGGGAAGGGGAGAGCAGAGCCAAGATGGCAGAGTAGAAAAAAACCCTCATTTGAGTTCTCCCAATATTTCCCTCCAATCAATTTTAAAATAATACCTCAAATTGAATTTTGGAGTGGCATAGATTACAAAAGGTCAGAATGAGACATTTTTTTTCGGTCCAAGATAATTTGGGAATTTAGATAGAGAGATAGAGATCTGTAACACAATGGGATGGGTAAGGAGGTGTGTGTGTGAGGGTGTGGAGGCTGTCCTGGAAGCCCCATGAATGAAACCAGTGGTGGGACTAAGTAGTAGCAATAGAAGCATCATCAGCTTCTGGTACTTCCAAGCTAGAGACAGGTCAGAAAGAGACCATAGGGTGCTAGCACTAGATGCAGAACCAGATGCTGTTTGTCAATTCAATTGCCTATACCCACTTCTGCATCATAATTCAGGGACAGGAAGGAGTGCTTTTAGTCAAGAGTGATTGTGAGCCATGAGGAGCAGTATTGCTTTTGATCCCAAAGAAGTAGGGACCCTGAGGAGCAGTATCAATTGCAATCCCAAGGAATCAGGGACCTTTCCTAGGTAAGGATAAGAGTAGAGAACAGAACAGTGACCACACCTTTCCCCAGATCACACCACCTTGGAAGGAAGCATCAAGAACTTCTAGAGTCCCAGAATTAGCTTCGAAAAACAATTAAAAACTTTAGCAAAGTTGCGGGATAGAAAATAAAGCCACATAAATCTTCACCATTTCTGTACCCTGCCAACAAAACCCAGCAGCAAGACAAAGAAATAGAAATTCCATTTAAAATAGCGGCAGACAATAAAAAATACTTGGGAGTCTACCTGCCAAGACAAACCCAGGGATTATATAAACTCAGTTGCAAACCACTCCACACAAATAAAGACAGATCTAAGCAATTGCAGAAATATTAATTGCTCATAGGTCAAAGCAATATAACAAAAATAATAATTCTACCTAAGTTAATTTGCTTATTCAGTGCCATATCAAACTACTGAAGAATTATTTTGTAATTCTAGAAAAAATAATCACAAAATTTATCTGGTAAAACAAAAGGTCAAATAAGAGCATCCATGAAAAAATGTAAAGAAAGGTAGCCTAGCAGTACTGTATTTAAAATGATATCACAGAGTGGTAATCATCCAAACAATCTGATACTGGCTAATAAATAGAGCAGTGGATCCATGAAATATACAATACAAGATAGTAAATGACCATAGTAATTTAGTGTTTTATAAGTCCAAAGATCTAAACTTTTGGGGCAAGAGCTTACCATTTGACAAAAGTTGCTGGGAAAACAGGAAAGCAGTTTGGCAGAAGCTATGCATAGACCAACATCTCATACCATCACACACACACACACACATTCATATATATGTATGGAATTGAGCCAAATTTGTAAAAATAAGAGCCATTTCCAAGTTGATAAATAATTAAAGGATATGAACAGGCAATTTTCAGAAGAAATCAAGGTTATTAAGAGTCACATGAAAAAATGCTCTAAATCACTACTGATTAGTAGAGAAACGTAAATTAAAACAACTCTGAGATATCCTATATACCTATCAAATTGGCTAACATGACAGAAAAAGAAAATTATAAATTCTGGAGCAGATGTGGAAAAATGGGATGCTAATGCACTGATTGAAACTCTACTCTATTGTCTTCAGTTTCCTGAACAATGCTTCATAATCCTGGCCAGTGATACTCCATCCATTTCTGAAATTCTGGGATTCTATAAGATTTGAGGGCATATAAAATGGCTGTTAAACCAACATTGCTTCTTTATTTTCCATCTCTTTTTGAAGAGGCATTCTTTTTTTTAAAGCAATTGGGGTTAAGTACCTTGCTCAAGGTTACACCGCCAGTTATTTCTGGGTGTAGTGCTAAGTATCTGAGCCAGGATTCGATCCCCAGGTCTTCCCGACACTGGGGCTGGTGCTCTTACTCAATGAGCCACCTGGCTGCCCCTAAGCAATTGGGGTTAAGTAAATTGCGCAAGGTTACACAGCCAGGTGTTTCTGGGTGGGTGCTAAGTGTCTGAGCCCGGATTCGATCCCCAGATCATCCCAACACTGGAACTTATTCACTGTGCTACCTGGCCACCCCTGAAGAGGCATTCTTATTTAATGATCAAAAATTTGCAGCTGCCTCATGGAGTTAATCATGAGAGAGGCTTAGGATGAGATTAGTTGAAAGCTTCCACATATAATCCCTTACTCACAAACTACCTTGATAGTCCTTCTCTACCTTTTCCAACTTCCTACTTTCCACAGTCTTTTTTTAAAAGCATCTATCATGTGGATCATAGTGGGGGTAGTTGCTACAAAGCTACATTATCTTTGTGTAGAACTTACAGTCTAATAGGGGAAATGAGAGAACTTTAATGCAGCATAAATTGTGAGAAGAGAAGAAAGTGAAAACCCAAAGTGCTATACAAGGTCTGAGGAAGGAGAATTTATCTTTTAGTAGGGGATCAGGGAAAGCTTCACAAAGGAAATATTACTTTATCAATTGCAGAAAGAATATGAAATACCATGTAATCTGAAAACTTACACTAAAAAATCCTGAAATATGAAATGGAGAAGTGAATTCCCAGACAATTCAATCATACTTCTTTAATGCCCCACAGTTCAACAGCCAATACCTTCATCCAAGGAAATATTTCTTCCTTAATTTGCTATGATTACATATAATCTGGCAGAGAAGTATAATGAAATAATTCTCATTTTTTTTTAAAAAAGAGCAAGACAAATTATTTCAGACATGATTGCCTTCCATTGCTGAGTTTATAACCTATATCAATTCATCCCACTTGCTTTGGTGGTGGTGGTGATCTACCACCATGAAGAATGGACCACAAGATAATATGGATGGAATTGTGGCTGTGTAATATCTGAATATAGCATCAAACAGAGAATATATAATATCAAACAGAGATATAGGCAAATTAGTATAGCAGTTAGTTTTTAAGTTAGTATCAAGTAGTGAGATGAAATTATAGAATAGACAAAATGATTGCTATGTGAATTATGAAAATAATGTAGATAATAATAATTATTATCATAGCTAATTTATTGTGTGCCAGGCACTGTGCTAAACAATTTACAATTATTATCTCATTTAATTCTCACAACAACCCTGGGAGGTATGTGCTATTATTAACCTCATTTGCAGATGTGGAAACTTAGACAAATAGCAGTTAAGTGACTTGCCTAGAGTAACACAGCTAGTGTCTGAGAATGAAATATATGAATATAGATCTAGAAAGAAATTTAGAAGTAATCTAGTCCAACCTCCTTCCTCATTTTACAGTGAGGAAACTAAGACTCAGGGAGGTTATATCACTTGACCAAATCACATAGCTAGTAAATGGCAGAGCCAAAATTTGGACTTAAAAGTTTAGCCTTCCAATTTCAATATGATTTTCACTGCATCATACTTGAATGAAAACAATACATACACATTTACATATATATGACAGAGTATTCCATTATTATCCCATTATTTGAGTTGGACATTAAAATGAGACAAAGTTGAGAAAGCAAGAATTTTCTAGCAAAAAAAAAATTCCTTAATATTTTTCATTTATAGATCACATATAGGATCATAGAAGCTTTGAATCAGAAATGGAAGGGACCTCAGAGGCCATTTAATCCAACTCCAAAATTTATAAATTAAGATCTTGAGGCTCAAGGTAGTTAGTGACTATCATAAAAAGGTAACAGATGCAGTAATCTCCAGAGGCAAGATTTGAATCCAGGTCCTGCCTCTGACTGTAAAGTCACTTCTCTTTTTATTGTATCATGCAACTTCACTAAAAAAAAATATTTTAAAGCACGGTCCTAAGCATGATCACATTTGTTCTTCATAAAGAACCCTGAGAGGGAAATCAGGGCTGATATTATCCTCCCCATTTTTATAGATGAGGAGATTGTAGCATGAAAAATTTTCATGACTTAGCTGGGCTTTTTAGTATAGCCCTGGAATCTCTGCTACTGGGGAGGTTGAGGCCATTATATCATCACTGGCATTCACAAGTTCTGAGTTGCCATATGTTGAGCCCTGGGAGAGAGAGGAACAGGCCAGGATGGGGGCATAGGGAGAGGGTAAGGGAGAGAGCACCAAGCTGCTTTGAGCAGGATGGGAGTGAGAGGTGAGAGGAGAGAAGTTGGAAACATAATAGGTCAAAACATTGAAGCTGATTAGCAATGGAGTCTGGTCCATGAGTAGCTACTGTACTTCAGCCTCGGTGAATTAGAGATACTCAGTCACAGAAGGAAAAGAAAAAAGAAAGGAAGAAAGGAGGGAAGAAAGGAAGGAAGGAAGGAAGGATAAAGAGAAAGATAAGGAAGAAAGAAATGAAGTGATTTACTCCATTGTTACTCAGTTAATACCAGAATTAGAGCTAGACTCTGTTTCTATTTTTTTATTTTTTGTTTACTTTTAAGAAAATATCCTTCACATTGAATTTATTTTTTAAAATTAAATTTTATTTTCTGTTTATTTCTAGTCAAGTTATTTTTTTTCTATGCCACACTTTAAATTTATTTTAAGATTTTCTCCAAGGTCAGTGACAAATATGACAGTATTAAAAAAAAAAGAAAAATCAAAGACCAAGACACAGTGATTTACTGACAACTTGAAACTCCCTAATAGCTCATTTAGTGAAGAACATGTTTAAAACAACCAAGTCACCCGCTCCTATCCATCCTTCTGATTGATTCAGGCACGGACCTCCTTGACAATCAGGTCCAAAACACTTTCTTGCATAGTGGATAGCCTTTCCTGAAGGCTATAAAGCAGATCTGCTGAGATAGCAAGAAACAAAATGGCTGTCATCAAACCATCTAGCCAATGGAGCTTTGGATTATTTTTTTTTAGATGCAAGTTTTCAGTTTGTGCAGCACTTCAAATCCTTAATACACTTGACTAAGTCATTAATATTTCACTTTCATTATCATGTATTAATAACATGATCTCTCAGAATGATCATGTATGTCTTCTTCCTAGAAAACAAATAATTACATTCGTGCATATTGTCAGATAACTAAAGATGTTTTGCCTAGAGCTATGTGAAATCCACCAGCAGGCCCAGCTTTGGTGATCAGCTGTGTCAAGAGAAGAGCATGCTGAAGCCCATGGAGAACTGGGAGCAGGAGAAAGGACCAGGGAGACAGAGAAATATGGTTTCTATCCTAGAACCCCAATCATCCATGCTCATGCATGCCAGGGTAGCTGATTCAGGAGAGAAGCAGAGGTCCCTGCTGCTTGAGGGTAGAACTTGGGAAAGAAGGGGTGTAGGTGAGACTTTTGTTGCCATTGGTTTGTAAATGTGTCTCTTAAAATAGAATTAGGAATTTGATGTATTTTTTTCAGATGTTCTCTAACTAGTTCAGAGGATATCTCCTTTTATCTGAACACATCCATTAATGCAACTCAAAAGTAACATTTGATTTTAGCTGCTATGTGGCATTTGATGTAATTTTTCCAGTTCATCATTTCCATCCTGGCCTTATTTCATAGTCTTGAGCCTATAATTAAATAGTTCAATGAGGTTGTCTCCATCTTTGAACCCTATGCTATGTTAATTTTCAGCGTTGTGTGACAATCATAATTCTCCTTCCCTCCTATTCCAAGGTTGCTGAATTCTACTGGAAGAAGTTAGGAACATGTATAGACTAGATACACTATCCATTGATGTTTTATAACTTCAACAGTTCTTTAATTCATCTCTAATGGACTCCCTAATACATTCCTCATCATGTTTATTCCAATAGATCTCTTCTTTCTCTTTCTTAAAACCCCTACTATCCTCTGTCTCTCAGCAAATGACTTTATATCCTACTTTACAGAGAAGATTAGGGATATCTGCTGGGTACCCCATCATTTCCCCTCTTCTATACCTCTTCATACCTCCCCTCATTTTTTAAATCCTTTCTTCATCTGATTTACTCTTTGAGAATGAGGTAGTCCTCCTCTTTCAAAAGGCTTTTTCCTGGCTTGATCCCTTGATTCCATGCCCTTCATTACCTTGTTCCATTCATTGGTCATTTATTTGGTTTCTTCCTCTTCCGCTTTTCTTCCACTCCCCTTCTTTTCCCTGTCTGTCTCTCATAATCAGTTGCTCCTTATCTATTAACTTTTTCCTCAATGACTGAAAATATTCTTCTCTTCTTAAAAAACCTCTTGTTGATTCTGGTATCTCTTTTAAGTAATCAGTCTTCCCTTCCTTTCACTATAAAAATTCCTAAAAGAATAGTTTACACAGAGTGCTGGGATTGGATTCAGGAAGACCTAAATTAAAATCCTCCCTCAGATATTTATAAGCTTTGTGATCCTGGATCCAGTCACCCTTGCCACTCTCAGCCTCAGTTTCCACATTTGTGAAATAGATAATAATAGAACCTACCTCACAATTGTGAATATCAAACAAGAACACACACACACATATATACATATCACATGTATATATACATATTTACATCTATATCTATCTATCTATCTATCTATCTATCTATCTATCTATCTATCTAT
>NW_027186296.1:2502610-2589173 GCF_028583685.1 Petaurus breviceps papuanus | reverse complement strand
CTATCTATCTATCTATCTATCTATCTATCTATCTATCTATCTATCTACCTACCTGTCTGTCGGTCTATCTGTCCATTTATGGAAAACATTCTGTGAAATCTTATTTACTTTTCAAGCCCTGAAATCTGGCATTTGACACTATCTGAAACCACTGACAACAAAGTTCCTTTTCTTTCTTTCTTTTTGCTTTTTTTTTTTTTTTTTTTTTTTTGGAGGGCAATTGGGGTTAAGTGACTTGCCTAAGGTCACACAGCTATTTTTTGTGTTAAGTGTCTGAGGCTAGATCCGAACCCAGGTCCTCCTGATTCCAGGGCTGGTGCTGTATTCACTGCGCCACCTAGCTGTCCCCTTAAAGAAGACACACACTTTTTTTTTTTGCTTTTTGGAGGGCAGTTGGCATTAAGTGACTTGCCCAAGGTCACATGGCTAGTTTTTGTGTTAAATGTCTGAGGCTGGATTTGAACTCAGGTCCTCCTGACTCCAGGGCCAATGCTCTATTCACTGAGCCACCTCGCCACCCCAACCACAAAGTTCCTAGTGACTTCAATTTCTATGACTTCTTATCAACTTTCCTCTACCTTTTACCTTCTGTAGCAAAAGCTATCCTGAACTCCTGTATACTCTTTACCCCCAAGGCTCCAATGACACTGCTCTCTGTCCTAATTATCTTCTTATCAATCAGTCAATAAACATTTATTAAGCATCCACTATGTGTCAGGCACTATGGTAAATTCTGGGGATACTAAAAGTGGCAAACGACAGTTCCTGCCTTCAGGGAGTTTAAAATCTAATGGGGGGGGGCGAATATGCAGACAAATATATACGAACCAAGCTATATACAGAATAAACAGGAAATAATTAACAGAGGGCAGACACTGGACTTAAGAGAGGTTGGGGAATGCTTCCTATAGGATTTTAGTTGGGACCACTCTTCCTATTACTTTGCTAGTTTATTTCCTCCTCCCACCTCCTTATACACAGGGTCCCTTCAGAGGGCTTCTATTGGCTCCATGATCACCTCTGTGCAGATAATGCTTACTTTTATGAATCCATACCAAATCTCTTCCCTGAACTTCAGCCCTGCATCTCCATTTGACTGATAGACCTGAATATTCCTTGAACTCAACATGTCCAAAACTGAACTCACCATTTTCACTCCTGAAAGCTAACTTTTAAAATAATAATAGCTAGCAGTTAAATAGTGGCTTAAAATTTGTAAGGTATCATCCATAAGTTATCTCATTTGATCCTCCTGACAACCCATTATAGTAGATAATATTATTATCCCCATTTCATAGATGAGAAAACTGAGACTGAAAGAGATTAAGTGACTTGTTCAAGATCACACAGGTAGTAAACATGTCAGGTAAGAATTAAACTATGGAGGGTGGAGTCAAGATGGCGGAGTAGAAACAGGACCTCCATGTGGCTCCAGCTTCCACCTTCTCCAATTCATGTAAAAGGGGACTGTGAACGAACTTTGGAGCTATAGTACCCACAAAACAACACAGAGAAGCTAACCTCCCACTGAGGACAACCCCGCAGGCCGGCAGGAATCGGCTAGCACAGTGCTCTGGGAGCCAAGCCCAGGCCTGCATGAGTTGGAGGTTTTAGCCCCAGGGCAGGCCTGAACAGCCAGCTGGAGGGACTCCAGATAACCAGCAGCTGTGGCCATTTCCAGAATTATCAACACATAGATGCAAAGGACAAAGTGAGAGGTCAGTGCAGTGTGGACTTTGGGACCAGTAGCTGTGAAAGTGTTGACTTTTTCCCCCAGGGCAAGAAGCCACTGAGACACCTCAGCACAGCTGGTGCCACATTGCAGCTTCAGCTCCTGGCCTGCAGACTGTAGAGGGACCAAGTAACCAGTCTGAGGGGTAATCACTATTGCTTTAACCTGCTTGGATCTGGATTGTGGTCTAGGGTAAAGGTCCTGGGGTGTGTGACCAGCTTGCCAGAGTGTGTGGAGGCTTCAGAGAGGACACCCAACTAATACCTCCACCAGTTGAGAAAACCCCAGCGTTTGGGATGGAAGTTCCCCTGTCTGGTGGCAGAGTCCTACTGTGGCAAAAAGCCCCAAAATCAAGTAATTGAGTGGCAACATGACCAGGCAAAGGAAGCAAAATAAACAGAAGAATCCAACATTAGACTCCTATTTTGGGGACAAAAAGGATAAAAACATGGAACAGGAGGAAGACAGTGAAGTCAGAACTCTTGCACCAAAAGCTTCAAAGGAAAATACGAGCTGGTTACAGGCTACAGAGGACTTTAAGAAGCAGATAAGAGAAGTGGAGGAAAAATTGGGAAGAGAAATGAGAACAATGCAAGAAAATTATGAAATGAAAGTCAACAGCCTGACTGAGGAAAATAACACCTTTAAAAAATTTAAATTGGCAAAAGAGGCTCAAAAAGGCAATGAGGAGAAGAATGCCTTAAAAAGCTGAATTTGCCCAATGGAAAAAGAATCTGAAAAGCTCACTGAAGAGAATCATCCCTTCAGAATTAGACTGAAGCAAATGGAAGCTAGTGACTTTAT
Source organism: Petaurus breviceps papuanus (assembly GCF_028583685.1). NCBI lineage: Eukaryota > Metazoa > Chordata > Mammalia > Diprotodontia > Petauridae > Petaurus > Petaurus breviceps. The sequence continues at coordinate 2,586,637 of NW_027186296.1, read as the reverse complement.
GAGAAATCAAGATACTATTAAACAGATACAAACAAATGAAAAAATATAAGCCAATGTGAAATATCTCATTGGAAAACCACTGACCTGGAAAAGAGATCCAGGAGAGATAATTTAAAAATTATTAGATTACCTGAAAAACCATGATCAAAAAAAGAACCTAGAAATAATCCTTCAAGAAATTCTCAAGGAAAATTTACCAAAGTTGAACTATTTACATCCCTACATCAAAAAATGATAATTGTAACTGATGAAACTTTTCTCAGTATGAGAATAGTGGAAGGGAATAGAAATGTGTATACATATATGTATATATATATACATACATACATATATATATATAGATATATATCTATGTAGGAGGGCATACGGGCATATGAATACAAATGTGAATGTGTGTATATATGTATACAGGTATGTATAGATAGAGGGCACAGGACCAATTGAATAGGAAGGGATGATACTTAAAAGGTGAAATTAAGAGGTGAGAGAGAAATATAATGAGAGGAGATGGGGAGAGACAGAATGGGGCAAACTATCTCATATAGAAGAGGCAACAGAAAATGGGTACAATGGAGGGGAAGAACAGGAAGTCATAAGGGAATGGGTCAACCTTATACTCATTGAATTTGTCTCAGGGAGGGAATAACATGCACACTAAATAGGGTATCTCACCCTACAGGAGAGTAGGGGGGAAGGGGATGAGAGGGGAGATTATGAAAGGGAGGGCATGCTGGCAGGGAGGGAAGTTGGAAGCACACACTTTTGAAAAGGGACAGGACCAAAGTAAAGAATAGATCAGGTGGGAGATGGGATAGGAGGGAGGGAAATATAATCAGTCTTCTACAATATATCTACTATGGTAATGTTTTGCATGTACAACCTATATTGAATTGCTTATCTTCCCAGTAAGTGTGGGTGTCAAGGGAGGAAGGGAATGAATCTGGAATTCAAAGTTTTAAAACCAAATGTTAAAAAAAATATATATATATACACACACACACACACACACACATATATATATATACACACACATATACTATTACTAATACTATTTTACATGTAATTGGGAAATAAGAGGAGGGAATATCCTGGGGGACCGCTATGTTGGGGAAAAACGGGGAGAAAATTTGTTACCCCAAATCTGGCGGAAATGAAGTAAACCAGAAGTTAAAAAAGCATTTGGAAAAAAAAAGATAAACTTGAAAAATAAAATTATAAACCAATATAATTAATAAATATTATTACAAAAACATTAAATAAAATGCCAAAATGTAGAATAAAAAACAAACAAAAGAATTAAACTATGGGCTTCCTCACCCCCAAGTCTAATGCTGTCATCCATTGTGCTACCTAGCTGTTTTCTTAACTTTTTTTTTTTTTTGGTCATTTTGAAGGGGGAAGGCAGGGCAATTGGGGTTAAGTGACTTGCCCAAGGTCACACAGCTAGTAAGTGTTAAGTGTCCGAGGTCACATTTGAACTCAGGTCTTCCCAACTCAGGGCCTGTGCTCTATTCACTGAGCCACCTAGCTGCTCCCCTGTTTTCTTCCCAGTTTCCTTAGTCCTATTTAGGGTACCATCATCCTGCCAACCCTCCAAACCTTGAGGTTATCTGACTCATATCATTACCTCCCAAAATGAATGTTTTAAAATCTACCTGAATCTCTCTCTGTATCATTCTTGTCTGTCCCCTTCTCTTCACAAACAAAAACATTAGCTCCATTGTAACCTCTTGAAACGTTCTCCTATGTGGTCTTTTTGCCTTCTGGCTTTCCCCTTCTCCAATTTATCCTTCACACAGCTGCCAGAATGCTTTTGTAAGACATAATTCTGACCAAGTCACTTGCCTTCAATATTCTCCTAGTTTATAGCCTGGTTTTTAAGACTCCTTATAGTCTGACATGATACTTTTCCAACCTTATTTCTTAAAACTATTTTTAATGTACCTACATTCTAGCCAAATTGTACTATTAGACTTTCCCTGAACTTGACATGCATTTCTTCCCATTATGGCAGGGATAGACTCTCTTATCATTTCCACCTTTCAGAACCCTTTCTTCCTTCTAGGCTCAGCTTAGGTATCCCTTTCTGCATGAAGTTTTCCATGATTCCCTTATTTAAAAGTGTTTTCTGTAATCTTTTAATTTTTGTGGTGTATTTTGCACTATTTATTTCCCAGTGTATTTTTATTTTCTAGATTTTTCTTTTACCTAACTCTGTCTTGCATTGTATATGTCATATCTCTGTCTCCAACACAGAACACTGGGGAAGCTGACCCTTCACCCTATTCTAACAAAAGCACAACCTTCTTGAATTTTCCCAGTGAGCTTTTTTCTTAATAAAGCCTTAATAAAAAAGCAAGAAAAGTTGCCTAATGCAGGAATAGAGAGCTGGCTTTGGGATCTGAAGTCCTGGGTTCAAGTCTTCTCTCTAACACATAGTAGCCTCTGGGTATCCCCAGTCAAATCTATAAATTAGGGATGAATTGTAGTTGGTCTTGGATTTGGAGTCAGAAATCCTGAAATCCTGGCTCTGCCATTTATAAATTGTGTGACTTTATGCCATCCCTTAGCCTTTCTGCATCCTGATTTACTCACCTGTAAAGTGAAGAGGTTGAACTCTAATATACTTCCAGCTCTAAATCTGTGATTTTAGGAGAAGGTAGAATAGCATTGACTCTGAAGTCAAAGGATTTGTTCAGATCTTTCCTCTGTCTTGGGTAAATCACTTACCCTTCAATGGGCCTCAGTTTCTTAATATGTAAAATCAGGGACTTGGATTAGATAGCCTTTGAAGTCCCTTTGTTGTTCAGTTGTTTTTCATTCTTGTCTGACTCTTCATGACCACATTTTGGGTTTTCTTGGCAAAGATATTGGAGTGACTTGCTTTTTCCTTCTCCAGCTAATTTTACAGATGAGGAAACTGAGGCAAACAGGGTGAAGTGACTTGCTCAGGGTCACACAGTTAATAAGTGTGTGAGGTCAGATTTGAACAAGGAAGATGAGCCTTCCTGATGCCAGGTCTGGCACTGTATCTAAGGCATCACCTAGCTGCCCTTGAAGTCTCTTCCATACATTTAAATCTACTTCTGTAAAAGAAGCTTCCACATAACAGTGCAATTAGAGATCCAGCCTCCCTTTCCTCTCCTCTCATTAAAGGTGTTTTGGGGAAAACACTTGCAAAGTCAGAAAGAGATTTGCCTAGAATCATGTAGCCAGCAGTGGAATCAGGACTCTTACCCAGAGTCTCAAGGCTTAATATGATTCTATCTCCCATATTGTGTGTCAGGAGAAAACTAGGGCTATGCAAGTCCTTATGGGTTTTCAGGTCCATCTCCTCCTCATGTACACATGAAGGGTATTTTCTACTTATCCCAAAGACAGCAGTCCAGTTCTGAGGATGCTTTTGCTCAGAAACCAAGATAGCAGCTTTTTCTTCCCCAGAGTCTGTGGAACTCTGGCGGGGAGAAGGCTTCCTGCAAGAAAGTTGGCTTCAAGTAGAGGAGCACACTATTTTTAATAAGCAGATGGTCTCTATATATCAGGGAGTGCTAACATTAAAAACATATGCTCAGTACCAGAGGAAAAAAAAACAGTGAAGGAGCTTCACTAGGCACATGGTCTCTGTAAACAAGTAGTCTCTGAGGAAGTTTCCACTGCGAAGGAAACAGGATGGATAGTATGAAGAAACTGAGGAATTCTGACTTCATCTCCAAGTCTGTTTACCTGATATGAATTATAATTGCTTTCATAACTAAGAAGTGACATCTGCAGAGATGATAGCTAGATGAGCTTTTGTTTGTTTGTTTTGTTTTGTTTTCAAACCTGTTTGATGAAATAAAAGCACTAGGAAGTGGGCACAGGGATCTCACACTCAGTGTTCGTGTTTTGTTTCAGAGAAGCCGTTAAATGTCTTCTGCTGGTGGTGGCATTCTGTTGTGAATGTGTCAGACAAAAACAGAAGAAGGAAATGGGCTTGAAGATGGTCCATGTTTCTTTGCTAATACAGTTACTGTGTTGTTTAGGTTGGAGTAGCAAGAGTGTAGCTAGAGGGTTGGTCTTGGAGCTGGAAGAACCAGGCTCCAATCTGGATTCTGTCACTTACTAGTTCTGTGACTGAGCAAGTAACTGAATCTCTCTCAGCCTCAACTCCTTCATTTGTAAAAAGAGAATAATAAAACCCAGAGACCCTACCTAATAAGCTTGTTCTGAAGCTTATGGGCGGATAATGATATAAATTCTCTATAAAAGTCAGTTGCTGCTTTTCACTTGTTTAAGTATAGGATTCAGGACTGAATTGTGTGAGCATCCAGATATGCTATATAAAAAACATAATGGGGGAAGTTAATAAACTCAATACTGTTTATTCAAGGAGGGAACATGGTAAAGCAGAATGTGTACTGGCTCTGGAGACAAGCGACCTGGGTTCAAATCCATCCTCTGTCCTTAATATGACCTTGGACTTTAGTTTTGTCATCTGTAAAATGAGGTTTTAAATGGCCTTTGAGGTTCCTTTAAGCCCTAGATCTATAATTCTAGAACTTCCATTGTGTGTAATAGAACAGAGTATGGCTATCTGGAGACATAATCTGACTCAGGATGGAGTGAATTCCTTCTGCCTTTAAAGATTGAAGAATAAAACAAGTTATGGGGATGGGAAGATGCACTGAGTTCATAAGCAGCATGGGAGGAAAATAAAATTACTGTGCTTAGGCCAGATGTTAGGAGACATGGGTTCTATTCTCTACTTTGCCACAAATTGTGATAATAGCTAACATTTATGTTTGACCCTATGAGAGAGGTGTGTCATCTTTGACAAGTCATTCAGCTTTCATATCTAGAGCTAGAAAGGGACACCTATGTAATCTTTAAGGTGACTTCCATCTCTGACATCCTATGAGTTTATCAAAAGACAAAGGGGTACACTTTCTGCAAATAGACAGAAAGCCCCCAGCTTTAAATTCCCTTTCTCTTGTTTTCTTTTCTTTCTCTGTCTGCCTTTCTCACTTCATTCCTAATAGGCTCAGGTACTCAAGAGAAATGGGTTGGCATGTGGGGTGGGGGAGTGAGAGCAACTAAGGAGGACAGAAGGAGGAGAGGGAAGGAAGGGGAGTTGGATTACCTGCAGATGCTGTAGTCAGTAAAGTCTGTTATTTCAGGCCTGATTTATCTTTACTGTGGACATAAAATATGATCGGGGAGTATGATGTCAGTGCATCCACTCTCAATAATTGATATGATGAATAATCTCAACCTTCCAACACCTTCTGTATCTCCCCACATCTTGAGAAACTTCATTCATCAGCCACGTTTGAAATGTTTAAGTAATCTCAGTGATGTATGGAACCCTGACACTCCCTTGTTAGAAATCTGTGCTACTAACATTCTATCAAATTAAAAAGCCACTGAGCTCTTGTGCATAAAATTATCATAAATTATCTCTGAAGGTTCATTGCTGTTTGGAATGTTTAATTGCTCACTTGGCTGAACTTTAGCAGCTCAGGGTTATTAATCAACTTGTCAGAGGGTTTTTCATTACCTGGCCTTCAGATGGGACTCAGCAAGATGGCAAACCTATGTTCTAGTTAGCCTGGTGGGCAGTGAGTGGATCACAAGTCTATATGCTGTTTGACACCATTTGTCCTCAAAGTGTATTATGTTGTTTCATGCCAGATTCTTGGGGGCTCTGGGTCTTAATACAAAGCTTGGTAAAGCATCTCATTCCACAACCATTTTCATCAATGGAGAACTGGACTGCTCAAAGAGACCAAAGGATGCTGATGGTAGAATGATGGGCAGGGTGATGACTTTTATGAATCATTTTGTATGCTATTTATAGGCTATTGATAAGACTGATGGATCCCATCCATCTTAATAGATGGTGTACTTAGAGAAATATCCTTGATGGCTCTATATTAGAGTAAGTCCTGGGTTAAAAGTGGGGATGGGATGTGTAAGGCTATTGAAGTTCCTAACATTAACAAAAACCTTTTTATTTGAATATTCTTTTGGTTGAAAAGGTTTCTAAAATATATAATAGCCAGGTTCTAGTATTTGTGAATAATGAATCCCCTGAAGTTGTATTATTTGAATATGCAATGTATATTTTCATTAGGTTAGAAACAATTAGCATATTTTACATAATTGTGACTGAATAGTGTGAATTTGAATATGTGTGACCACTTCAGGGGTTCATTATTTGCACTAATTTAGAACTATCTATATACATTTTTTAAACCTCCGTGAGTACATAATAAACATAACCTAGCTTGTAAGCTCCTCAGGGGAAGAGATTTGTCTTAATTTTTCTTTTTTAAGATTGAAATATAAAAGAAATTAAAGTGGTAAAAAGATGAACCAAGGTGAGAGATAGCATGGGAGAAAAAGCCCACTGGCATAAATGTTAGGAAATGTGGGCTCTAGCTTCTACTTTGCCTCTAATTATAATAATAGACTAGTGTAGTTTTTCCGCACATTTGTTGTTCAGTTGTATCTCACTCTTCATGAACCCATTTATAGCATACTGATACTGACAATGGGGATTTCTTGGCAAACAAGTAGAGTGGTTTGCCATTTCCTTCTCCAGTGGACTAAGGCAAACAAGAGGTTAAATGACTTTCCCAGAGTCACAAGGCTATTAAGTGTCTGAGACCACATTTGAACTCAGATCTTCCTGACCCAAGGCTTAGTGATCTATCCATTGAACCATCCAGCTACTACTTTTCTGCACTTAGTAGATAGTAAATATTTGTTAAATGAATGAATAATACTCACTTTTATAGCACTTTAAAGTTTACAAAGTGCTTTCTTTACAACCACATTGTAAAGCAATTAGTCTAAATATCGGGATTGCAACTTTTACAGATGAGAAGACTGATACTCAGAGGGGTTGAGGGATTTACACATTACTATATGACCTAATAAGAATCAGAGCTGGTAGGGCAGCTAGGTGGCACAGTGAGTAAAGTGCTGGCCCCAGAGTTGGGAGAACCTGGGATTGGTTCCGGCCTCAGACCCTTAACACCCGCACAAAAAAAGCTGGCCATGTATCCTTGGGCAAGTTACTTAACCCCAATTGCTTAAAAAAAAAAAAAAAGAATCAGAGCTGGAACTTGAACCCAGGTCTGACTCCAACCCTAGTCTATTCTCTCTGTCTCTCTCTCTCTGACTGTCTGTCTGTCTGTCTCTCTCTTTCGTTAATTTTAACCTTATTAGTTTGATGTTTTATCTCATTGTCAGTATTCTAAATGTCATTTTGATTTTATACTTGTAAATATGAATATAGTAAATTGAGGTGGAAATTCTGTGTAAACAATTTTTTTTCTTACAGGTAAACCTTTGATATGAATTCATTTTTGTGATATGTACCTGCACCCTTTGTCTCAACTCCTCCAGATTCCCTCAAGAAATATTTGCTTCTTCATTTCTCCTTTCTTTGTCTGGCATCTTTGGTCTCACTGCCTCACTGACTTCTTTCCATTGGTTCTCAAAAATCAAACAAATAAAAAACCTCAGGTTTCCTGAGTCCTAAAAAGCTTTCCTCTTACCCTTTTATACCACTCAGACACCATCCATGACTCACTGCTCTCCTTGCTAACTGCTTCTAGCTTGTAAATTGATTTTTTTTTTCTGAAATTAACACATATCCAACAGAATGGACATTTGCATATATGTAACAAGATAGTAAGAGGAAATTACACATGAAGTTGTAGATCTCTATTATGTACAACTTGATTAAAAAAAAAGTACATGTTAATAATAATATTGACCTGAAGCTTTGTAAGCTGTTCTGCTTGTCTGGCCTTCCTTCTCTTCTTCACTCAAAAAACTCCCCCAAACCCAAAGATTTCTCAATGACCTTCCTCCCTCCCTTCTTTCCTCTCTTCCTCCTTTCTTTCCTCTTTTCCTCCTTCCCTCCTTCCCTTTCTCTTCCCTCACTGCCTCCTTTCCTTCCTTCCTTTATCCCTCTCTCTCTCTTGTACATATTCCAAGTTTTTCTGTCTTCATGCTTTTGCTCATTTTCTTCCCTGTGATCAGAATGCTCTTCCTTTCCACTTATTTAGTTATTACCTATCCCTTAAATCCAATTCAAATGTGCTCCCTTCCACAAAGCCTTCTTCAATTTTCCTCTTTTTTATCATGAATTCATCAGTCATCTACAAATAAAAAATATTTCAATATACAAAGAAAATCATCAATGAAAAGATTGCATGTAAAACTATAAAATTTTATTATGTAATTTTCCTAAAATCAAAATGCATAATAAATTTGACCAGGTAGTAATTAATTTGTTCTGTTTATATATTTCTTAGAAACTTTTGTGGTTTTTTTCTGATCTGAAACTTTTTTTTTGATTTGCTTTTCTTTTTAAAAAATTTGTTTGCACCTCTAGCACTATCCACACTAATTGCCTCTCCTCTGCAAGAGAAGCCTTCCCTTGTAACAAATAAATCAAGCAAAATAAAGCAACATGTTGGACTTGTCTGAAAATATGTGTCCCATTCTGTACCTCTAATCCATTGCCTCTCTTCCAAGAGATACTTTACCCAATTTTCCAGGGAATAATGATCTTTCCTTCCTTGGCCTCACATAAAACTTTATATTCTTACAATACTTTGTATAGTAATTATTTGGGTATGTTCTATACCTCCTCCCCCCAGGACTTAAACTTTTTCCAATTGTGACCCCTTTTCATGTTTTGGCAGCATTCATTGACACTGCATAGCCTGAGGGCATGTGCAGTGCAAAGTGTGCATGCTTTGTGTTCAAAACCAAGGCTTCAATGAAGTTGTGTGATACGACATGGGCAAGTGCTGCCAGAAACACCTTGAATTCTTTATGCAATTGATTTTTAATCAATTTTTGGTTGTTGTGTTTTCAGAAAACTTTTACTGTTGCCAAATTTTTCACAACCCATGTAGGGTCATGACCCACAGTTTAAGAAGTGCTGTGAGACGGTAAGCTCAGGGAAGGCAAAATCTGTCTTTTAAGATATTTATTATATTTTGTTTTTATGTTACTTTAATTTTAAAATATACTCCTCTCTGATCCCCTTCCTTCTCCAGAGAGATATCCCTTGTAGCAAAGAAATAAAAAAGAGAGAAAAGAAAAGGAAAGGTACTTCAGCAGATAACCAGAACATCAACTGAGTCTGACAGTAGAGATATGCATTGTTTGACACCTCAGGAATGAATCCTGTCTTATCAAATGAGACAACATATAGAAAGTGCTTTGCAAATATTAAAGTACTAAATAAGTACTATATAAAGTACTACATATACACTTTTATTTAAATATTATATATCCCCTATTTGTACCTTGAACTGTGTCTATACACTATAGGAACTTAATCGATGTTGGCCTATCTAAATTAAATAAAGCTGAAAATAGAAGAGGTAAAAATATGATTTACTTAATTGAGAGATCTAATTAATGAAAGTTTTAAGGGGAGGCTAGGTGGCCGGGGCAGCTAGTTGGTGCAGTGAGTAAAGCACCAACCCCAGAGTCAGGAGGACCCACGTTTGGTTCTGGCCTCAGACACTTAACACACACACACACACGCACACACACACACACACACACACACACACGCACACACACACACACTCACACACGCGCACACACTAGCCATGTAACCTTGGGCAAGTTACTTAACCCCAATTGCCCTCCAAAAGGCAAAAAAAAGTTTTATTGTATTTTATTTGTTTCTTAAATGCCAGCATGCTATTGCATCATAACTATAGAGACCCTGGCCTTTTTACATACTTTTCAGTGGTCTCTAAAACTTGCCTTTGTCAAATGAAGTTCTAACTTACCCACTTCCCAAAGGGATGAGTGTCTTTTATTTAAAATACCAGAGTCATTTCCTAGGTGAAAGGAGCTTCGCTGAGTCTCATTGTGTTCACTGTTCATCCTTAAAAACAAACAGCTTTCTTATTTGGAAATCAGTATAAAGCTGGTGGTTACTTTCACCAACCAGAGTCTACATAGTCTGAAGTTACTTTTATATAAATTGCAAAAGCCTGAAACTTTACAATACACATAATTATTTTATAATCTTCAGTGATTTCCTACACTTAAATAAAGAAAAGGTAGGTAGGATTTTCTATTATCCATGGTTTTACTTTTATAAGGTAGATACTATGATCAATAACTATAATAACAATAAATAATATTAAAATACAATAACAATGAATAACAACACATTAATACAAGAATATGTAATATAATAATATTTACACAATAATAAAAAATAACAATAAATGCTGTGATAAATAGAAACAACAGTAGATACTGTGATTAATAACAGTAAAACAACTCAACAAATGCTTAATAAGAACCTAGTGTTTAAGCAAGGAACAGCCAGGTGCTGATGAGACAAAATGAAAAAGTGACTTAGTTTCTGTCCTCAAGAAGCTCAAAATGAGAAAGTTGGAGTATATATATATAAATCGGTATAATAATATAATATAAATAATAATACAATAATATTATTATTAAAAATATAATAATAAATTGGTATGATAAAGGCTAAAATATGATTAGGACAAAAGAGATATTTAAGCACAATGTTCTAAGAAAATTTGAAGTGGGAGAGATAATTTTTTTATTTGTGGAAGTGTTCCCAGGAGATATGGCACCTTAACTGTGCCTACAAGGAAAAGAAGGATTTGACAGGTAGAAATGAAAGAAAAACACTTGTCCATCCAGATAATAATAATTCTCCTTATACAGAGCTTTAAAGTTTTCAGTAATTTATAAGCATCACCTCATAAGAATCTCATAAGAGCTTTGAGAGAAAGTAGGTGCTATAATTATGCCCATTTTACAGATGAGGGAGCCAAAGTTCAGAGAGACTGTGACTTTGACAAGGATTTTATAATCAATAATCAATATAATCAATAATCAAAATAATCAATTTATAATCAATCCCAAATCCAGCCTTCTACCTTTTATATCACCTTACCTCAAAAAGTCGAGGATGGAATTACAAGGACTTTTCTTTTGCCATTGAGAACAATGAGGGCCCTGGAAGCTGTCCAGTTAGTGACATTTCAGAAGAAACTGGAAGTAGACTGACCAGGATTAGGTATAGAAAGTTTGCAAATGCCCATAGACCAATTGAATATAGTAAATTGAGATTTTTTACTTTTGGTCTAGCTTGACACTGTTACTTGTCTGACATGGAATTAAGCATTGTCTTACTGGCTTCCTCTATGTACTGTAGACTGCAAACTGGTTTTTAAAAATCATATTTTGACAATACCATTTCAATATAATTGGCAGCCTAGTGAAGTCTGTGGACCCTTTCTCAGAATAATGTTTTTAAATGCAAAAGATAAAATACATAGGATTATAAAGGGAATACATTTTACTGAAATACAGTTATCAAAAAATTTAAAAACAAAGACAAGTTCACAAACCCCAAGTTAAGAAACTCTGCCTTAAAGGAAACTAACTCAGTAACTTCCACAACAGTTAACATTTATATAGCTTTAAGGTTTACAAAACACTTTACATACAGCATCTCATTTCATTGTTTTAACAACCTTGTGAGATAGGAGTAATTATGATCCCACTTTTGTAAGGTGAGGAAATAAACAGATGTTGATTTGCTAATTACTATGCGCCCAGAACTATTCTAGATTCTACATATATAAAGATCTCCCCAGTAGTTCCTGATTTCAAGGAGTTTTTATACAGAGATGTAATTTGTAAGTAGATAAACAAATACAAAATATGTAGGGAAAGAGGGAGGAAACAAAAATTTAAGGGCGTACAAAGTGCCAGGAACTATGCTCGACATTTTATAAATACAATCTCATATTATGCTTATAGTTTTTGGTATTTACTTACATAGTAAGTAAATCCTAAGTAGTTGGAGTTGGGGGGAATATACTAATGAAGGAGGCACCAGAAAAGTCCCTGCTTGTCTAGGAACTGGCACTTGGGCTCAGGCTTGAAGGAAATTAGGTATTCCCAGGGGCAAAGGAAAGGAGAAGAATACACATTCTAGACTTTGGGAACAGCCTGGTCAAAATCAGGGAGGTGGGAGATATAATATGAAGTCTGGGGAAGAGAAAGCAGGCTAGTTTTACTAAAATATAGAGTACAAGAAAGGAAATACTGTGAAATCAGTCTAGAACAGGGGTTTTTCATCTGGGGCCTATAATAACTTTTTAATATAGTCACTTTATCTTGTAATCTTATGTCTTTTATCTTATGAATTGAAGAACATTTTCCTGAGAAAGGCTCCCTAAGCTTCAACAGACTGCCAGAGAGGTTGATGGCACAAAAAAGTTAAAAACAACTGTTCTGGAAAAAAAAAGTTGGGATGACTGTGAAGGGCTTTAAATAACAAACAGAAGAGTATGTATATTATTTTTACAGTTATGTGGAACAAAGGATAGAGTGTTGGACTTAGAGTCAGGAAGATCTGAGTTCAAATCTTGCCTCAGACACTTCCTGAGTGAACTTGTTATTTTACCTCTCTTATCCTCAGTTTCCTTATCTGTAAAATGAGGATTATAGTACCTACTTCACACAGTTGTGAATATTAGATGAGTTAACCCATGTGAAGCACTTTGCAAGCTTTAAAGTACTATATAAATTTTTTTTATAGGATTGCACTTGAGCACAGGAATGATATGACTAGTCCTATGCTTAAGGAATATCAGTTTGGAAGTTGTATAGAAAATGTATTGGAGAGGAGGAAAGACTGGAAGCAGGGAGGCAAATTGAAGGCTATTACAATGCATCATAAATGGGAATAAGGTATTGATCCTAAACTTTTCTCCACTGAAGACAGAAGAAACCAATATTGTAAGGGAAAGTAATTTTGTTTGTAATGGGATAGAACCAATTGGTAATGTGTATTGTTGGTCACCACAATGAGTTACTTTTGTCTGGATAACTTTAAAAATTCATTCAGCAACCAATGTTTAAGTTTCTATTATGTAGTATTAGATGCTGGAAGGGCAGAATTTAAAAAAAAGAGTTTATAATCTATTAGGTTGGGTAATACATGTTCACAGATAAAAGTCAGAATTAGACAAATACATAGTAGAGATCCAACAGAGATATATTAAAAACTATGTTTAGTTGGGGAGATCAGGGGAGACTTCATGGAGGAGGATGAATCACAGCTAGTCCTTGAAAGGAAGGGAAAGCAGGGGAATCTGATGCCTGAATCAATTTGCAACTATGGGAGATGACAGGATGTAATCAGGGAATGAACAATAGTCTACTGGAATAAAGGGGTCTTGTAGGGAGGTGATGTAAAATGAAGCTGGCAAAGAGTTTGGAGTAAAATTCTTGAAGGCCTTGAATGCCAGGAAGAGAATTCCTGTTTTTTACTGTAAGTGCTACAGGATAAAATTTCCTACAGTGAAGGAAATGGGGAGATACAGAAGGAGTTTGATCCCAGAAGGAAGATAGATTATAGTCTGTTTATGGTGATTTAGGTAAACTTTTCTTAGAGATAGGGGATTTAATTAGAAGGTCTCTGGAGGTCCCTTCCCACACGATGTCTCCATGGTCCTATGATTCTAAATACTAGTATGATTAACTACAGAACCTTAGTAATATATATGCCAGTCATCAATTTGCAAAGCTTTGTAGTCAGATTCAGGTATTGCTTTAAAAAAAAAAAACAGACATTATCTCTTTATGTACCAGTTACAGCAGCTGAAATTTTTTTTAAACAAGTTTTGTAGGGATTCTTATTGGAGAATAGGATTGAGCCTGCAGTGTAAATTCTCCTTAGTGCATGGATTATTGATTTAATAGATCATGACAATCTATTTTTTCAGGCCAGCTACCACATGTGTTCTGAGTCAGCAGACAGAAGAGTCCTGTGAAATATTTGCTGTGGAGCCATTTACTGCAGACTAGCATGAAATGAAATTTAAAGCTCCATAGTGAGGTTATATTTGGTTTTCAGATAACTAATAGGATCATAATCTATAGAATTAGTGAACTGGCTTTTAAAGTAATTAAGCAACAAAACAAAAGAGCTGTTTTTGGATTGGGTTTAAATCCTGGGACTGAAAGTCAAATTGTAACCTGGGGGTGGGGGGAACACACTTTTAAACTCCCAAATTAAGAATTTATCATACAAATAATCTAAATAGTATCCTAATCTAAATCTAATGGTAATCTAAATGGATTTTCAGTTCTGAATTTTCTGTGTGTGTAGATAAGATCCAACACTATTTCCCAGTCAGAAGATAGGGGATGTAGTCTACTCATTAATGGCACCTTTGACAAGTCTTTTAATTTCTCTCAAACTCATTTGGGGACTTTGGTTTAGAAAATAAACACTCTGGGGAGACAAGATATCTTGGAGAAAGGAGCTCAGAGTTTTTCTGTGTGACTTCAGACAGCAGAATGAGGACCAACCTACCAGTAAAAGTTACAAAGAAGCAGATAATGATTTAACATAAGGATTAATTTTCTAGCAGTTATCTATTATTTTAAAATTGAACATAATGGCTCATGAGATAATGAGTTCTTCATCAGGAAGACTCATCTTCATGAGTTCAAATCCTGCCTCAGACACTTACTAGCTATGTGACCCTGGGCAAGTCACTTAATCCTATTTGCCTCAATTTCTCATCTGTAAAATAAACTAGAGAAGGAAATGGCAAACCACACCTGTATCTCTGCCAAGAAAACTCCAAATAGGGTCATAAAGAGTCAGATTTGACTAAAAGAGTCTTCCTGATTCCCAGCCCAGTTACTCTGTCCACTGTGCCAACTTGGCACATAATAGGTGCTTACTATGTTTTTATTGATTAATTGGTTGATTGAGCCCTATAAAGTTGTTCCTGACTCTACTCCCTCAATAGGCTGGTCAGTTTGACAGTTAAATGCTTCCATTGATGAAGAACTCATTATCTCATGAGCCATTATGTTCAATTTTAAAATAATAGTTCAAATCTGTATTTTCAAATCCTGCCTCAGACACTTACTAGCTATGTGACCCTGGGCAAGTCACTTAATCCTATTTGCCTCAATTTCTCATCTGTAAAATAAACTAGAGAAGGAAATGGCAAACCACACCTGTATCTCTGCCAAGAAAACTCCAAATAGGGTCATGAAGAGTCAGATTTGACTAAAACAACCTAACAACAAAGGTATCAAGAACTATTCTAGGAACTGTGGATACAAATGCAAAGAAAGACAATCCCAACTTCAAAAAGATTATGTTGACAAGTGCATATGTAAGTATATACAGAATAAACAAAGAGGTTGGAGACTAAAAAATTCATGGTAATTGTATAAAAGATAGTTTTAGAAGGAGGGCACTTAAATATGGGAGATCAGGAAAGGTTTCATGTAAAAGGTTGTACTTGAGCTGCATCTTGAAGAAAAATCAATTCTATAAGTCAGAGGTGAGGAGGAAATACATTGGAGGCATGGGAAACAGTAAGAGTAAAGACATAGAGAGTGAAGATAGAGCATGTTGTATGAGGAATAGAGAAGACCAGTTTGGCTACATCACAGAGTAGGGGGATTTGTACAATGAGGCTAGAGAGATATGTTGGGGCCAGGTTGTAAAGGGTTTTAAAAAGCCAAACAGAGAAATTTATATTTTATTTTAGAGACAACATAGAACCACTCCAGTTGATTAAGCAGGGAAATTACATCGTCATAACTGCTTTTAAGAAAATCATTTTGGCAAGCAGCTTTGGATGGACTGGCATGGGAAAAGACTGAGGCTGTGAGACCAATTAGGAGGCTATTACCATAATCTGGGAAAGGGATGATAAGAGCCTGAACTAAAATGAGAAGTAGAGAGAAGGGGTTAGCTCCAAGAAATGTTGAAAAGGTAGGAAGGCAAGATTTGGCAACTGATGGTGAGAGAAAGCAGGGAGTACAGGAAAATGCTAAGGTAATGGACCTGTGTACTGGAAGGATGGTGATACCTTTAACAGAAGTAATGAAGTTGGAAGGGGAAAGATTTTTCAGGAGAAGATAATGAGGTCAATTTTGAAAATATTGAGTTTGAGATGTCTCCTGAACATCCACTGTGAAATATCTAGCAGGTGATGTGACACTAAAACTCAGGGAAGAGGAGGGTTACATGAGTAGATCTTTGAGTCATATGCAAAGAGCTGATAATTAAACCCACAGAAGCCAATGAGATTATTGAGAGATAGAATAAAAAGGGAGAGGGGAAGAGTTCCTGAGACAGACCCTTGAGGTCTATACACAGGGGGTATGACTCGGATGATGAACCACTAAAGGGGATGGAGAAGTGATCAGAAAGATAGAAGAAGAACCAGGAGAGAGAGTAATGTCACAAAAACTCAGAGTGTAGAGAATAAACAGGAGAAAAGGCTATCATAGTATCACATATAGTAGGTAGGTCAAGGAGGATGGAAACTGAGGAAAAAATTCATCTGATTTGGCAAGCTACAGATCACTGCTAACTTTGGAGAGAACAGTTTCAGTTGAGTAATGAAGTCAAAGCTAGAATCTTGGACAGGTTGGAAGGGGATGGAAGCAAGTGCACATATAAAGGGATTGGCCTTAGGGCCACCTCTTTTTAAGTGACAGGGGAAAGGAAGGAAGAGTGGGGAATGATGTCAAGGACTTTCAAAATGAAGAATAAGAGAGAAGAGGAAGCTTACATCAATTGGTCTTAATTTCCTCAGTAAAGTTAAGAGGCAAGATCCTCAGCTGAGAGAGAAGGAGGAAAGGGGAAGTATAAGAGGTTTGAGTACTTCTGTGCAAGATGAAATAGGGAATCAATTGTGGAAGAATGGAAGGATTGTCTTACTATTGTGAAAACCCAGTTTAAATCAGAAACCATGAATTTTCTGAGAGATTGCCTCCAATTCCAGTAGCATGTGAGTTGGAGCAGAGGATGCAGATGGTGGGAGCGATCCAGGACAGGTTTGATGAGAGATGAGCAGTGATCAGGAGGAAAAAAGGAAACAAGCATTTGTTGTCACCTACTACGTGCCAGACACTGTGTTGTGCTTTACAAATTTTACCTCATTTGATCCTCATAACAACCCTGGGAGGTAGACCCCATATCCTCATTTTACAGTTGAGGAGACTGAGTTGAATTAGAGGTTAAAATACTTGCCAAGAATCACATAGCTGGTAAGTTCCTAAGTTTGGATTTGAACGAAGGTTTTCCTGACTCTGGATTTAACACTCTATCCACTGGGCCACCTAGCTACCTAGGAGAGATAATAATCTTGGGGATGGTATACAGCGTCTCTCTTGATTTGGACTGAACCAGAAATTTTTATTAAATGGATTTCAAAGGAGTAGAAGTTGTTGAGTAATGGAGATAAGGGGAATGTCTGGAAGTAGCAACAGGAAACAAGGTATATTACAAACCCCCTTCTAGGTATGAAGGGTGTAGAAGTATGTAGAAGGGTGTAAAAGAAGATCCAGCCAGCTCTGGAAAAAGATAGGTGGGGAAACAGGTCATCAGCGAAAAGAAAGGTCTCAGTGAGAGCTAATAGATGGGAGGAATATGAGAAAAAGAAATCTAGACTGAAGAAAGGTTGTTTATTTTGAAACAGGAATTCCAGATGGCATTAAGGGCATGGTAGATGGGATTGTCGTGGGTTATGGGTGAGACAGGTTGAGGAGGATGAAGATGTGAGAATGAGAGGTGGGAATTAAGAATGGTTTTCTCCTATATGGCTAGTGATCAATTAACATGGATACCCAGAGAAACAGGAGATACAATAGGGGTAATGGTGTATAGCACTATTTCCATTGTACTTCCTTTTTCTCTAAGGGCTGCTGCAGAGGGCTTTGAGCTGGGCCCAGCTCTGGGTCTAGGTTTGGCCTGATCTGCTCCAACAGTAGCTCCTCCACCAGTGGCTGGGGAAGGGGCAGTCTAGTGGGATGTGGTAGGTAGTGATATTCCATGGTGGCAAAGGGATCTGGTCAGGTCTGGGCTTGGTTCCAGTTTCAGATGCTGGCTTGTTTCTGCATAGATAAATAAATACAGTATAATTTTTGGAGGAGGGGAAGGGGGCAGTAACAACTGGAAGAACTAGGAAAGGCTTCTG
Organism: Petaurus breviceps papuanus; assembly: GCF_028583685.1. Classification (NCBI taxonomy): domain Eukaryota; kingdom Metazoa; phylum Chordata; class Mammalia; order Diprotodontia; family Petauridae; genus Petaurus; species Petaurus breviceps. The sequence continues at coordinate 2,568,596 of NW_027186296.1, read as the reverse complement.
AGCCTTAAAAGGATGTAGGAGTTCCAAGAGATAAGGAAAGAAAGCATTCATTCATGGGAGATAACCCACACAAAAGTATGGAAATGGGAAATGGAATGTCAAAGATGGGGACCAGTAAGTTAGTCTGGCTGGATTACAGAGTACATTCAGGGAATAATGTGTAATTAGCCTAGCAAGACAGTTTGGAGCTAGATTGTGAAGGACTTTAGATGCCAAACAGGAATTTTTATTCTAGGATGAAATGAAATAATGTATATTTTTTGAATAGCCTTTTGAAAGGTTATAAAGGTATAATGGGAATGCAAATTTAAAGATCTTCCCTGCCCCTAGGCTAAAGTGCACCTGGAGCCTGGGGTGGGAGGCTTGTTTTTCAGTAGATACTTCTTGGTTGGCCAGTGGGTCCAGAAGGTTGTTACATTCTCTGAGCCAGGAGAAGGCTATATAAGCCCTGATGTGTAGCTTTGTTTTGGGGGATCACTTTGAGAAGTGTTCTGTGATTTGATCTGGATTCTGGGAAGCCGTTGTCCAGGCCCCCTCCCCGACTTTGAAAAACCCAGATGCTAATTTGGTATGGATGTAATGGTTGGACAGTTTGGAAAGCTGTCTACTTGATCTGTTTCTGTCTTGATAATTCTGCCTGTATACTTTGAAGTTCAGGGTGCTGACCTTTTTCCCCTGAACGAGGTAAACGATATATGTCTGACTGATTAAAGTAAGCTTGTTAACCCATTTTGAGTTGCTTTCCTTTATCAAAGCAGATCCAAGAACCTGTGGTGGCAGAAAACCCTGAGGATGCTTGGGGTGCTCGCTGCTACAAAAGGATTGTACACATATAAGGTGTTACTAATTATTAGATCATCACCAAATTTACACTTCACTTTTTGTGGCATAGTACCTGGTCTAAAATGTAATTTCAATGCTTGCTTGACACATGAACATAGTTCATCCCTATGTTTGGGTCCAGATTGTGCAAGTCACTTGGATTTGGTTTAACTTTTTGCCTGTTGTGGGTGTGGGGGATGCTGATCATAATGGTGGTTGTATTCTTTTAGTCACTAAATTCCTCCTTGAATGTCAATATCTTCACACATTTATTGCAAAATAATAAGGTCTAGAAAGTTCTCTGTCTCTATCCAAGCACATGTTAGTGTAGTAGTTGGCAATTTATTGGGCCCAGTTCATTCAGGTCCCTAGATACAGCAGGGTAGTAAAAATAAACTATCTCTGGAGGTGAGTAGGAGTAAATTAGTTGGTCCATGGGCAAAGGCGATGTGGCATATATGTATGCATGACACTCAGAAGGCCAAGTACTCTTCAATCCTTGTTTTTAAGTAAGACCAGTAAAAGTCAAAAAGTCAATAAAATAAAAATCCAGAAGCAAATTCTTGGCCACCTCTGCCATTCATATACTCCAGTGTTTCTAGCAGGGACTTTAGTGGCATCTATTAAACTGACAAGGAACAGGTTTTATTTTACCAGCCAGGAAAAAAAAAAAAAAGGAAAGTTTCCAAGGAAATTAACAATGAAACATGAATTGCAGAATTAAGTGCCTTCAAATGAGCAGTTGGGGGGCAATGCAGAACACCTGGTAGGAAGGTAAATCAGGAGAAAGATGCATCATGAATCCCCAAAACCTATTGTAGTAAGCAAAACCTAAATTGAGGCTGGCTTAAGAACCTAGGGCCAGGGCTTTGAGAAAGCTTCCTTCAAGGCTCAGCTCAGGTGCCAACTCCTGTGAGATGCTTTTCCTGATCCTTTCCAGTAACTGGGGGTATACCTAGGGGGCAAATTCTCAAATCTAATAGTATTTACTTGTTGGTGGAACTGTGTAGTGGAAAAAAGCACTTGGGAGTTAGAGTGGAAAAGGTTTCAGAGTAAGAAGATCTGAGTTCAAATTTCAACTATCATTTACTACCAGTGTGACCTTGAGCAAGTCATTTATACTCTCTAGGCTTCAGTTTCCTGATTTGTTAAATGAAGGGGTTAGGCTAGATGACTTTGAAGATCTTTTAAACTCCAAATCTCTGTTGCATTCACCCAGTAGCCTTCAGTAATCTTGAGATCAGGGACTGCTTTTGGTTTTCTCTCTGTAAGACCAACACAGCACATGGCTATTAGGTGGTATAGTTGTAGATAGAGTGCTGGGCTTCAAATCAGGAAGTCTTGAGTTTAAATCCTGCCTTAGACACTTACTAGCTGTGTGACACAATGCAAGTTGCCTAAATTGTCATCTTCAATTTCCTCATCTGTAAAAAGGGGATAATAGTCCCTAGCTCACAGGTTTGTCCTGAGGGTCCAATGTAATAATATATGGAAAGTACTTTGTAAACCTTAAAAAGGCATATACATATTAGCTTTTATTATTGTATATAGTAAATCCTCTTAGAAGTGAATTAAATATAAGGTAAGGTCATAAAAATTACCTGAGTTCAAATCCATCTTCAGACACTTATTAGCTGTGTGACCATGGGGAAATCACTTAACTGTTTGTCTCAGTTTTCTTATCGGCAAAATGAGCTGGAAAAGGAAATGGCAAACCATTCCAGTATCTTTGTCAAGAAAACCCCAAATAGGGTCATGAAGGGATAGACATGACTGAAACAACTGAAAAAAAAATGAAGATGAAAATTGTTGAATTTCCTGGTTCTTTAGAGTATTTACATCTATGTGAAGTGCTGCTGTCCTTTGATTATATCAAAGAGATGGAACATTTTTTCTTTTAGAGAGAATAATTCATTATTATTCTCTGAATAATAAAGTTCATTATTACATTTCAGCGAATTATTATTGAGTGTCAATTATCTGTTCATTGAGTAGGCATAATGATACAAAAACAACTGTTATCATTTAGATTTAGATTGCCAACCATCATAATCTCTGTCTCTCAGTCTCTGTTTCTATTTCTCTGCCCTTTGTTAACAGTCAGCAGCCAGCAGCCCCCAACCTTTCCACTCTAGTTCCAGTGGCCTGAGATTTGGCTGTGTCATGGTGTGTAGCCTCAGGTTATTCTTGGATAGCAATTCATATTTCTTTGGCACTTTAAGATTCATAATTGATTTCTCCATAGTTTTATTGTGAACCAGATAGTATGGGCATTATTATTTCCAATTCACAGAAGAGAAAAGGGAGGCAGAGAAGTTAAGTGACTTGCCTATGGACACATAGTACATAGCAAAGGCAAAATTTAAATCCAGATCACCTGATTCCAACAGTCTTTGTGCTATAATAATGGTGAATTCTGAGATGTTGTCTTTTGTAGTCAACAGGAGGATAGTTTTAGAGTCAGAAAGATTGGAGTTCAAATTCTGCCTCTGGCATATACCAGTTGTGAGACCTTGAACAAAGTCATTTAAATTTGATTCAGAGTCCTACAACTTCTTAAGGAGTTGCTGATCTGCCTCTGTGGAGGGGGTTTCCATGTTAGGAATTTCCACGTGAGAACCTGGAAGAAATCATTTCTCCCCCCATTTACATTTCACTCGTGCTTTATGGTTACAAAGCATTATACATATGTTATCTTACTTTATCCTCACAAAAATTCTCGTTAGTAGGGTGATGAAAATAATTACAAGCTCTTTTTAAAAAGTAGATTAGAAAACTGAAACTCAGAGAGATTAAGTCATTTGATGATGGTACCACAACTAGTTAGTATCAGAGGCAAGATGTGATCACACTTCTCTTATGACTTCAATTATAATGTTACTTGTATTTCATGAGCTAGCTATGAAATGGTTTGATTATAACTTTTAGGCATAATAGTCAATCCATTTACTTAAAAGAGAGCCATGTTTTTCAAATAATTGTCCCTTGAAATGAATACACTGCCATGGGTGTATGGAGTGTTCAGGGTGGCCTAGCACCTCTGGTTCAAGGACTTGCTGAATTCTTTTCTGGGTTGCTCATCCACCTTTACTGTCTATCTCTCATTCATCTCTGTGGCTCCAAAAAGTTGTAGCAAAATTGAGATGATGTCCATCAATTGGGGAATAGCTGAATAAATTTTGGTATATGATTGTGATAAAATACAGTTGTGCTATAAGAAATGACAAGCAGAATGCTTTCAGAAAAACCTGGAAAGACTTAACATGGACTGACGCAAAGTGAAATGGGCAGAACCAGGAAAATATTGTACACGATAATAGCAATATTGTATGATGATCAACTGTGAATGAATTAGCTGTTCTCAGCAATACAATGATCTGAGACAGTTCCAAAGGACTAACGATGAACAATGTTAGCCACCTCTAGAGAAAGAATTGATGGAGTCTGAAGCATATCAAAGCATACTTAAAAAAAACTTTATTTTTCTTATCTTTTTATTTTCTTGTCTCTTTTTTTCACAACATGATTAATATAGAAATAAGTTTTTTGTGACTGTGCATGTATAACCTATATCAAATTGTTTGCCTTTGCAATGATTTGGAGATCAAAATTTTAAAATCTGAATGTTAAAAATCATTTTTACATGTAATTTGGGGGGGGGAATAAAATATTTAATAAATAAAAAAGGACCAAGTAGCTGTAGCATGCAGAGTGGCCACACCCTTGTAAAGCATCTCAGCCTCAAGCCTATCAGTGAATTAGGGGATTGTCTACCTCAATGGTGTGAAGACTTCCCCTGATGGAATTGGCTGATGAGAACAGTTTGTTCCAATGGCTATGGCAGTGACTGAAGCAGGTGCTGTGGAGTGCTTAGAGCTTGGTCGGATATTGAAGATAGCAAGGTCATCCAATGCATCCTGGGCCATCACCTGTGGTCCTAACTTTTGTCTTTCCAGTAGACTTTGACTCTGGAAGAGAAAGCAAGGTTGGTGAGTTTGTGCAACTCTGCCTCACTTTAATCCAATTCACGAGAAAGTCAAGACATCACCCTATGAAGTCATTGGTCCTCTTCAAAATGAAGGATAAACAACTGTCTTGGGCTCCATAAATGAAATATTTGCATTTCAAAATGTATTTAGAAGCATCGGTCCATCCCAAAGAGTAATTTGGCATTTGTAGTTTTCTGTGGGGGTATTCTCTATGTTTTAAATTTTTCTAGAGCAGAAAACCTCTATGAGTGGCCAATTAATCTCTTAAAAGCTCCACCTAATGGCTGCATGTCATTTTTGTGTTCATTCTCACTTGTGGATGCAACCTCTAGCTAATAGGTAAAATACAATTGTGTTGCTATCTAGACATTTGATCATGACTTTTCTCATTCTTCTTGGTACAGAGGAAAGTGTATGCATTTGTAGTTAGAACAAACCCTACCAATTATTACCTTGTGCCCTTGGATAATTATGTCCTTTATCTTCTCTGTGCCTCAGTTTTCTCATTTGGAAAATTATGGGGTTGGACTAGATGGTCTCTAAGATTCTTTCCAGTTCCTATTCTGTGATCCTTGTAGGTGGAGATCACAGGAAAAGGTCATAGTTCAAATCCTTCCTTAAAATTTTAACCCACTGTGTTTCCCAGAATCTATCAGTTCATTGTCACATAGTTCTTTGATGACTAACAGAAAAGGAAGCTATGAGTTAGAGAAACAATCAGAATCTATTCAGTGTGCATATTTAAAAAAAAAAATCAAACTGGATTCATGTTCCTTTCTATCTTTTTTCAAAGAGCATCCGCTGAGATTGCTCAAGGTTTTTGGAAACGGTTTTAGCTTCTGTAAAAGGTGTTTTTTCTTTCTTTCACTATTCTTAGGTACCAACCATTCCCTGGTCTGGCTTGTGCTACTCTAATCAACACTTTAGTATGAGAGTGACAGAAAACATGCTCTCCCTTCTACAGAGCTAACATAAGCTTCTGACGTCAGCCAAGTGGGGCAGACAGTCTGAGTCCTATGATAGACTAGCCTTATGGTAACTTAATAGAGGAGAACCCAAATCCACAAAAGATAGCCTTCATAGATGCTGTTATAGTTTCCAAATGGATGACTCTCCCTTGGACTGGAGACTATTGGCACCAAGGTTGCTGAGAAACCATGCCAAAGCCCTACTAGGGCTAGCTAGAGGCAGTTCTAATAATTAGAACCCATTTGGTTGGTCAAATGACACGTTGAAGCATACAAGGGCTGGGCACTTTCCCACCTAATCAGGCTTGAGTATGGAAACAATCCAAGCTTTCTTAGGGTGTTTATATTATTTCAATAGAACTTCCTTTGATTTACCTAAGGGATGTTTTGTTTTAATTAAAGTTTATGACCAAAGAGGGGCTGAAAAAGTATTGAAGTGGATGTACATTGTTTATGGGTTTTGAATACAATTATATCAGCCATAAAAATAGACCAAACAATTTTGCTTGTCTGGTAGAAATCAATTCTTTATCACGGGATTTCAGGTTTTCATTTTGTTTTCATTTAAAAGTGATAAAAGGTGCTTGCTGATCATTAAATGGAGCAACCAGTGAAGTCAGTAAATCTGGAAACTCACATTTATTAAGTTTCTGTGGTGTATATAGAAATATCTAAGGTGGCTAAGTTATGGACTTCTTCCAATTAGTTGGCTCTCCCTCCAAAGCAAATGGACTAAAAAGAAAACTATTTCCTCTTTTATGGTAACTATAAAAATGCATATTTTTCTTCTCTTTTTTTCTTTTAGATTTGTATAAGATTTGGCAGGATAGCTGCTCATGAGCCTTTATGACACCTGCCTTAGATATTATGCCAAATGTTAAAGGGCCATTCATTACCTATTTCTTTCATTGTCTGTGCCTTTTTATGTCATTTGGAAGCAAAAGTAATTGTGTATTCTGTAATCCATTTTTGTTGACAACTTTCATTTTAACTGAAAAGGAATGAAGGTGAAATACTAGATTTTTAAAATGCCATTCCCACATATATTTGTCTATGCCTTTCAAATAGTCACACACAAGATATAGTCCCTTGATACAAAGGCTTGATCCTCAGGACATAATTATCCCTGTTTGATATTATTCGCATTTTATAAAGATGATAAAGCACAGAGGAGTTAGGCATATAGATTAAAGTGTATCTTAGAGAAGATGTGTCCAGCCTGGCATCAGAGCCCAGAATGTTATAGAATTCCTGCTCAGAGTCTCTACCTAATACTTTGCTCCAAATGCTTCTGACCTAAGCCTTTGACACAATTGATTACCCTCTTCTCCTAAGTGTAGACAAACAACAACAAGCCACAATTTTCCTCTCTAGATTGTGGTGATATTACCCTCTCTTGATTCTCCTTTTACCTGACTGACCATTCCATGTCAGTCTCCTTTACTGAATCTTCATCCAGGTCGAGCCCATTAAAAATGGGTGTTGCCCAAATGTCTATCCTGGACCCTCTTCTCCTTTTATACTATAGCAAGTCATGATCTCATCAACTTCTATGGATGCATAATTCTCAGTGCTGATTATCCAACTCTAACCTCTATCCTGATCTCTAGTTTCACATTACCAACTGTCTATTGTACGTCTTGTACTGGATGTCCTGTAGACATTTTAAGCAGAACTCATCATCTTTTTCCTTAAATGTTCCCCATTTCTGAACTTCCCAATTACTCTCTACCACCATCCTCTTAGTCACTCAGGCTGGAAACCCAAGTTTCCTTCTAAACTCCTCACTCACACTAACCCCACATATCTGTTTCTAAATCCATGGTTGCTGCCTTTGAAACATTTCCCATGTATGTCCCCTTCCTTCCACTTACATAGCTGCCACCGTGGTTCAGGCCCTCCCCACCTTACACTTGGATTATTGCAGTAGCATGCTGGCTCATCACCTTACCTCAAGGCTCTCTTCATGCCAGTCTCTCCTCCACTTAGTCACGAAAGGGATCTTCCTAAAGTTCAGATCTGACCATATCCATTCCCTATTCAGTAAACTTCAGTGGGCTCTTGATTGACTCCAGGATCAACTATAAAATCCGGTTTGACTTTTATAATTTTCTACAACCTGCCCTCTTTCTAGCTTTCTAGTCCTTTTTAAAAATACTTTACTCTTCCTCTGTGATCCAGTGACATTAGCCATATCTAGCTTCCTTCAAGACTCAATTCGAATCCTACCCTCTGCAAGAAGCCTTTGCTCATATCTACACCATCCCCTACCCCCAAGCATTTTCCCTCTGAGGTGGTATACCTCCCATTTATCCTGTAACTTGTAAGTGCATAGTTATTTACATGTTGCCTCCCCCATTAGAAAGTGTATCCTCTGAGGGCAGCAACCCTGTTTTATACTTTCCTTAGATCCCCACACTTAACACAGTGTAGTGAAAACTTAATAAATCCTTTTTGACTGACTAGGAGTATCCTGCACATAACAGGTGCTTTAAAAATTCTTACTGAACTGAATAATATTAATGATCAAAATTTATTGAGTATTTTAAATGTCTCCTTTGATACTCACAATAATTCTATGAGGTAGGTACTATAGATATTATTTCCCATATTATAGATGAGAAAATGAAAGCTTAATGAATCACCAAAGTTAAGAAGGGTTAGAGAAAGGATTCGAACCTAGACCTTCCAGGCTCCTAGGTCAGCATACTTTGCTTTATTACAAATCTCCTGAGCACAAATCCCTAATCTGATTACTTAGGACTGAGACTGATTAGCTCAGTCACAAGGAGTCCTTTTTTGGCTATAAAAATAATATTTCCCTTTGAATGACAGTTTCTGTCTGAATAGCAGGCACATCCATGATAATGGTAAGGAGCCAGGCAAATAAAAAAGACTGCTGACTTAATTAATTTTATAATCTATTCAAGGCAGTGTGGGCTCATTTGAAAACTGTACAGGATAGGGGCACTTCTGTGTGGTAGGTATGGGTTTATAGATTTAGAGCTGGAAGGGACATTTCATTTTATTGATAAGGAAGCCAGCCCAAGATCGTTGAGTGATTTTCCCAAGGTCACAGGAAGGGAGTGGGTGGCTGAGTTGGGATTGAGACGGAGGTCCTCTAATTCTGAAACCAGCACATTTTTATTATGCCATGCCATTTTCCTTCTTATCTCCATTTACAGAAATAATAAAACTGAAGCTCACAGGGATTCAGTGACTTACCCATGGTTACACAGATAATCAGTGTCAGAAGCAAGATTTGAGTTTCCTGACTCTGGGTCCAATGCTCTCTCCACAATGCCTTGAAGTCTCTCTATGCAACCATGTATAATTTTAAAATGCTTTATACACAGATTTGGCATGTAGAGATGCATGCATTCACAATATTAATAATAGCTCACAATACAATAGTAGCTCACATTTATGTCGTGCTTTAAGGTCTACAGAGTGCTTTTCTCTCAACAACTTTGCAAGGCAGGTTTTAAAAGAATTATTATGTTCATTTTATAGGTGAGGAAAATAAGGCTCTGAAAGATGAAGTGACAAGCCCAGGATCATGGAACTAGTAAGTATAAGTGCTCTGGCTGGCACCTAGGTCCTTCTGATTCTTGGCTCTCCCTGAGAGGTATTGTGGTTTGGTGGAAAGTGAACTAACTGACTTCAGTGTCAAAAGACCTGAATTCAGATCCTGCTACCTGTCTGAACACAGAAAATCACTTAACATCTTTGAGCCTCAGTTTCCTCTTCTGTAAAATGGAGTGAGACTAGATAGCTTCTGAGGTCCTTTTGAGCTCTAAACCTATAATCCTATAATTAAGAGTAAATACTCTTTTCATTATACCAGAAAACGATGATGGGTCTATGATTCTGGGAAATTTGATATCTCATTGAGATTTCTAAACTGGACTAAGGTAATAGATTAAGGAAGGTAACTTAGAAGTATTTGGGCTTAGAGGTAGGTAAGTGACCAAGGTCCTCTTAACTCCAAAGCCAGCATTCTTCCCACCTAAGCTCACAGCCTCATACTGAAGGCTATAATCATAGGATGCCAAAAATAAGTAACTAAAAACCAAGTTTCCCCTCTGAAGCTTTTGAAGAAATCTCATCGGAGTCATGGAGCTTGTTGTTGGAGTAATATCCACTACAATACCCTTTTGTTTCTTTGCCTTCTTGACATTTCACCCAGCCAATTATGAAATGAATTGCTAGGTGCTCTTAAAGTGGCATGTTTTCCTTTCTTTTGAAGAGGCTCATAAAAGTGTCAGAAGCCATTAAAAAAAGTGAAGAACTGGAAAGCCGCAATAGGAGAAAATTGGCTTTTATGTTTAATTGACACAAAACCTGTCTTTTAGTGCCTGTCTAGGAGTGCTGAGAGGGCTGGGAAATTCCAGGTTAATTACTCATAGTCTTCAGAGACCCGAAGAGCAGCCAGTACAAGACACCAGCAGGGTTATATTGCTGTCAGATTTGTATCATACTGCACAGTGTTCAAATGCATTCGTGCACATTATCATATTTGAGCCCCCAAAATGCCCTGGAAGGAATCATTAATAAGCCCCTTCTACCGATGAGGAAACTGAAAATATGGAAAGTTAAATGAATTGCCCAAAGGTCACACACCTAATGGCAGTGCCGGGGCCAAAATCCAGGTTTCTTGACTCCAGTGTTTTCTCTTCTACATTCCATCAACAGTATGACCATGAATGGAGTATCTGGAAAGTTAGAAATGTAGCCATGACTCTGGCCTAGATCATTGGACCAATCTTTGAACCTGTTACTGTGGTTCAGTGCAATGAATGAGCATTGGATTAGGATTCACATAGCCTAGATTTGAATCTTGACTCTCAGAATTACTGACTGTGTGACCCAGGGATATAATAGTAAATGTTTAATTGGCTCTTGGGGAGAAAAAAAAACTGTCTATATCTAAATCTATCTATATCTATAGTTGTCTATATGTAGCTATATATAACATATAAAGCTATATATCATATATAAAAATTATATATATGCACTTTTAAGTTTAACCTGAATTATTAGCACTTTATTAAGTCTAAATTATTAAGAAAATTAGCCCTGATTTGTAAAGTTTGCCAATTGCCTGTGTGTAAATTCTCACACTGAAAATTTAACAACTGGGAGGTAGTTTGAGCTGGCTCCAGCACACCCCTGTGACCTCCTTCGACCCTCAGCAACTCAGCTTCCTCATGTATAAATGAGATGGATAAAACCTGCGCTATCTACTTTAACAAGGCCATTGGGAGGCTCAAAGGAGGAGATTCATATTATGTATTTTATAAACCCTAAATTGCTATAAATATTAGCTATTATTATTCCCTTTCCATTCTAAAAATAGAGACAATGCCTTAAGGTCTTGATTTACTTCACACACAAGTGATAATGATCACAATGATGATGATTTGGTTTTTGTTTGGATGGGGGTTAGGGCTGGGGGGGAAGGTCTGGATCTATGATTTTATCACTGGGGGGGAATTCCCAAATGGAAACATTCTCTACCAATGCAATTCAGAAACTCCTTTTGTCACCATTTTAAGGGAATTACCTGGGAGTAGGAAGAAGGTTAAATAACTTACCCTTGGTCACACTCAGGATAAGTATCAAAGAGACAGAATTTGAATCCAGGTATTCTGGACTCTAAGACATGATGCCGTTTCTTAGCAAAGATACTAGAGTGGTTTGCCATTTCCTTCTCCAGTTCATTTTATGGATGAGGAAACTGAGACAAACAGGATTAAGTGACTTGCCCAGGGTCACACAGCTAGGAAGGGTCTGAGATCAGATTTGAATTCAGGAAGATGAATCTTCCTGATGAGGTTGAGCACTTTATACCCTGAGTCATCCAGCTGCCAGATTTTCCCAGCTGAAAGGAGCAACATTAAGTGATCATGGTAGGTGAGAGCCAATAAAAATGAGGAAGCTTGGGAAACTTTGAGCTGCATAAAAACTCTTCATCAGTCCTCCCACTTCCCAATAAAGGAACTCATATAGATGAGTCTTTAAAAGAAATCTCCTGCCTAGCAGCTTCTAAGTACTCAAAAATATCTGTTCAACAGCTGCTAGAATAAAACGATAGATTTTTTTTTGTTTTTCTTTGTTGAACAGTATTTGATTTGTAGAAATTTCCTAGGAGTAAATTTTAGTACCCTTAAAGTACCTTTAGTACTTTATACTAAGGCTTGGGAAAAATCATTTAACCTCTCTGTGCCTCAATTTTATTTTCTGTAAAGTAGAGATAATTGTCACTGTCCAACTCCTTCATAGGGTTATTGGGAGTCTCATGTTATAAAAGTGATTTGTAACTATAAAGTTAAGCTATAAACACATGTGGGTATTTTTAACAACTAAAGAAGATAACTTTAGGGGGTGAGATTACATAGTAGAAGATACCTTGCTCTGGAGTCATAGAACTTGAGTTCAAATTCTGCATTTGACACTTACAGTCTCTGATCTTGGGTAAGTCATTTAGACTAGACAGGTCTCACTTTCTTCCTTGGTAAAATAGGAGGTTGGATAGAAGACTTCTGAAATCACTTCCAGGTGTAGACCTGTGATTTTCTTTAGAGGTGTGTTTGTATGTGTGTATGTGTGTATGTGTGTGTGTGTGTGTGTGTGTGTGTGTGTGTGTGTGTTTTGGGGCAGAGGCTCAGTTACCTAAAACTATATGCCAGAGAACTACTTCCCTTGAGAGTTATTAAACTTTCCAACTTTTGGGGCTTTTATAAACTTCTTTCAGAATTGTCTTAAGTTCCCAGTCCTTATGCTTTATTATTTGCTTTAGAGAAGTTATTCTAAATGGGGAAGCCAACAAACGAACAAGAAATTATTAGGCACTTACTATGTACTAGGCACTATACTAAATGCTAGGGATTAAAGAAAGGCAAGAAATTGTTCTTGCCTTCCAGGAGTTTACATTCTCATGGGGAGGATGACCTTTAAATAACTAGGTACATTGCTATTGACTGACTACTAGGAATTGCAGGTGGCATCAACCAAGTTGTGATTATTTTAGGGATGGGATGGGGTTAGGAGATAAAAGTCTTATGGCCAAGTTTTGTCTGCCTAGGTCAAAGCCAAGAGCAGGGATGATTGTTCAGTGAGTCCAGGTTATGTAAATTGACACACTGGATTCAATCTCAGGTTTAAATGCATCATTTTTGAGTCAGATGACTTGGCCTATCTATGTCTCAGTTCCCATCCTTTTAACCCCCCCTACTAAATACCTGTGCTTCACAAATACAATGTGACTATTGGGCCCACTTCTTTCCTTTGCTACCTTATCTTCTCTAGTAGGACATCTGTGTACATAGAAAGGGATAGTATATAATGGCAGATATAGTTTTTCTGATTTGTAAAATTAGTTTAAACTTTAAATGATTGGTTTATTTCTTACCCTGATAGTATCGTACTTTACCTTGAAGAGATTCACATGTGGCTCAGAAGACTGTTATCCTGAGACAGGAAGGCTGAACTTATGAGGTCATTGACAATCCACCAGTTCACTTTATGGTGGCAGGATTTGACCACTCCCTCGATAGTGTCGTGACACCATACTGTACCTTCTGTACAGTGAATGTCAGCTTGGTGGCCTGAGAATCCAGCTGTTGGATGAAGTTTATATTGATGAAATGTTGGTATCCTCCCCAAGGGCTTTCAGAGTAAGTCAGTAAAAAGAAGTCCGGAAAAAATGAAGGATAGATTTGTTCCTAGCAGGCAGGAAGGAAGTTGTCAGGCGGAAAGAGGATATGGGACTGTTTGCATGCGAGGGTCACTATTTGCTTGCTAGATATTTCCGCTGTGTCCACACGACAAGAAAACCCTCCATTTCCTGTGCTAGACAAATAGCAGGAAAGGGTGTGAGGGTTATTGAATGACATTATCATGTTATAGTCTCATGGGTGAGGAAAGTCTGCTTATCAAAGCTGATAGCAGAAAACTGCCTGTTTGGAGAAGAGACCCAAGGTGCTGGACTCACTTGGGGCGTTTTCCTTTTGGGTGCCTTGGTTCAGTTTGCTTTTGCAGCCCCTGTATTTTTCCACTTAGATAAAAGGGATTTTTGGTAACTGGAAAGTTACCATCAGATTCTTTATATGTCACCCCACCTCCTCCCATACTGTACCATCCCTTTGGGAAGGGAGCAAGACATTTTCAATCTGACTGGGAAAGTGAAAAATTTCCAGAATTAAAATCTGCATCACCCTCCTTTTGACTCACATTCAGCAATATTTGTACACACCTCACACTTAGCTGCACTCCCCTACGTGTCAGGTAATGATAATTTGCAGAGCACAAAGCCCATCCTAGAGGCTCCTGGTGCTAAAGATTAAAGGATGGTTGATTATGGTTAGATGTACATTGGTTCAATGGACAATCTGCTCCACTCCATGAAAGATTCAAGGTGTGAATGTAGTTCCTTGACACCTAACTATTTCACTTTAGTCAATAGAAAGATTACACACACAATTCTGCCTGCCAGCCCCATTTAGACAGCAACTGGTGACATCATGGGACACTTATTAATTTGTTTTTAGCAATTAATTAGTTTTACTGCCACAGCAATTACTGAAATCTAGACCCAAGTAATTTGGTAAGCCATAAGTAATTGTAGGGGCTTTCTCATTAGCAAACTGCTATTCCTAATAAGTAGTTTAAAATATGTATTCTGGAAACTTCTAAAAATTGAATAAATCTCAAAGGGGAGAAAATCAGTACTATAATTTGAAGAGGTGTAGATCCAAATTCAATGAAGGCTCCTTAGATAGTAGACATAATCCCTTTTACTTGAAAAATCACCCCTAACTCCCTTGTATCCAACCAGAATCATTTAAATCCGATGAAAAAGGAAGGGATTGGCCCCTATTCCCAAGTAGATGTCCTGTTTAAAAAGATAAATAATAGGAGAAATTAATCTTCTGAGAAATACATCAAAGTGAATAGAATTAAATCTTTAAAGCATGTAATAAGGTGACTAAGAGAAAACATTACAGAATATTAAAACTTGAATAGAAAAAAAAGACTTTCAAAAATATTCTTCAGAAGAGACACATCAAGCTCTTTAATGACACCCTGGGGACAAGGGTTGTGGATTATCTTTAAGTCAGAAAATCATTTATTTTCCTATGATAATATTAAGGCACCCTTACCTCATATAGCTCTGCAGAATAAAGCCTTACACCTGGTCTGTCAGGGCTTCAAATAAATTCACATTTAAGTGTGTGCATTTCCTTTGATTACAACATATCCAGATAAATCAGGAACACGAATGAGTATTTCATAATGTAAAATTATCCTTATCATGTCCCAACCTCCGTTATTGCAGGGTCTCCTGAAGATATAATGAAAACAGTGCTGCATAAAAAAAAATGTCTTAATCAGACATGATCAAATAATCACAGCTATAGGACTGACTTATTTGGCTCATTCAACTTAATCTATCATAGCCAAAGGAATGATAAGGGAGAAAGTGTGCTTAGGGCTGGGCCTAAATATGTTGCTTTCTTCTCTTTAGAGAGGAGTCTTAGTCAAAGGAGTAGAGACAAGGCTCATAGATGATTTCTTTTTTTTTTTTAAGCAATTGGGGTTAAGTAACTTGCTCAAGGTTACATGGCCAGTTATTTCTGGGTGTGGTGCTGAGTATCGGAGCCCAGATTTGATCCCCAGGTCATCCCAACACTGGAGCCGGTGCTCTTACTCGCTGAGCCACCTGGCCACCCCCATAGATGATTTCTTAATTGCAACTATGACAATACTTAATTTTTTGCAAGATCAGTCAAGAAATATTCATTAAGTACTTGAAATAAGCTGGACATTGCACTAAGTACTAGGGATATAAATATAAGCAGAAAATAAAAATAGTCCCTGTTCTCAAGGAGCTTACATTTTAATTGGGAGAAAAGGATCTCAGTGGCCAGTTTCCTTCTCTTTCTAATGAGGGAGGCTTTAAATATTCCACTCTAACATGTTGCATATATTTTGCCACAATCTCTCTTCCTGTGGATCTACTCTTCTAATAATTTTCTGCTATAAGGCCCAGTGGAAATTCTGAGAAGATGATGATGAGAATAAGATGATGAGAAAAGGGCCATGGGTCTCTCTAGATCACTTTTATAAGTCTTCAGCTATTGGTTCCAGAAGATGTGTAGCCCTTTAAGAGAAATTGCTCTTTAATCTAATGTTCTCAGTGCCTACTTTGATACTTCATCTTGGCATAGAGTTAAAGGCTGACCCAGGGAAGCACAAACTCTAGCAGTTCCTGCCAAGCTGGAAAGGTTTTGAGTGCAGGCCTCATGACAGGCTGTGTGTCTATCATCTGAGGAGTGGACTTGCTAAATCTGAAGAAGCTCATTGCCAGGAGTTTGGCCACAGTGTGATAAAGATTTTTGTCCCCAGAAAATCAGGACGACCTTCTACTAAGACATTAGAGTACTATATGTGTTACCAATAAAATAATACATCTTTTTAAAATCCCAGTCTTGTATGTAGTTTTTTTATTATGTGCTTGTTCCAATCAAATAATTAGTCACTCAAAAGCATTTATTAGGCACTTATTATGTACCAGGCACAATACTAAGTGTTGGAGACACAAAGAAAGAGGGAAGGGAAGCCCCTGTCTTCAAAGAGCTTACATTTTAATGGGGGAGACAATATATACATAAATATATAAATGCAAGTTACAGATAGAGTATATGGAAAGTAACCTTAAAGGATAAAACACTAACATGTAGGTGACTGGGAAAGGTCTCCCAAAAGAGCTGGCATCTGAGTCTTAAATGAAACCAGGGATCTAAGACTCCCCCAAGTTTCTAGGTTCTCCCTACTTTAAACATGGCAGGCCAGTGAAGTAGCATTTATTAAGCACCCACTTAGTATATGCCAGGCACTATGCTAAGTGATGGAGATGCAAAGAAAGACAAAAACCAATTACTGTTCTCAAGGAGCTCATAGTCTAATATGTGAATCATCTTCTTTGACCCTGCCATCCTTCTCATAGTTCTTCAGTGGTTTACCCTCCCCTTCTAGATCAGATGAACACCTTAACATGTCTTTTTGTAGATCCCTGGAAAACCATAGCTCTTCTCCAATTGGATCCTCATTGATCTTCTCCTATGAAATCACAGTAATTTACCTTATGAAGTGTCTAAGATAGATTCTGAGATTTGAGAGTCAAGTTAATAAGCATTTTTAAAGTATTACTATGTGTCAGGCACTGAGAATTCAAATACAAGTAGAAATAAAGACAGTCCTCGCCTTCAATGAATTTATATTCTATTGGGGGAAGGGACCTCAGTAATCATCTTGTCTGAATAATACCATAACCAACAAGTGATCATGCAGACTCTCCTGAAAACCTTTAAGGAAAGAGGAAACTACTACCTCTATTTTAAAATTAAAATTTAAAAATTATCAAGCATTTATATTTTTTCATCCTATCCCCACTTAAACTTGTAATAAACATAAAGCAACAAAATAAATTGCAAAATAAACCATGTCCAAAAATATTTCAAATTCTGTATACTGATCAATCATTTTTCTGCTATGGGTGGTTAGCATGTTTTATCATTAGTCCTTTTGAACTGTTTATTAGAGTTCTTAAGTCTTTCAAAATTATTACATCACTGATGTAATGGTATAAATTGTTCTCCATGTTCTGCAATTCATACATTTTTTTCCATGTATTTTTCTCAAGTCATCTCCTTCTTAATTTCTTATAGCACAATAGTATTGCCTTACATTTCATATACTGTAATTTGTTCAGTCATTTTTCCAATTGATGGGCACTCCTTTAGTTTCTAGTTCTTTGTCATTACAAAAAGAGCTGCTAAAATATTTTTGTACCCAAAAGATAATTTCTTCTTTCTTTGATCTCTTTGGGGCATAGACCTAGTAGTGATATTCCTGGGTCAGAGAATATGCTTAATTTAGTAACTTTTTGGACATTATTTTCAAATTGCTTTTTAGAATAATTGTACCAATTAATAGCTCTACCAACAGCGCATTAATGTGTCTGTTTTGCACAGCCCTTCCTACCTTTGTCATTTTTCTTTTTTGTCAACTTTTAAAATCTAATGTGAACCCATAACAACCTTGAAGCATCACATTTCATGTTGAGACAACTCTAATTGCTAGGAATTGTATCCTGAAATCTATCCTCATTGCAACTTCCACCCATTGTTCCTGATTCTTCCCTCTGGGACCCAAAGCAATAAGTTCATTCCCTTTTCCATATGATGTCCCTTTGAATATCTGAGGACAGCTATCATGCCCCTTTGGAGTCTTCTCTTCTTCAGGCTAAACATCTCTGGTCCCTTTAACTATACCTCATGTGACATAAACTCATGGGCTTTCACTATCCCCAGAGCTGTTTTGGAGATCTTACTTTCTCCAAAAGAAGAAAAGAAAATGATGCTCACAGTTCCATTGCCCTCCTCTTCACACTCTCCAGCTTATCATTGTCCCTAAACTATGGCTTTCGAATGGAAAAAAAAACTTCAAGAGATACCTGCAAGGGCAGGGTACAGTGAGATTCTTGCCTTCTGATTCTTGGAATCCTTCCTCCTTCATTAACACATCAGCATAGGTACTTCTTGCTTTTACTCTCTCCCTAGGTTCAAATTCAGCTTCAGATGCTTGCTAGTCATGTGACCCTGGCAAGTCACTTAACCAATTTGCCTCAGTTCCTCATCTGTAAAATGGGCTAGAAAAGGAAATGGTGAACCACTCCAATATCTTTGCCAAGAAAACCAAAATGGGATCACGAAGAGTCATACACAATTGAAACGACTCAACAACAAGGTAGTTTAATAAAGAGGAGCTGAAGGGTCAGTAGCACCATTGACAACAAATCTTCCTCTTATGTGTTCAAAACCTTTGTTCACAAGAAATTGGAATATTCATAATATACATATGTGTGTATATACATATATTTATATATAATATGTCCAATAGACATTTTCTTAAGCAATTTTTCTCTTTTTAACTTTAATGTCTTCCCATATTGTATTCATCTGCATAACAGTAAACACATGCCCTGACAGAAAGTTGCAGGCAGGGATATTTATTTATAACAGATGGCACAAAGCAGGAGCTTGATGAATTGGTGTGTGGCTCCTGAACTAGCAGGCCCATAAATAAAGTATCCTCAAAGCTACTTTGGGGATCTTGCTTTCTCAGAAGGAAGAAAGGAAAGATGATGATCACAATTCCGTTGCCTCCTATGATATAATCCCAAACATGTGCTCTTTAGACACATGTAACTATACTTTTACAATTCAGAGTTTCTCCAAATCAGGAAAAAATAATATCCATTCCTAGTTGCACTTTAGACCCACCATACTCTCACAGCAATTGCAATTTTTCCTTTCTTATTTCTTCTTATGTGTATCGACCTAGTAACTCAATGCATTTTTTAAAAGCATATGATTGCAAACTGATAATGCCCTAACAAGACACAGAGCTAGAGCATTTACATGACCTCTTGCTTAAAACCCTGAATTTTGCTAGGTAGAATAATAGGATTATTTCCAAGAGGGAATAAAGTTAGTAAAGACATGAAGGTGACCCTCTGAACTGGAAATGATTCTGTTGGCTTTTTAACATCCGAGACCCACTGGGGAAAGCAAATTTTCATTCCGACTGGTGGATCTTACAAATGTAAATCATTTACTTAGAGGATTCAGACACTAAGCAGGGAAATTCTGCAGATCAAGCTTAGGGTTTAAATAAAACCTGTCACTCTTTTTTGAGATGTCTTGAAGTTGAGACAAAACAGCCCTATCAGTTCTAGTATACACACACGCACCATGCACACACACACACACACACACACACACACTCAGAGCAAGCCAAGCTTCCTCTCATGAGTTTTGACATAGCTATTGAGTGTTTTTTTCATTAAATGGGATATTGTTCCTGCTTTGAAGATGGGAGAAAAATAAATCAAGCAAGAGTAGCCTTTGAAAATTGCTTCATCTTTTTAAGACTCAGTTTCCCCATCAGTAAAGAAAGGGTTGGATTAGATAATTTTATAAGTCCTTTCTATTTCTAATCTATAATTATACGATAATATTATTTTGTCAAGAGTCAGGATTCTGCCATTACTAATCAAATATACCATTCAATGCGTCTACACGAGGCTATCAAGTGTATTATCATCACCGTGGGAAGAATGCTAGATATGGAGTCAGATGACCTGGGTTCAAATTGTGTCTCTATCACATGCTACCTGAGTGATCTTGTCAAGTCATGACCTTCATCAGGTGGAGATGAGGAGGAAGCATATGCCTAGCATAGGGAACAGTCTGCACAATTGTATGGAGATGGGAGATATAATTTGTGAGGAATAACAAAAAGGCAAGCATGGATGGCATGTAATATAAGTAATACATAATAAGACTGGGAAAGTGAGCTAGGTTGCGAAGGGCTATAAATAATAATCAGAGGAATTTTTTATTTGATCCTACAAGTAATAGGGAGCCACTACAGTTTATCAAGTAGGGGAATGACATAGTCAGATTTTCAGTTTAGGAAAATCACTTTGACAACTGTGTGGAGGGTAGATTGGCATGGAGAGAAATTTGAGGCTAGGAGATCCATTAGGAGACTATTGTAATAGTACAGCTGAAAAGAATAAATAATGGTTAAATAATTAGTGATTATTGTAAAGAATGAAAATATTAATTTAATATGTCTTTACTCCCTAATTAGATTGTGAACTCCTTCAGGGCATGGAGCACACCTTCCAGTGTATTCAATATAGTATTTAGCATATAGATAATACTTAATTCATTTTCACAGATTTCTTAATATTTGCCTATTTAGTGGTGAGCCATCTTCTGAAGCCCCTGGGATAGTCTGGTTCCAAAGATAATCAGATATTTGGGTACCTGGAATGGGGGTAATGGGAGGAATTAGTAGTTTACCAGCTTTTGAATCTAGCTTAGTGTCCTAACTAACATCATGGAGATGAGCCAACTCTTACAGCTACCACACTCAAAGCTTTTCAAAATTTTTATTGATATCCTGGGAATGTCCAAAGACAGAAATATGAATTATGGTTAAATCTAATTTCAACTAATTGGGAGGATTGAGCTGAGTTAGTGAAAAACCAAAATTATAGAACTCTTTTTAAGAAGCATAATTTTATTTAAAAAAACTTAAACTAGTACTAGGTAAAATATTTGTCTGGCACAGTTTTTTAGAGAAATTGCTTTATTAGATGAATTAGAACTTGAGAAGTAATGTGGCACAGGGGAAGGAGGGTTTTCTTTGGAATCAGGAAGATATAGGTTTAAATCCTGCCACTGCCTTACAAACTAGTTGTGTGACCATGGTCTAAGCAGTAAACATTTCACTTCTTTAAGATAGTAAGTTAAGGATGAGTTGTTGACCTTTACCTGTGGACAGTTTCCACACTTGCAGTTCCCTTTGTTGATGAAGTCACTGTTCTGTACTTATTTGCTCTGTCCCCTTCCTCCCAAATGTTTTAGCATATTATTAGTATGAAAACTAATGTTTCATTGGAGTTGAGAGTATAGGAAAATAGTTTCTTCTTTTAAATTCTAGCAATTTTAAGCATCCCTCTCCTTTCACAATTTTATGTATGCTTCGTTTAATAAGTCTTCTCTTCATAAAGTGCAAAGGTAAATGAGTCTAACAATTATCATAAATGAGTAAAGTACAATTAAATAATGTTTAATTGTATATGGAACGTTTGCTGATGTGAAAATAAGCAGGCTACCTACCTACTAAATTCCCATTGACAGATTAAGCTCAATGGTTTGCCGAGAGATTGAATGAGAAAAACTAAAAAAAATGATGACTTTTGTGACTGGAGAAATGAAGACTTGTGAGGTGGGTTTTAATAAGAATATTGAAGTATGCAAAGACATTGACATTGTGCATGGCAGAGAACCACTGGTCTTGGTTTCCTGTAAGAACAGAGCAACAGAAAATGGTTTAAAGGTAGGAGAGAAGGACTTTGAACATAGGGATTGTGAGATAGAGCTGCCACATCCTTCAGCATCACAATTTTACTTCTGGTTACTTTTGAACTTGTAATTTTCCTTTTCATACTTCCTATGTTCTCATTCTGGCTTTGCAACTTGCCACCTGTATGACCTTGGGAATATACTTATTTCTCTGTGTTTGAGTTTCCCCATCTGTAAAAGGAAGTGGTTTGATGCAATCAGTGGTTCTGAAATGGAAAACTATGACTGAGTTATGCTAGGTGGGCTATAGAATTTTGGATATTATGTTATTGCAAATAAAATCAATTTATCAGTAATTTTACATAATATAAAATTTACCTAATCCAGAATGCATTGTAGAATAAGTATAGTATTTACAAAAACTCTCAAACTTGCCTATTACATGTATGTACAAACCTAAAGACAAGTCAGGCATCCTCAAATTTGCAAAGAACTCAAAAACAACCTCTCTTATTGGAGGGAAAGATGTTCTGTGTGCTATGATTCCTTATGGAAAAGAATACTGCACCATGAGCAAAAACAGGAGGGTAAATCAATTTCCATGAAACCTGCCTCTAAATCCAGTGATTCTATGTACCTAATCTAGGCCTGTATCCTCCCAGATTTGAATTCCTTCAATAGTCTCCTAGGTTTCCCTGCCTCTAGTCTCTCTTTATGCTAAATAATACTGCATACAGCTATTAGAATAGTCTAAAATGTTTTAATTATTGTTTTTCCCAGACAAATAACCTAGAGTTACTGCCCACTAACTACTTGGATACAAGTTAAAATACTGGAGCTGTCTTTAAAAATGCTTTGCCGGGGCAGCTAGGTGACACAGTGAATAGAGCACTGACCCTGGAGTCAGGAGGATCTGAGTTCAAATATGGCCTCAGACACTTGACTCACTATACTAACTGTGTGACCTTGGGCAAGTCATTTAACCTCAATTGCCTTTCCTTCCCCCTTCCAAAAAGCAAAAAAAAAAAAAAAAGAGAGAGAGAGAGAGAAAGAGAGAAAGAAAAAGAAAAGAAATACTTTGAAAACTGACCGCTTTCATTTTTCCCAAATTCATTTCTTTTAACACAGATTCTCTGCTCTAGTCAAGCAATTTTACTTCTTGTCCTACTGATAAGAACTTCTGTAATGGTAATGGGAATATGAAGATCTTTCCGGCCCCTTAATAAGCCTAAGGGACTTTGAAGACTTTCCCGGCTTTGAAAATAAACTCTGCCCCCTAATAGGCTGGAGGTAATCATATAGAGCCTGTAGAGGGAGGAGTTTGTTGAAGGGTGAAGCAGAGCCTGTAGGAAGCTGAGAGTCAGAGCCAGCTAGATGGTTGGGAGGAGAGCACACCTCCAAGGGAGTCAGATAGGCTTGTGAGTAAATATTCATTGGTGGGAAGGCTAAAGGATGCTGAGGCTCTCTGTGCTGTTGTGACTTACTCACTTCTTTGCTACTATGAAGGAACTGGCTTCCTGGTTTTGGGATTCGGTTTTCTGGTATCTGAATAGATGTTTTGCTTCTGTTATTTTGTGATTGAGCGCTATGCAGGTATATTTGTATATATATATATTGAGTACTTATGGGTGCTGTGAATATTCCATCGATGCTACACTGTCCATTCCTAAATTCTGTGCCTTTTTACTGGTCATCCTCTTTAATTGGAATGATCTTCCTCTCTTGTTTTTGGTTCAGGTTGTGGCTCATCACAAAGACCAATTCAAAACTTTTCTTCAACCCGAAATCTTTCTGTAATGGTCAGTTGAAAACTGTCAGTCAATGGGTATTTAAGTGCTTACCATGTGCTAGGTACTGTGATAAGTACTGGAATATAACTGCATGTAGAAAAATAGTCCTTGCCCCCAAGGAAATTGCATTGTAATGGGAGAAAACAACACATAAAGGCAAGTGGGAAAGCAGGATGAGGGGAATGTGAGAAGTGCTGGGGCATTGGAGAGGAAATCCAGAGTGCAGCTGGGAGAAGAATGAGACACATGGTTTACCTGAGTAACCTTCAGAAATGGAGGTTATGGGATGAGATATCTAATGTAAGTGAGGGCTAGAGTGAGGCTTCAGAATGAAGACTGGAGAATGGTAGAGGAAATCCAGAGTGCAGCTTGGAGAGGAATTAATGTAATCAATCCTTTGTTCCAAAAGGCAAAGTGAATCTGATGTAGCAGAATAAACGTTAGCTTAGAATTTAAAAACTTGGGTTTGAGTCCTACTCAATCCTTCTTTTTATTATCTATGTGACATTGGGCAAGTTATTTAACCATTCTCAATTTCAATGTCCTCATCTGTAAAATGGGGACAATAATGGCTATTCTATTTTACAGAGTTATTGTGAGGACTGAATAATTGTACATAAAAGCATTTTGTAAAAATATTGTTAATCTTGTAGAGATCAATATAATATTGCATAACATTAGTATAATAATATTATATATAATTATATCATATCAGTATAATAACATTATTTATTAAGAATTATGGGAATCAATGAGATAATATTTGTAAATTATTTGTAATAATAAAAAATAATAAAAAACATAATAATAAAAACAAATAATTTGTAAAAAAAATACATGTGTAAAGGAACACATGTAAAACACTATATAAGTGCTAGCTATAATTATTGTTATCAACATTGTTATCATTATTTTAGGGTTTGCAAGCACTTTACATAGAGGATCTCATTTAATCCTCACAATGACCTTAGAATGAGATTATTATCACTTTTTTTTTTAAAGAAATTGGGGTTAAGTAACTTGCTCAATGTTACACGGCCAGTTATTATTATTTTTGTGTGGGTGCTGAGTATCGGAGGCCGGAATTGATCCCAGGTCTTCTGATAGGTGCTCTTACTCACTGCGCCACTTGGCCTCCCCAATTAGATTTTTTTTTTTGTCTTTGGAAGGGGGAAGGTAGGGCAATTGGGGTTAAGTGACTTGCCCAAGGTCACATGGCTAGTTTTTTGTGTGTGTGTCGTGTCTGAGGCCAGATTTGAACTCAGGTCCTCCTGACTACAGGGCGGGTGCTCTATTCACTGTGCCACCTAGCTGCTCCTATCACTTTCTTACAGAAGAGGAAATTGAGGCTTGGGCAGGTTCACTGACCAGCCCAGGGTCACAGAATTAGTAAGTATCTGGTAAGATTGGACTCCAGGTCTGTCTCCACTACACCATGTCAAACATACCACCTGCACCCCACAGAACCAGATTAAAATACAGTTGGGAAATATTTAACAAAATAAATAAAAATACAATAAAACATAGATAATATTACATTTTAAAACTAAGTAAATATGTGATCTATAATGGTCTTCATGTATGAATTAGTAACCCCCATTTATAGTTGTGTTTGACTCTGCTGTGTTGTGCCATGTTGCTCCATAAATTAAAGGCATCATCTTTTAGTCTACAAACATTTATTAGGAGCTTACTATTTTCCAGGCATTGTGCTAAGTGTTGAGGATA
Source organism: Petaurus breviceps papuanus (assembly GCF_028583685.1). NCBI lineage: Eukaryota > Metazoa > Chordata > Mammalia > Diprotodontia > Petauridae > Petaurus > Petaurus breviceps. Next base: position 2,543,352 of record NW_027186296.1, on the reverse strand, counting down.
CAAAGAAGACAAAAAACAGTCTCTGCCTTCAAGGAGTGTACATTCTAATGGGGGAGACCATTGGTAAATAACTAGAAACATATAACTTATATAAAAACATATGGAAGGTGTTCTGAAAGGGAATGGCATTAGGGGCTTGTGGGCATGAAAAGGCCTTCGACAAAATGTGGGCTTTGTGATAAGCCTTAAAGGAAGCCAGAGAAATTAAGAGGCAGTAGTGAAGGGGCAGAGTGTTTTTTTAGAAATCCAATCCAATAAACATTTATCAAATGCTTACTACCTGCCAGGCACTGCTTTAAGTGCTAGGGATGCAAAAAGAGGCAAAAGAGAGTCCTTGCCCTCCAGGAGCTTCCACACTAATTGGGAGTGAGGGTTGGGACAACATCAAAACAAATATTTACACAGCAAGCTACATATAGGATAAATAAGAAATAATTAACAGAGGGAAGCACTGGAATTGAACTCTTCAATAGGCCAGTGCCACAAAATATAGAGTCAAGGTGGGAGATAAAATATAAGAAAGCAGGAAAGGTAGGAAGGGTTCAGATTATGTCTGAAGAGCTTTAAAAGCCAAAACAGAGGAGTTTATATTTAATCTTGGAGGTAATAGGGAATCACTAAAGCTTGTTGAGTGGTGGGTGACATGGTCAGATGTGGTTTATGCATATTAATGCATAACCTCCATCAAAACCCTACTTAGATGCTTCATGGATTGTGAGAGGTGTCCTTGAATTCTTTAAAGCTATAAAAGAATGCAAGTTCTGGTTACCATGGTGGATTGTATGTTTTAAGGCCAAGGACAGACCTAAGTAAGGTCAGAAAGGCTCATCACAGAATATTATCTGCAAAGAGATAAGGAATTTGGCTATATGAACTTACAAAGCCCTTCTCAGACATTTTGATTTGCATAGAGGAGGGTGTACACACTGATGAAAACAAGCACCTGAAGTATAGAAATATTAAGGTAAAACCTCAATTAACTGAAACCCTCAATGATTCCCTCCACTCTGTAATCTGCTTTTAAGATGAAGTGGTAATACTAAGCCAGGTACTTGATACTTTGATCCATATCAGTGTTCTGTTCACTGCCCAGATTGCAACCACTCCTTTCTCTCTTATTCTTTGTCATTCTTCTTTATTTCTTTCTATCAGTCTTCCATAGGAGATAGATACATTCAACATATTGAAAGCCTTCTCTGGATGTCTTAAGATAATTTGGTCATAAAATGATAGAATCTCATTTTCAGAAGAAGTATCATTTAGTCTAAGTCTGAGAAGAAATCCCCTCTGTCATCTAACCTGTGTTTGAAGATCTCAGATGATAAACCATTCTTGATTTCTCAAGAGAACCATTCTATTCTGGATATGCTGGATAGTTCTAATTGTTAACAAAACTTTTCTTCCTACAGTCATACTGAAATCTCCCATTCTTTACCTTTTACCATTGCTTCTAATTCTGACCCATGGAGTCAAGAAAATAAAATGTAAACTTTCTTCCACATGACAACACTTCAGTCTTGGAATGTTCCATTGTAGGTATCTTGGGCTATCTATTGGTAGTCTCTTATTCCTACTATGGGACCATCTCATTTTATTTTCTAGTCATGTTTCCTTAATAAGTAATGTCCTACATATTTTTCCAATTGAATATACCTTCTTTATGTATAGTCCTATATAAACTTATTGATGCTCAGAATTGATATTTGGATCATGAATCATTTATGTCTACAGAGGCAATTAGGAGGTATAGTAGATAGACCACTAGTCCTGGAGTCAGGAAGACCTAAATTTGAATCCTGCCTCAAATATTTACTAGTTGTGTGATCCTAGGCAAATCACTTAACCTTAGTCTGTCTCAGTTTCTTCAACAGTAAAATGGGGATAATAATAGAACCTACTTCACAGAGTTATTGTGGGGATTAAATGAGATAATATTTGTAAAGTGCTTAGAACAAGAGTGCTGTCCCATAGTAGGTACTATATAAATGCTTATTAACTTCTTCCTTTTGTACATATAGGAAGAAGCAGTGTGGGGTAGAGGATAGAGAACTGGTTTTAGTCATAGAGAATTTGTTGATCTCTGTTGGTAGAAGAGGGATAAGGTGTGTCCTACACTAATGAAATTATTGGTCTGGACCAAAAATATATTTTTGAAAATCCCCCTACTTATAGAGGAAGAAAAGGTATGATTAAACTATAGAAACTTTTATTTTTGTCATCGTATCCCTAGTACCTAACATGTACTTTGTTCTAATAGGTACTTAATAGATACCTGTTTCCTTGAATGGTTTTCCACAGGAAGGGTTGAAACAAAAGGGTTTTTTCTCTTTCATTAAACTGTATTAACCAGAGTATACAATTAACCAGAACCTCTCCATTCTCTGAATTTACTATACAGTAAAGATTTTGTTACATATTTATCTGTTTCCATTTGCTCATCATAAGAGCATGGGATTATCAATTAGAGTTCTTAGGGACTTCAGACATCATCTAGTTCAATAACCTCATTTTACAGATGAAGAAATGGAAGTCTAGAGAGTGAAATGACTTTTCAAAGATCATGCTCGAACTCAGGTCCTCTGACTCTGTATCCAGAATTCATTCCTTTGTACTACATTTCTTTGTACAGTTAAGCCATATCCTGTATATGTGTATCTATCTCTAATTTGATGATAAATTTGAGCAAGGAATAGTGGCTTTATTCCTTCTGCTTCCTCTAAATGTCCCCTGACACTTTGCACTCAGAGAAGCAAGGACTCAATGTTTATCAAATTAGATCCCAGACTTGATCATTCTAGGCTCAAAAATGATGAGCAAGATACTGAACACACACACTTTCCTCTTTCTTTTCTTCTCTCTCTCTCAAGGAAGCAGCTTAAAGTTGGCTCAAGTTGAAATAGTTGGTTGGGTTTGTGGTGTCCCAGAAAACACATTTATGATAAAAGCATCCCTGTGCCTTTACATTCAATTCTTTTTGTTTTCAACCCTCACTCTGTTCCCTCCCCAAAGACACAGAGTCAGCACTTCTAATCTATTAGCATAGGCTTGATCCTCCCCAGACAAGAAAACAAGGTAGGGAGTTGATTAGATATTCAGCTCTAACCAGCTGGCATAAAGAACAAGATTTATTACCTGAGGCTTAAGGGCCTCAGTTTCCTCATCTTTAAATGTCGGCATTGAACTACATGATCCCTCCCCATGCCCCTTCCTGCTCTACTGTTCTGGTTTATTGCATTGTCACATACGCTTGCTTTATCCCTTCAGCCTGTATTTTTCTTCCAGCAGGAATACACACACACACACACACACACACACACACACACACACACAATGTTGTCTTGTGAAACTATGTCATTGCTACACTTTTTAGCATCATAGAATCATAGATATAGAGCTAGTAGGGACCTCAGAGGTCATCTAAGCCAATCCCCTTACTTATATATTAGGAAATTGAGTCTCAGAGAGGGTGTCCTTTGTCCAGGGACACATAGGTAGTGAGAAATAGAGCTAGGGTTCATGATCAGATTCTCTGACTCCAAATTCAGTGTATCCTTTTCATGGAACACCACCGGTACATGAGTAAGCATGTACGTGTCATTTGGCCTCCTCCCATGCTTCTTTATTACTAAGGAATTAATTTTATACATTTTGTTAATATTTACTGATCTACAATATGGTCAGACAGTTTTATTTAGAGACCATTTCTCTAGCTGATTTAGCAGCTAAAAACCTGGAAAAGTTCTTAGGTGGGTAGATTTGAACTTGAGACAAGAGGGTCCTCAGGACAAAACGTGTCAGAGTTTAGAATTTCCTCTGGATTTTGTATTTTCTAATGACAAAAGCTTTGGATGTTGAATCAGAGAGCCTGGGTTCTATTTCCAGTTCCATGATTCACTAGCTATCTCACTTTGGTTGAAGAATTATACCTTTCTCCACCTAAAATTTCTTGATGAGAAAATGGAGCTAATGATCTCTCCTTTTCTATGCCGTAAGAACTTTGGGAGTAGCCTAAAGTTCTTTTGTGATGCCTCATCATAATGTGGATGTGACTTTGGCTTCCCTAAGGCACTGCCCATGTGATAGAAATCCTGGCAAGTTCTATCAAGCTGGAAAGATTTCGACTTTGAGCCTGGTGATGGACGTCTATTGTCCAGTAGAGATGTGGAAGGAGAGGAATTGTTGCCAGACAGAGACTCTGAAGGAGAAAAAGGATCATCACCTGAAACATAAAGGGGAAAAAGGATTGACTCAGCAGGGAGCTATGACATTGAGGAAAAATATAGACCTATTTCCTTCCCTGTATAGTGATATATTTGGTATGTGTAGGTCTATGGGGAAAGTGAAACCCATCAGATATGGGGATTACTGACCCACCTATTCATCTTGACTTCTTTAGGGGAGAAGATACCTAGAGTAGTGTTATGTTTTAAGGACTATAGTTCTCTCTAGGGAGTCAGTGGCCCATCAGGAAGGAGCTGTCACTTGACTACCTCAAAACTCCAAGGTCTTCCTCTTGAAGAGTCACACACAAAAGCAGCAAGTAAATCTAGAGGACTGTGTAGGTCCTTGGGTAAGATGGAGTGCTATTGGAAAGTAAAAGATAATTTTTTAAGGTTTTTATGAACTCAGGAGCCCTATGCTTTTTTTTTTTTGTCAGGTTAAATAAAGCCTGTCTAACATTCAATGTTTTATTAATCCAAATATTTGCACAGTAGCTGAGGGCCCTTTTAGAAATGAGTCAAATTCAGATGCTCTCAAGAAAAACCCAGGGTGGGTACAAAAAGCCAAAGACATTTGTCAGAAGCCTGGAAGACAAGCCACAACTTTGTGAGACCAGGGGTTTGGCAGTGGACTACACACTACATATTGAAAGTAGGTTTCCTCACTTAAAAACATACAAAAGGCCAAAAACTCTTTCATGGTCCTAGATGTCGTTCTTCTAATCTGTAGTGGTTAAGAAATGAGAATCTAGAGGTGGCTAGGTGGCACAGTGAATAGAGCACCAGCCCTGGAGTCAGGAGGACCTGAGTTCAAATCCAGCCTGAGACACTTAATACAAAAACTAAACATGTGACCTTGGGTAAGTCACTTAACCCCAATTGCCCTCCTTTCCCCTCCCAAAAAGCTTAAAAAAAAAAAAAGAGAGAATCTCTCATTTAATTGGACATGCTCAGTTATCTTTGCTCTTTTTTGCCATGGGACTCTTTAGTTTGCCCAAGACAATCATGGCCTGTATGCTTTATCTTTACTCTGTTCTATCTTGGGTCTCTTAGGCATAATTAATTAGATAATTTATCTGCTTTATAACCTGTCAAATTGAAGCATAGTAACTAACATGTTTGGAACAAGTTGACAGAATTATTTTGAAAAATGGCTTAGGTGGCAAGATACTGTGGAAAGAGCTAAAAAATTTAGAGGCAGAGGTTGTTCAGTTGTTTCAGTCATGTCTGACTCTTTGCAACCCAATTTTTTTTCTGGAAAAGATAATGGATTGGCTTGTCATTCCCTTCTCCAATTCATTTGTAAATGAGGACACTGAGGCAAACAGGATTAAGTGACTTCACAGGGTCACACAGCTAGAAAGTATGGGACGCTAGATTTAAATTCAGGAATGAGTCTTCCTGACTCTGGACCTGGCACTCTATTCACTGAAACACTTAGCTGCTCCTAGAATCAGAGGACCTGGGTTCAAATCCCCACTTTGACATTATCTTTGTGTCCTTGGATAATCATTTAGTCTCTATAGTCTTCAGGTTCCTCCTCATTTGTAAAATGAGAGGGTTAGGCTAGATAGCCTCTGAGACCCGTTCCACCTTTAAATCTATGATCCAGTCTGCCTATTTGAGAAATATGGTTCTCTGAATTTGCAAGTACTTAGTTTCTTGTGGCTATTTTGAATAACTCTGGAATTTGGAAAGGACACTGGTTTTGGAGTCTGAAAATCTGGGTTCAAGACAGCATTTACTAGCTGTGTGACTGGATAATTTCCTCATCTGTAAGAAAGAGGATGTTGGCCTAGATATTTTCTAATAAATTCTTATCTAAATCTGAGATCTTAGGATTTTATAGATACCTGAGTAGTATTGGCACTACAGAATTCTCCCACATCCTAGCCACTAAATTATTTTTAAGTATTTTATGGTATATAAGTAATTTCTTGTTTTTATTACCGTAATAATTAACATTGGGGAGGCTAGGTGGTATGGTGGATAGAGTGCTGGACTTAAAGTCAGGAAGCCTCATCTCCCTGAGTTCAAATTCAGCCTTAGACATTTACTAGCTATGTGACCCTGGGCAAGTGTAATGAGAATGCAAATTTGGAATATCTTCCCTGCCCCTAGGCTAAAGTGCACCAGAAGCCTGGGGAGGGAGGCTTGTTTTTCAGTAGATACTTTTTGATTGGCCAGTGGGTCAATAAGGTTGTTACATTCTCTGAGCCAGGAGAAGGCTATATAAGCCCTGATGTGTAGCTTTGTTTTGGGACTCACTTTGAGAAGTGTTCTGTGATTTGATCTGAATTCTGGGAAGCCGTTGTTGAGAGTCCCCCGGCTTTGAAAAACCCAGATGTGGAAACCCAGATGTTGACTGGGTATAGATGTAATGGTTGGACAGTTTGGAAAGCTGTCTACTTGATCTGTTAATGTCTTGATAATTCTGTCTGTATATTTTGAAGTTTGGGGTGCTGACCTTTTTCCCCTGAACAAGGTAAACGATATATGTCTGACTGATTAAAGTAAGCTTGTTAACCCATTTTGAGTTGCTTTCCTTTAACAAAGCAGATCCAAGAACCTGTATGGGCAGCAAACCCTGAGGACGCGCTTGGGGTGCTTGCTGCTACAGCAAGTCACTTAACCCTGTTTGCCTCAGTTTCCTCATCTGTCAAATGAGCTGGAAAAGGAAATGGTAAAACCACTCCAATATCTTGACCCCAATAGGGTCATGAAGAGCCAGGCATGACTGAAATGACTGAACAACAAATTGACCTACCTTGGCCGATGTGTTGCATTGGTATGTCATGTATAGGTAACTAACTGGACCTTCTTGGAGTGGTAGTTTGGTGGTGGGAACCTAATTTTGTCAGAATTCTTTGGACATTTTATATTGTGAATTTAGTCAAAAATATGTACTTTTTTTCTTCTTTAGGGTTTCCAGGCAATTGTTTTTGTCCTCTCCTTCCCTTAGAACTCTTGTCTACTTGGTTCAAACATAACCTCCTCCAAAAAAACTTCCCTGGACTGTCTGGTTTGTAATAACCTGTCCCTTAAGATCTCAGAGGATACTTGTGGTATAACCATTTAAGGCACGCATCATGGAGTATTTTGTATTATAGAAACCTGTATCAGCATATTGTTATCCTATTTATTTGACTATAAGCTGCCTGGGGACTGTATTGCATTTGCTTTTTTCTTTGCTGTTTTGCTAAGGGCCTGTCCTAATACTGTGCTTTATATAGAGTAGGCATTTAATGAATACTTATTGATTGATTGAGTGGCTTTGAGATCATAGGATCATAATATTTAGAGGCAGAGGATCTTGGAGATCACTTGATTCAACTTCATCATTTTTACTGATGTGTAAACTGAAGCTCCAAGATGTTAAATGAGATAGTAGCAGAATCAGAATTTGAACTCAGGGGCTTTTGTCCTCTATATCTGGTTCTTGAAGATCTATGTGATCTGCAGGTGACATTCCATGGGCCATGGGTTATCTCAGCCTACTTAAAGGTCTTTATGGTTTTTAGGTAGAAATAGAAATAAAACACATTGTTACCAGTTTGACTTTAGATCAGCTAATGCTTGAAACCCTTTTGTTTTCTTTGATCACCTTTGATTTTTCACATCTCTCTTTTTTCTCCATAAAAATCTCTAAATGAGTCAGCATCTTATCACCATCTCTGATACCTGATCTACATATGGACAGACATATTCACAGATATCTTTTTCCACATGAGAACTATCAAATGTGAGAACCATTGAGGCTATTAACTTAGAGGTTCCTCCTTTAGGTGAGGAAATGTTCCAGGGATGAGACTTCTGAGAGGAGAAATACATTAAGCTATTAGCACCTTAGGATGAATGACTGTCTGATCCATTCCATTTTGACAGATCTGAGAGAATATCACCCTGGAGAATGACAGACACAGTTTATGTCTTGATTGGGGGCTTGTAGAGAAGTCTCTCCACAACATGGAACAAATTCCTGGGATTGGCATCTTTGAGTGGAGCGGTCCAGTGGTAGTTCTAGGTGGTAAGGACTAGGTACTTGGAAGGAAGTGCCACCCTTGTTGGAAGAGAGATCCTGAAAAAGGATGTTGGGAGGGAATTGTAGACAAATTCTGGCTACTTTCTGTTACTATTTCTGACTGTTTAGAAATAGCTAGAAAATGGATGGACCACTAGACCTGGACTCAAGAGGATCTGGATTTTAACTCCTGCCTTGGACACTTACTAGCTATGTGACCCTTGGCAAGTCACTTATTCTCTGCCTCAATTTCCTCAACTGTAAAATGATTATAACAATATCACCTACCTCCCAGAATTGTGGTGAGGATCAAATGAATTAATATTTATAAAGCACTTAGCACAGTATCTGGTATGTAGTAGGTGCTTAATAAATGCTTATTTCTTTCCTTTCTTCCTATTGTTTGCCCCCATCTTCAGGTTAAAAACTCAGTCATTTGCATGTTTACTGTACTTTTTATAGTCTTTGGAAACAAATGCAATAAGTGATTGGTTATGAGGCAAAAATACAGAGAATCTTTCCTGGCTAAATGTTTATCACTCAGGAAAAAATATACAGGGAAGAGGGAGACAGATGAAGCAATTAAATCCCTTGCCCAACTCCCTTTTGCCCTCTCCAACCCTGCATTCCCTCCCCTGGTAAAAGGAGAGGGGAAAAATAGAAACAAGACAAGGAAAAAGAATGGTGGGGGATTTATGCATTCTCTTAACATGTTGGAGGGACTACTCCCTTTTAAAAAGAAGTTTAAAAAATATTTTCACCACACAATATTGTTTTTCTCCTTGTTCCATTTTCTTCAGTCTTCCTTTCTACACTGTTTTCTGTTCTTTGTTTTGAATCTAAGTCTTGCAGGGGCATTCTGCCTAAGCAGATACCAGGGGAATTGCCAACAATGTCAATCAATTGTCATAACCAGGGCCAGAGACCAGCAAAGAACAGTATAAGCAAAAGAGGAAGAAATAAAGGGAGGCAGAGACGGGGGTTAGTAGCTAGCTGGTATGGAAAAAAAAAACAACCACCACAAATTTTGCCTTATCTTCCTGTTCCCTCTGGAAGGATTGGACATGTTGCATATCAGTACCGAGGGAAATCAAGAGTGAAGGGCTCTGCTTATGAGTGGTTCCTCTGAGAACAGGATTCAGAAAGCTGAAGGGATGTCCTTTAGTGAGAAACTCAGAAATAGTGTTCTGATCTTAATAGACTCCCCATTCAGAAGAGTTGGGGCACAAAATGTTGTCCTATTTACATGGGGGTAAGCCCTGGCTTGTACCTGTTCTAGGTCAGTTAATCAGATAACATAGCACACTTGGGAAACAAATATTGACCTTTTAAAAGGAAGGCTAAACAAAGAAGTGCACAGATTTCTTTTGTGCTGAAAAAGATTTCCAAATTCAGCCCTTGGCCTGTCTTTGAATTTTGCCATGGGCAGATTCAGTGGACCTGCATTTCTGCCAGACACAGTAAGGGTTTACCCATACCAATGCCTTTAAATAGAGGTCTAGCTAAGTGTTGTTGTGTCTACCCCATACCTTTTCTAATCCACAGTGGGCTTCATCGTCATTCCGTTTCCAGACATAACATAGACCACCATGGCAACCGTGATTAACGTTAGGAGAGGCCGAAATAACCGTTGGCTGGAGCTATTTTGGCAGAGCTATTTGAACCAAGCAGGATAAGAAATGTGTTCACAGCCCTAGCCCCAGGCCTAATGCCGGCTGTGTGACAGAACTATAAAGCCCAACAAAATAAGCACTACCCAAGGCTTGTCAACCTGGATTGTTTAGCATTCAAAAACATGGTGGCTCTTTGGACCTAACATTTCTAGTCTGCATCCAGTCCCAGCTGCCTTAATCATTGAATCTCAAGGTTTCTATTAGGAATTAACTTCTAAAGTTGGGGAAGAAAAGAAATGTTGTATATAAATTCCAGATGATGTTGTTATTAGAAACATTTAGTATGACCCTTGAATTAAGAGGTTTATTCAGTGTAGTCATAGAAGAGCTTAGAAGTTTGTACTAGCATAAATAGTAGAGGGTAAATTTTGATACTAGGTACATTCATGTATATTCTATGGAGAAAAGTAAGTCGATAGAAAATATGTCATGTCCAATGTAGGCTCCCTTTAATATTTAAGAACAATGGGTTTTCAATTTTTTTTTTGCTTATGGGATAGCATTATTCTTTGACATGAGGAATAACAGCATACCACAGAAAAGTCCAGAGACTCACATGTGCATGTAGTTACATTCAAAACATGGCACACCTACCTGAAATTCTGTAATGTGTCACACTGTACATCTTCTATGCACATCTTCTCAGTTAAGAATCTGAGTTTTCCAAGTCTTTAATGAATTGCAATAAATGCATTCTTTATTGTTAGATTTAGCATTAAAAACTTTGACTTGGATAACAGATAAATATTTTATTCATAAAACTCAGTCCCTGTCTCAACACTATTGTTGAAGAAGAATCCTTCCAATAGAAATCAATAATAATTTAGTCTTTCCAATGTACTTCATATAGAATTTTTGCTGGTCTCCCAACTTTCTCCAAACAAAATTCATTTTTGAATGTGTGGTTTTATTGTAACAGGACAAATTCAGATTTAGAGGTGACAATTGGGGGTGGGACAATATAAATAAAGCCACCACGTGAGGAATATCCAGAGCTAAGGAAGGACAAAATGCTTCTCTTAACATGTAATTCACATTGAACAAAAGTTGTAGTCAATATATGCTTCCATTACAGGAAATTGTGTGCATGCAATAATATTTTTTACAGTGAGTAACATCTTGTCATTTGTCAACACATTTGTCTTTTATATCCCCTTGCAGCTAAATTTGGTTAGAAAAAAGCATACATAAAAAGAGATCTAGCTATGTGTGGGTTTTTAGTGCTCATCATTGAAAGACCTAAGTGCTTTGACAAGTTTGCTATTTTAATGTGAAATGATACAAAGGGTTGAGGAGTAAGCACATGAGAAGAATATTCCTTCTTCCCTCAAACTCTGGGCTGATCTGAAACTGTAAGTTCATCCCTAAGATAGAGAAAATACCTGAAAAGCCTGACTTCAAAGTTCTGCCTAAATAGCTGTAAATAGCAGAAAATAAACAAGGTTTTGCCCCATGGTGCCACCATGGTCATGGAAGGAGGCTGGAGGTAGAGAGATATCTTGTCTCTCTAAGAGGATACAGTCCTCCCTTCATTGGCCACCATATTTTTACTATGCTTCATGCTCTTTCACAGGTTCATGAAGTGTAGGGTGCTACTTTTGGCATCATCTTTCTGTGCTCTTCCTCTCTGGATGCACCTTCTCCCTTGTAGTAACAAAAGCCAAATCACCCCGTCTATAATAGGCATGATTACACCACTGCACCCGATTGTTTTTTTTTTTAAGCAATCGGGGCTAAGTTACTTGCTCAAGGTCAGCCAGTTATTTCTGGGTGTGGTGCTAAGTGTCTGAGCCTGGGATTTGATCTTCAGGTCATCCCAACACTGGATCCAGTGCTCTGACTCGTTGAGCCACCTGGTGGCCCCTAAGCAATTGGGGTTAAGTAACTTGCTCAAGGTTACACGGCCAGGTAGGTGTTTCTGGGTGGGTGCTAAGAGTCTGAGCCTGGGATTCGATCTCCAGGTCATCCGACACTGGAGCCGGTGCTCTTACTCGCTGTGCTACCTGGCCGCCCCTGCACCCGATTGTTTTTGCCATATTCAAAAACATTTCTAGTTTTGCCTCAGTCAGGATCTATCTCTCTGTTTCTGTTTCTTATTGGGCTTCTCAAACTGAAGCTATTTTTTTTTTGTGTAAGTGATAATTGCTATCTTTGAAATCATTGCAAGAACATTATTTAAGGTTCACTAAGTTACCAAATATTATATGTTTGTTGAGAAAATATATTTGAGATGGGAAGACCTGGGGAGGAGGACAATGAAAAATATGACAAAATTTTTAAAAATTTTCTGGACATGAAGTCAATAAGAATTTTTTAAAGCACCTATGTGCCAAGCGTTGTGTGCTAAAGTACTGGAGATACAAATACAAGCAAAAAGAAAGATAGGTCCTGCCCTCAAGCAGCTTACATTTTAATAAGGAAGACTGAAAAACAAGGGGTGTGGAGGTACCCATGTTGAGATATGGTGAATTAAGGATAGGTGGTCTGCACCCTTCTTCAAAAAGAACTTCTGGAACAACTCACCAATGAAAAAAGGGGCCTTGAGCGACAAAGGGAAAAGGCAAATAAAGCATGATGGTGAAAGCTTTCTCTTGAAGTTTCAGAAAAAAAAAAATAAGTTGGGTGAAGGGAATATTTTGATTTTCACTCTGCATTTCTCCAGGTTTGGTTTTATTTTTTTCCCCAAGCCCTTCCCAATTTTAGCAAGGGCTAGACTCATTATTACTATACAACTTAGCTGTATACACATTTCTTAGTTGTTCTTTTAAAATAGCCATGTATTTACAAATGATTGGTCAAATGAATGAATCGAAATGTAATTTCAGTATCTGTGGGGGGAAAAAAAAGATTTGGATGAACAAAGGAAAAAAAAAATTTGCTGCTCCCTGCCACTCCACATTCCCTGTACACACTTCCTCCTTAGACAGCTGTGACGAATGCTAGTTTCATGTCCTGTCTCATAAAACATGACTTACAAAGCGATGTAAGCTTAGAATGGTGAAATGCTTCCCCCTTAGAATATGACCAAGAGAAAAATCTTGCCCCCAGAGAAGAGATTGTGGAAATGTAGATTGTCCACAGTTTGTCAGGGTTCAATAGAATCAACTTTAGGAACCCTGAACTAGGAGAACCTGACTAGGTGTTAAATTTCTCTGCTCATTTTTGCTGTGAACATTTAAATAGCATTTTCCTCAGAATTAAATTCTTTAATATGAACAGGAATTAGCAATAAAAAAAGATTTATCACAATCTTAGGGATGAGCAGTAGGCACTTTGAAGTGTTTCCAGGACATCCCAAGATATTTCTAACTATGCAATTTCTGGGATTCTCCAGAAGGTAATGCTGCCAGAAGGGACCAAAGTGTCAACACTGGGGGCATTTCCCAGTAACACAGTTGTTACTTCCAGCAAGCTCTGCCCTCTTGAGATGCCGTCTCTTGGAACAATATACATTTGAAAAGGCATCCTCGTTGTGTGAGAGGGTCAGTGTGCAGTCACATAGCTGACCTAGTGTGCCTTCTGTTGGCTGGGAAAACCCTCCGTGTTTAGAAGCACAGAACATTTCACAAGCCAGCTCTGCTTCCCCTAGCTAAGAACTTATCTTCATTTCTCATCAGTTGCCTCCCGAGCTTTGAAGTTTTTTTCTTACAGTGTCCCTTGGTAAGACCTAAGTTCCCCCCTAAAAATAACAATGGATACTTGTCTGTCAACAAGGTATTCTGATTGCTGGAAATCCACTGAGGGTAGAGACATGCAAATGTCACTCCTGAAGGTGCTGTGGGGTAAATTCCCAGACTACAGTTTGATTGAGCATCAAGACTATAAACAATTTGGCAATTAGACAAACCCTCTACCCTACAGCCCTCTCGACCATTATCCAAGTGTTCAAATGGGTTCTCTGAGACACACATTTTCAAAGACTTGTTTATGAAGTTCATCTGTGTCAATAAAGAGTTTTACATAAAAATGTCAATAACTGGCTGTTAGGTTTTCTGTATCTCTGTCAGGTATCACCCATGCAGTTCTCATAGCATTACTAATTTTTTTTAAATCATGGTTTGTAGATATTTTTCAAGATGGAATGAACCTTAGCAATAATCTACATCAGAGATGGGGAACCTGAAGATTTGACACCACAGGTGAACTTCTAGGTCCTTGGGTGTGGCCTTTTGACTGAGTCCAAGTTCTAGAGAACAAATCCTTTTATTAAGGGGATTTGTTCTGTGAAGTTTGGATTCAGTCAAAGGGCTGCACTTGAGGACCTAGAGGGTCACATGTAGCTTTGAGGTCAGAGGTTCCCCACCCCTGATTTAGACCAACTTCCTTATTTTATATATGGGGGTAGGGGATTGAGCCTCAGAGAAGTGAAGTGATTTATTATTGTTCAGTCATTTCAGTTGTGTCTGACTCTCCCTGACCCAATTTGGGATTTTCTTGGCAAAGATACTGGCATGATTTGGCATTTCCTTCTCCAGCTCATTTTAGAGATGAGGAAACTGAAGGCAAACAGTGACTTACCCAGAGTCACACAGCTAGGAAGCATCTGAGGCCAGATTTGAACTCAGAAAGATGAGTCTTCTTGGTTCCTAGCCAAGTGCACTATCCATTGCATCACCTAGGTGCCCAGAGTGATTTATAAAATCACATAGTTAGGGCTTGTGATGGCTTTTAGAGGCCAATGATGCTAAATGCACTAATTTTATTTAGGACAAAAGTTAAAAGCTCTGATTTACCCCTGGCCCGTGCAGCTAGTAGGTGTCTGAGGGCAGGGTTTGAACTCAAGTCCTCCTTACTGAAAGCCCTGTGCTTTATCCCCTGCATCACCTACTTGCTTCAATTTGTTCTGGGTTACAGAACTATTTGGTGGTGGAACCAAAATTCAAAGACCAGATTTCTGGATCCAATCCAGAAGTTTGTACCTTTGATGGGATTTTTCCTGGTGGTTCTCACAGTGTTTTCCAAGGATCAGATATCTCAAAAGGACTCAGAGAACAATAGGCCAAAGACACCAACCCCTCCAATGAAAGAGGAAATTAAGACAGGAGAATTGCACAAGTGCCTTTCACTATACTTTAATGCAAGTTGAGAGTTGAGGCAGAAGGACACAAAGTTACAAATATACTATTGCAAGGTCTTATAGAAAGCCAGATGTTAGAATAAAAAAAATTATCTTGGCATAAACATGCAGATATATATGGGGGTCTATGAAAAGTCTGGCAAATGACCAACCAGGTTTGATTTCTTGGGGAATGTGGAGGATCTGGAATGATTTGACACATTCAGACTTGTGCTATGTCAGGAAAGAGTAGATAGCTGTTTATGTGGTATGACATGAGGGAAAGTGAAAGATTATTTTGCTTCTAGCAACTCCCCTCTCCAATCTATCCTTTACAAAATTGCCAAACTAATCTTCCAAAAGCAGAATTTTGATCAAATCACTCCCTTGCTCAAAAACCTTCCAAGCTCCCTAGTATTTTCACAATAAAATACAAACTACTTAACCTGGCACCTGAGGCCTTCAGTATTCTAGATCTAGCATTATTTCTTATCTTTTTTTTTCATATTCCTCCCCTTCATTTATTCTACATTTCAAAAAGACTACTGGATTGCCAGCTATTCCTAGAATTACACCTGCTATCTCCTACCTCTGTGCATTGGCTGTATTGGTTTCCCTGCATGGAATACATTTCTTTTTCATCTCTGATCACTGAAGTCTTCTTTCTTTAAGACATAGCTAAGGTGGCACTTCTTCATGGAAAGCTTCCTTGATCTTTCCAGCTGAAAATGTTTTTCTCCTTAATCCTATTTTTTTCCTACTGTACATCTCAGGATCTTTTATTTATACCTACCCAATCAGAAAATCAACATTTTTTTTAAAAAATTCAAAACTAGAATAGAAATTCTAGAAATAAAAAAATAAGAAACACATTTAACACATAAAAATTCACACAATTATATAAGATGTTAGAGCAAAATCTGTTATGTTTAAACTGACCTCAAAAAGAGCAGAGGATAGAAATCACAATTTCAGATAAGGTAAAAGCAAAAATATATGACTAAAAGAGGTAAAAAGGGAAACTATGTTATGATGAAAAGTATTGAATGCCTTAGCATTTATATACTTAAAGGAAAGGCTAAATGAGTTATAGAGAGGAGAAATAGACAGCAGAATTATATAATACTTAGATACCTCAATGTAAACTTTTCAAACCTAGACAAATCAAATAAAAACAAATTAGGCAAAATATAAGTTCAAGACTGGAATAGAATTAAAAAAATTAGATATGATAGATCTTTTGCAATTATTTAATGAAAATTTTAAAAATCTAGACATATTTTTCAGTTCTTCATGGCACATTTACAAAATTGGTCACATCAACTAATAAAGAAAAACAAAAATATTAAAAAATGATTAAAATAAAATGTAAATTCAATAGTTTAATACTTAGAAATTAGAAAAGCAAATAATAAATCATAAAAACAGTAGATAATTTCATTATAGAAAATGAAAATAATAAAAAATATAATAACATTTGAAGGAAACAAGTCCTTAGGGGAAAATGTATGTGTCTAAACGTTTTCATCAAAAAAAAAGTGAGAAAGAATAGATAGATCATTAAGAAACATTAACTAAAAAAAAATAAAACCTAGAAAATCCTTTGATGCTATTACACTCTACTTTGCATTATACATGTCATTTTCCTCCTAGTACAAGGTCTTTGAGAGAAGTGCTGGCATTTTTTAATCTTTGTATTCAGTGACGAGTATATAGTCTTACATAGAGTAAATGCTCAATTAATGCCTGTTGAATTACTTGAATATGAATAGAATGGCATAAAAGGAATAATGTTTTAATCCATTAGAATCTACTAAAATATTATTAAAGATTAGTTTCTCTGAGTCCTGAGAGAAGAAGACCTGGCACAGATAAATTTTGTTAGTAGAGAAGAGAGGAAGGGAAGTCTGGAGGACAAGACATCACTTAGGAGGGCCAACATGGAGATCCTGGAAAGTTGGGGTAGGCATAAAGATATTGGACTGTGGGGTGTGAAGAAGGCAGTGTGGTATAAGGAATTGAATGATGGACCTATCAACAGAAAGACTCAGGTTCAAATATTGCCTCAGGAACTTAATATGTGACTGAGCAAATCACTTTACATTTCTAGACCTTATTTTCCTTATTTGTAAAATGAAGGACTTGGACTTCATAACCTTCAAAGTTTCTTCCATCTCTAAATCTACGATCTTAGGGAAAGGGCATAGGTTTTAGATTTGGAGGTCCTGAGTTCAAATACTGAGTCTGCCTCTTATTCTTTAGACTTTTGTTGAGGACTACACTTGTGGTTCCATTGATGTGAGGACTATACTAAGGAAACTTCTATCAAAATGGAGCTCTGTATCTGCTCTACAGTCTTAGAGAGCTGCATGGGGCCCAGAGAGGTTATGTACTTTGCCCAGGGTCACACAGCTACAAAAATAAAGAATCTGGACAAGATGACCTCCGAGATTCATTTTTTCTTGGAATCTTTGGAAACCCCATGACAGTGGGAGAGGAATCACTAAAGGAACACCTCTGAGTTCATAATTTTCCCTCATACAGGTGAGCAGTTGTGGTGAGGAGATAGGTTTTCCATGAAACTGTCCTAGGGAAAAGTGCAATTGATTGTTCTCCAGGGTCTCAAGAACCAAAACTGCTAAAGGCCTCATTTCTTATACTTGTACAGCCAGGTCTAGGGCATTATTAGAAAGTCACTGCATCCTTAGAGATTTCTTTTTTATTTTTTTCTGCACCTTATCTCTCTGACTACTGACCTAGATGGAAGGGACTTTCTACCTTAATTCAAGGTCTATCACAATTCTTTGCTGAACTGAACTGTATTGAATTCTTGAAAGCTAAGATACTTGTATGCCTGTGAAATTAGCTTCAACTAATGCCAATTTCTTCTCACTTTCAGGCTTATTTAAAAAAAAAAAACTTGTAGGGGAGGCCAGGTAGCACAGCGAGTCAGAGCACTGGCTCCAGTGTTGAGAAGACCTGGATCAAATCCGGGCTCAGATACTCAGCACCACACCCAGAAATAATAACTGGCTGTGTAACCTTGAGCAAGTTACTTAACCCCAATTGCTTTAAAAAAAAAAAAAACTTGTAAAATCAGATTTTCTTTGTGAATACTTTATTTTCAATCATTATACTATGTTATAATACAAGCATATGTGCACATTATAGTTTTCAAAAAGCAAACAACCATATTAAATCATATAAATATTGCCACCTGGAAAACTCAGGATAATGAATTTTTAAAAAATCTTTTTTAAAGCAAAAATTATATGATAAGCCAAGACAATAGGAGGTGAGCAATGAGCTCCAAGTAAGACACAAAAAAGAGGGATCATAGATTTAAAGCTAATTTAAATACCTCATTTTGCATATGAGGAAACTGAGGCAAGCATAGGAAGGTTAAGTGAGTTGCCCAAGGGCTCATAGATAGTAAGCACCACATGTGGGTTCTGAGCCTTGGTATTCTGTGACTCCAAAGCTACCACATTTTCTATATCACCTTTTGGGGCTAAGCTTTGATTCATCTGTACTAGAAAATTAGTTTGGTGTGCCCAAGATTTAATTAATTTATTAATTTAACAGGCATTTTATTGAATGCCTCCCTACAAGCAAGTCATTCAATAAATTCTAGGGCTATAATCCTTTCCCTTAAGGAGCTTACCATCCCTGTAACTTGTTTGGGTTCTGCCAGAATCAATTAATTTGCCAAACTTCTAATCTGCTGATGTATTTATATTGTTATTTTTATTTTGGCAAAATTCATGGGAAATGTTGTGAGTTTGGTACATTAATCAATCAGTGATACTTCCCTTCTCTCTGAGGACAATTAGGTTGAACTGAAAACTATGAAAGCTGTGGGCACATTCCACTGAGTTTGCTCCTAGTCTGATGGGACAACAAGTTAGGAAAGAAAAAGAGAAAATCTGACTCACCTGATTACTTTGATGAGCTTTTTCTATAGTTAAATATATTTTCAGAAGGCAAAACCAGTTTCTCATACTTAACTCAGGGGAAAAGATCCAAACAGTGATCTTCTAAAATATGAGGAGTCAATGTAGCAAGGTGATGGGCATAATGAGCAAAGAAAGGCCAAAAAGGAATAGATGAAGAAAAAGGAAATATTGTCAGTATTATATTCAGTAATTCTTAAACCATAACCTCAGTGGTTAAGGTCATCTCTCCTAGTTTGTCGTGTGGAAGTTGGAGGACTATGAGAATTCCACCTCCTCCATGAAGCCTTTCCCGACTTCCTTCCTTCCTTCCTTCCTTCCTTCCTTCCTTCCTTCCTTCCTTTCTCTCTAGATATAAATAAAGTTTAGAATATAGATGCATGTATAGATAAGGTACCTTAGAATTCACCTGGTTCAACCCTCTTATTTTACAGATGAGGAAAGTGAGGCATAGAGCATTTAAATGACTTGCCCAGAGTCACATAATCCTTATCAATGTCTTGGGTAATGCCAGAGATAGGAGACAAGTTTCTCAAATTTGTCAACACTATAAAGCTGGCAGAGTAAAAATCTAGGTGATCAAGTAAGAACCCCAAAAGAGAAAGCTCCTGCACCAAATCTATAAAGATGAAATTTGATAGACACAAAAGAAAAGTCTTAGACTTAGGTTAAAAACAAAACAAAACAAAACAAAACTTTAAGAATATCTACTGGGGTAGGTATGACTAAAACACCATTCCTCTGAAAAAAAGATTTAGGGGCTTTAGTGGGCTTCAAATGTAATATAAGTCATTAGTGAATTCGGGTCTTCTGCTTGAAATCCAGCACAAATTCCACTGCACCAAAATAGTTTGCATTACACGAATCACACAATTATTTGCTGTCTTGTCTATTTGACTTTGGATTCATGTCACTAAATCTTGTTTCACTCACTAGATTATGAACTGATTTAGAGCATGGACCATATCTTATCTATCTTCCTCCCTGTAATACCTAGCACAATAATTAAGGGTTGTGGATCTACTTGGCATGATCTCTTCCTGCCTCAGTTTCCTTGATTGTAAAATCCAGGGGTTGAACTTGTTCATCTCTCCGTTCCCTTCCACATCTAAAATTTGATGACTCTGTAATTCTAACTTTCCCCTCAACAACTGGGGAGACCTTGCTAGGACTAGGCAAAGAGCTGGCCCCTGACTACTTTACAACCTGCAGGTGCTGCTGTGGTATAAGGATAGGCAAAAGAAATACATCAAACAATAGGGATGAAAAGACTTCTTCCTTTAAAAAAAATGGTTTCTGTTTATATCCCACGTGAGGTAGCAGGTTTCCATCTCTCTGTGAAAGGACTTGGGTTGGTTTCCCGAACATGGCCAGAACAGGAGGGTGTGTTTTCTAGCCAGCTGGACCTTCATATCTGAAAGGATGTCCTGTTTACATTTGGCACTAGAGCTTAGTAATTGCACTGCCTGACTGCCCCAGAAATGAGGTGAAACACAAGAGGGGCTGATGTCTCAAAATGGATTTTTCACACAAATTTGAAAAATGACACTCGTATGACCCCTATCATCATACCACCCGGGATTAGTTTTCTAAAGGTCTATATTTAAAAAGAATACAAACGTAGGAGGGTGAGGCTGTGGCATCCATGGAATGCATTTTGGGGTTGCTTGGAGGATTTTTTTTCCTTCTCTCTCTTTCTCTTTTCTTTCTTTCTCTTTTTTCCCCCTGCCCGAACAAAGAGAATAGAGAGAGTCAGGAGCTTGGCTGACTGCCAAACTCATTTCATGAAATGACCTGTATAGGTAACTGAACACCATACAGTGGAATATTATCATAGCAAAGCATCCAGGAAGAAGAAAATTAATAGAGCGGAGTTATTTTAAGGGTAGAAAAGATTTTGTTTTTCTTTTAAGAGAGAAGTTAACTTTAAGGGCAGGTGGTGAGAGAAATAGAACAGGAATACAGGGATTGAAAAAGTAACTTGTGAATCAGAGTTTGGCACAGTAGTTCTTAACTACCCGAGTGAAAAGGATCCATTTTTCCCCAGTTTGTCTATCATAGAAGTTCAGTCATTGTGAACATCCTAGTTCATACATTTCTCCATCCATCCATCCATCCATCCATCCATCCATCCATGCAATTCAGTTTAAGAAACATTTATTTATTTTTATTTATTCATTTTCTTTTACAAGACCACATGTCCTTATTTTGCTCACTTCAGAAATGCAGGGGGCAGCTCCTGGGAATTTGTTTTCTTTCCTGAGCAGGTTCACTCCTCTTTTTTTTTTTTTTTTTTAAGCAATCGGGGTTAAGTAACTTGCTCAAGGTTACACGGCCAGTTATTTCTGGGTGTGGTGCTGAGTATCTGAGCCTGGATTTGATCCAGGTCATCCTCGACACTGGAGCCGGTGCTCTTACTCGCTGAGCCACCTGGCCGTCCCTAAGCAATTGGGGTTAAGTAACTTGCTCAAGGTTACACGGCCAGGTGTTTCTGGGTAGGTGCTAAGTGTCTGAGCCCGGGATTCAATCTCCAGGTCTTCTCAACACTGGAGCCGGTGCTCTTACTCGTTGTGCTACCTGGCCGCCCCGGTTCACTCCTCTTTAGACAACTTGGTGGTCCCTCTTCTCAGGGGTTTACCATATTAATGCTGAACTTAATGCAGATACCCAATCTGCTTTGCTCTTTGCAGCTCTAAACTCCTGAACTCAGGAGTTCTGCTAGCTGTAGTCTCCCCAGTAACAGGGTTTACAGGTATGTGTGCCATGCCCAGCTCAGCAAAGATTTATTAATCCTTTACCATGTGTAAAATATTGTGCTAAATCCTGGATATACAAACAAGACCAAAAAAGCAGTCTCTTCCCTTAAGGAGTTTATATATTGTAATTCGGGGTGGGGTGGGTAGGTGGCAGAGGGATGAACTCAGTAGGGCATCAATCAGTAAGCATTTAGTAAGAATTTACTATGTGCCAGGCATTGTGCCAGGTATATAAAGAATGAAACAATATCTATGCTTAAGGGATTTGCATTCTAACTATATGCAAAAGAAGGAAATAAAAAATGCATAGGAAGTGAAACTATGTAATATCAAGTGTGAGAGAGTGCTAATAGCTAAAGTGTGTGTGTGTGTGTGTGTGTATGTGTGTGTGTGTGTGTGTGTGAGTGTGAGGGGAAGAGATGGTGGGGCAGCTAGGTAGGCCAATGGATAGAGTTTTGGACCTAGAATTAGGAAGATCTGAGTTCAAATCCTGCCTCAGACATTAATTAGCTCTATGTCTCCTGAGCAAGCTTACCCTCTATTTACCTTGGTTTCCTCATTTGTAAAATGATGATAATAGCAGCACCTATGTCTCTGTGTTGTGCTGAGGATTAAATGAGATAAAAAAAGTCCTTAACAAAGAACTGGTATACAGTAAGCACTACATAAATGTTTTTATTATTAGTCAGAAAATGTTTCATTTAGAAGGTAGATCGTAAGTGTGCTTTGAAGGAATTTAGGGATTCTATGAGGAGATGAGAAGAGTATATATTTGAGATGAGAAGAGAATATATTTTAGATATAGAGAACCATTTACATAAAGGCATGGAGGTATGGAGATGAAATATTGTTTAGGGGCAACAATTAGACCAGTGAGACTGGAAGTGGGAGCCAGATTGTGAAGAGATTTCATTAGTTCATTTATTCATTCAGAATTGAACACTTATTGAGAACTTCATTTGTAGACCATCTTTTTCATGAGAACTTTCCTGTTGATTCCAGCACATATTAATGTGACTTTCAATTTCTATAACACTTATAGTCTGTAACAGAGGTATCATTCACTCTGCCCAGGGCATCCCACAAAACTCCTAAGTAGGACTGGAACCAAGTGAAAATGTGATTGGGAAGTATTTAACAAAATAAATTAAAATATGATAAAGCATAGATAATGTTAATTGGTTTTCTATGCTCCTGAAGGGATCCTTACAGATGATTTATGGCATCCTCCTTTCTATTTGAGTTTGACCACTAGTCAAGGTCAGTTTTTATTTAGACCAGGTCTAAATAAAAAAATTTAGCTCATAGGGGTGGCTAGGTAGTGCAGTGAATAGAGTACCTGCACTGAAGTCAGGAGGACTTGAGTTCAAATTTGGCCTCAGACACTTAACACTTACTAGCCATGTGACCTTGGGCAAGTCAATGCCAATTGCCTTGCCTTCCCCCCTCCAAAAAAATGCACAAAAAAATAAATAAAATTTTTTGCTCTTAACAATATATTGTTTTGGGTTGTTGCTGATTATTTTATGTTTCCATGTCTTATTTCCCAAATTAGAGTTTAAGCTTCTTTAGGGCCCAGTCCAAGCTGCTCATTATCTTCTCACTGAGCAAGCAAAATGATTGATGAGTGAGGAGATAGTAGGGCACCTCACACATCTCTAATAGGCAATCTTTGGGATAAGAACAGGCCAAACAGCTCTCCATGTTGGTACTTTACTCATTGTGCTTGTGTATTCATTACATATAACAAATGGCAGGATATTGCCTATACATTATGTGAATTTGATGATGCCAGTGCCTGCTCCAGGAAGAAATGGTCCCAGAATAAGAGATGGAACAGCCACGTAAATGAATACCTGGGTACTCATAAAGCACCATTCATCACAGATTAGGAAGACAACTATATTTGTTTCAATCTAGAGGTAAGAGAACAATTGGGCTGGCAGTTAAGAATACAGTACTATATTTGTTCTTAGGTCTTTTTAAATGTTGTGTGGAATTTAGGGAGTAAGGTAAAGTATTAAAGAACATTATAGAGATCTGAAAGCCCTTGTTTGTATATTTACATCTTTGAACAAGCTCATTCTGACTCCATAACTCCTTAATTAGAGGCACAGTCATTTTCTTTTCTGTAGGGCATTTTTTTTTACCCTCACAATACAAGCATACATTTGGTAACTAATACCAGCAATTAGCCTCATCTGCTATGTAAATGAGTGTAATTGCAATTAAATACTTTAGTAGGCCCAAAGGGAAAACATGCAATCATTGCAAAGTAAGTAGGAGAACATGGTTAAGGGACATTTAGGAGTGTTAACTGAAGTGCCTTTTCCCCCCATGGTGTCTGTGGGGTCTATAATGCTTTCTGCAGTGAATTATTTCACTCAGAGCCATAGATCGTAACTCATACTCCTTTTTTCCTGCAGAGACCTAGGAAATGGTGAGAACAAGATATTGTCCTTTTCAGAATTATAGGGCTTAGCATTATTTCAGTTCAAAAAGTTGGATTCCTTCCACTGTGGGCACAGGACACAAGAAGCCCAAGTTAGGGATGGGTGTATACACACACACACACACACACACACACACTGTATGTGTGTAGGTGTGGGGTTGGGGAGGGGTGGGGGTTGAAGAAGATTAGCTTGTTCAAAAAGAAGAGATTCTTTCTTTTTGCATCAGTGGTCATTTTCCATTGATTAATAAATTCATTCAACAAGTGCCTCCAAGAAGCAAGGTTTGTCTTATGAAGTGGATAGGTCCCTGAGACTCAGAATTAGGGAGACCTGGGTTCAAATTCCACCTCAGATGCTTGTTAGCTGCATGACCCTGAGCAAGTCACTCAGCC
Organism: Petaurus breviceps papuanus; assembly: GCF_028583685.1. Taxonomy (NCBI): domain Eukaryota; kingdom Metazoa; phylum Chordata; class Mammalia; order Diprotodontia; family Petauridae; genus Petaurus; species Petaurus breviceps. The sequence continues at coordinate 2,518,828 of NW_027186296.1, read as the reverse complement.
TCTTTTTACCTCAGTTTCCTCATTTGCAAAATGAGGAGGCTGGGCTGGATAGACTCTAAGATCTCTCCCAGCTCTAAATCAATTATTCTGTGACCCAGGTTCAGCAGAGCATGAAAAGATGAGTGTGATGCAATGCCACACACTAGATTGTGCTAATCTACCATTACCACAGCAGACTAAGGGGGAGAAGATAGGCAAAAACTGTAACTACTAAATAAGTCAGAGGACGAAGGTTTTTTTTTTTTTAAAGTGTTTCTGGGTGGGTGCTAAGTGTCTGAGCCTGGATTCAATCCCAGGTCATTCCAACTCTGGGGCCAGTGCTCTTACTCGCTGTGCTACCTGGCCGCCCCAAGGATGAAGGTTTTAAAAGAAAAACTGAAGAAAGGGGGAGCTTAGAATCAGGGAAGGTATCTCTGGCAATTGTGTCATAATGGGAAAGACCAGGATCTGGAATCAGGGAAAGCCTAGGTTTCTATCACAGCTCCAACAGTTAGACTGTAGGCTTCTCTCCAAGTCATCTAACTTCACTGTACCTAAGTTTCCCTATCTTTAAAAAGGGGCCCACTTCCTAGGGTTGTTGTGATGAGAGTGCTTTGACAGTATTAAATACTTATATAACTTAGAGTGCTTTGAGAGTAACTTAGAGGCAGCTATATGGCTTAGCGAGCAGTGTGCCAGGCCTGAAGTTAGGATGATCGGAGTTCAAATTCAGCATCAGGCACTTTGTAATTGTATGAATGGGCAAATTGTTGATCTGTCTGCTTTCTAAATTGTAAAGTGGGAATGATTACAACACCTACCCTAAGGAGTTGTTGTGAGGATCAAAAGTGCCTAGAATAATATCTAGTCCTTAGTAGATGCTTAAAAAATTCATGTTCCCTTCCCTAAATGTGAATTATTACTACCTGGTTGGGGTTATCAAGGAAGACTTTATGGAGGAAGTAGCATTTTGTGTGGACTTTGAAAACTGGGCAATGGAGAGTGAGGCAAGATGTTAGGGAGCAAAGACAGAGATATGGAAAAGTACAGGGGAGTAGCTGGGAAATAGTGAGGTTAGTTTGGCTAGAACACCAAGGTGTCGTGGCTTGGGTGTTGCTGTCCTTAACAGAAATAGCAAAGTTCAGGGGAAGGAGAAGAATAGGGTGAGTTTAGTTTTGGACAGGTTGAAGCTGAGGTAGAAGCAGCACATTTCAATGGAAATGATTAATAAACAGCAGTTTGGGCCTAGGAATACAGATCTGGTAGTGTTCTATGTAAAGATCTGTGTACTTATTGAAGTTACAGCAGTGGATAAGATCAACAAGGGTGTGTAAAGGGAGGAAAATGACAAAAACTGAGCATTGAAGAGTTATGTTTGTTGAAGTGGAGTAAAGATCTCCTATATTTAGGGATTGGGAGGCAGAAGAGGCACCAGCAAAGAGACAGAGAAACAGTTGTTACAAAGGTAGGAAGAAAACTAAGAGTTGTGTTATGGAAACCAGGCAAGTACAGTTTTCAAGAAGGAAGGTGTGGTAGCAATATCAGGTAATACAGGAAAGTTATAGGTTGAAGAAGTAGAAAAGGCCATTGTATTCATTAATTACAAGTTTATAGAAGGGCTTTAAGAAAAGATTCTAATAGAATAATATTAGTGGAAACCAGTATTCATGGAATGAATGAATCGGCAGGCAGGGTGAGGGAGGCAGTGTTTGCAGACTCCTGGCTCTCAAAATGTTGTTCTGGACACCTGGGGGTCCTCAAGAACCTTTTGGGGAGTCCATGAGGTCAAAACTATTTTCATAACAATACCAAGATGTTTAAATTTCAAATATGGTAAATAGTGATAGATCTAACCTATATAAACAAAAGCTCTTAGGGGTATCCTCAGTAATTTTGAAGTCTAGAGGGTCCTCAAAATGTTTGAGCTATTAAATTTCTTAAGTTTGTGGTCTAATGAGAAAACAGTGTTCCAGTTCTAACATTCTGCGATTCTCTGAAAGCAACAATAAAAATGTACTGGGATTTCTTTGTTTCAGAAAGTGGCAGGATGATATATAATGAGATTTCATTTCCCCCAAATTCGCTCTAACCATTTTTTTTTTCAAAGAGAAAAGCAAATGGAAAGCCCAAAGAATCAAGGGAAAAAAAAATAAACAGCCTAAGTCTTTTCAGTCATTTCCAGGAAAGAGGAAAGTAGGAAGGCTTCTTCTTTCCTGCTCTTTGAAGTTCAAGTTGCCTTGCTGAAAGTCCCAAGTTAAGGGGTATAGGAGTTTTCAAAGACTTGGTAGAGCTGAACTGTCTTTGCAGAGAAAGGAAGGCAATTAATTGGCCAGATGTTTAATATGTACAGTTTAGAGGACAACTTTAATAACAAACAGAAGAGTACCTTGTTTCCCATAACCTGTGCCATCTGAAAGTACATTTAGGAGCTTCCTTTACTCTGGAGGGAAAAAAAAGGCACACGTGTACAAATACACACATTCTGATCCCAACCAATTTAAACATAATACTAAGAGAGATCATTACAGATGTTAGTGAAATAGGTAACTTTCCACTCTTGTGGAAGGAGTTTATGAAGTCTGCATTTTCTAAAGTTAAGCCTACCCTTAGAGAGCAATTAATCAAGCACAATAGGAATGTTTGGGATTAAAATGCCCCAGTAGAGTCAAGTCCTATTTTCACAGTTTAAATCTGGTGGCTTCCCCCAGGACCTCAAATCCAATACATTTTTTAAAAAAAGATCTGGTGACTTTTTAATGGGCTAAGGGAGGTAGGGGGTAGGAAATATGCTCCTAGAAGGAAGCAGGGACCTGGTACGTACCTTTTTTCACCCCATCATTAAGGTGCAATTTTTAAAAAGCCATGTCATTTTCAGAATGAAATGAGAGGAGAGAGTTTGAGTGGTAGGCTAACTCACTCCATTATCCATGACAGGCAACTAGTGAGGGAGATATATGCTAAGACAATGTATAAAAGGTGTCTACACTGTAAAGGCCTCTCTTAGCTGGTGAGAAGAGAACAAATCTAACTGATTTCATTCCAAACTCCTCTAATTTGCTTAAGGTAGAATTGGCTCATTTGTCATCCTCAGGGATTTGTCCCCTATCTCAAAGTTTACTCTTTCCATTTACATCTACAATAAAGTCCACATACTTAGCACAATGGTTATGTGTCCATCTGTGCACCATAAAAACAAACTGACTTCAAGGCAGCTGACTAATGTAGTGATGGATGAGTTTTAATGAAACTTTGGTTTTGGTGGCTACTAACTAATGCTAAATCTGCTTAAAGGTTTTGCTTTTTTTCTTCAATTTAGAAATGCCCAGGAAAAATAACAACAAACAACAACCTGCTTCTCACTAAGCTAATATTACCATTTTGCTGGAGGAATGTTTTTCATAGCACTCTGGGGTTAGGGTGGTCAAATCCAACAACTGTTTTTAAATGTCTGTTAGTTTTCAAGGAAGCCAACATCAACGATTACTTTGATTACTTTGCTGTTAACTGTGTCTTCTGTCCTTCCAAAAGAACAAAAAAAAAAAAAAGAAAGAGAGAGAGTGGGGGTGGGAAGGGAGAGTTCAAAACATGAAACTTCAAGTGATTTGTGGGTTTTCTTCTATCCTTTGTTCTATTTGATTCTTTACCTCCTGAGACAGTGAAAGCAGCAAGCCAAGCCCTCAGTATAATTACAGGTTTGAAAACTGGACAGTCTTGCCAACGGTACTGCATTGATCAAATCTAACTTCCCAGCCTCAGCGTGGGTCTCTAGGCACTCTAATTCACTCACTGCTGGGCCAAAAGATCCTGGCCTGGGAGTAACTCAAACCTACATGTGGAAGGTTGCTTCTACTGATTTTCTCAGCAGACTCTAGATGCCCAACTTGACTGATAAATGTTGTTTGGAAAGGGAAGTTGTCTAGAAGGTGATAAAAATAACTTTGTTTATATTCTTCAGCATGCAAAACAAAGCCACAAAGTTCTCAGACCCCACTTCCAAGTTTTTTGGTCTAGACAGATCACCCAGCCTGGTTTTGACCTTCTCTACTCAGTTATATATTTGCTCTTGGTGTAGAAATTACAGGCAACCAATCATGGGGACACCATTCAGCTGATCTCCTCCCTTTCTTGTCCTTTCTTTTTCCTTTTTAGTGCCACAAAATATGTCCTTGGATCTTCCTCATTAATTTCTTCTAGTCAACAGTGGAGTATGCTCCCAAACTGCTTTTTCTTGTTTTCAGTGACCAAAAGGCAAAGACCTCAAAGAGAAAGAGAACTTTAGGCTTTATTTTTTATTAAAAGACCCCATATTACCTTGGCTTAACTTTCTGAAATCATGAGATAGTCACTAGATTGGAAACCATGCATATATTAGAATGAGATCCCACTTGTTTTTAAACCTCAAAGAAGGCTTTAGTTCTATTGTGTGTTTAATCTCATACATTTCTGCTATACTTGATTTATTGCTCTCAAATGACGACCTTACTCATCACCTTCATCCTTGTAGAAGAATCTCATTTCAAATTTTTTAAGTCAGGTACATTTTTAAAGAAAACAAATGTTAGGGACAAAGGTTAGGAATTGGCTCATCCCTTTACAAAGGGGGATAAATTCTGTTTGTGTGTTTGTGTGTGTGTGTGTGTGTGTGTATGTGTGGTATAAGTAGGGTGTTTTTTTTTTTTGCCTGAATCTCAGACAACTTAAAACGAAGCAACCTGATCACCAAGGAAATTCTTTTCAATTAATCAAACAATCAAGGGAAATCAAGGGAGAACTTAGTAAGTATTACTATGTTCCAGGTAGTTTATTAGGAGTCTGGGATTTAAATAAAAAACAAAAACAAAAAACCAGTCCCTGCCTTCAAGCTTTCTATAGAGTTTCTAAGGGGTTATGCAATATGTTCACAGATCAGTAAGATACAAGGGGGTCGGTCGGATGGATCTCTGATTACACTTTGCATCCCATGCCTCCTCCCATACACTCTGTAATCTAGAAAAATTGGCTTACATTTTTTTTCAGGCCAAAACAATAGTTTATTATTTCAGCATTCAGCAACATCTCAGCCATCAAAAATAAAACTCTAACACCAAGGACGGAAGGAAGTCTTCTCTACAGCATGTAGGCTGCATCAGGAGCCCATCCAGAGTGCCAAAGGTGGGAAGGATAGTGGTTATTCATTCGTCCAAAAAATTAGGAAGTGCAGAATTCAGGGCCCACTGCTCATTTCTGAGCTGGCATAAGGTCATCGATAGACTGGCCCTGTTCCAAATGCTTCTCCCTCTCAATGAGCAACTTCACACCATCCACCACCATCTGCACCAGTTCAACCTCCGAGAAGCCCAGTCGGTCAGCATTGGAGATGTCAAAGACACCACCCACAGATGCTGTGTCCACACCCCCATCCCCCTCTTCTGCAGCCTCGATTTCTTAAGCACCTCACCAAACGTCTCATGCTTTCCCAGATGAGGGAGCTTGATGTGGACACCTGCACAGAGGCCTGTGCCCAGGTTGGAGGGGCATGTCAGGATGTAGCCCAGGTGAGGATTCCACATGAACTCATAGTTCTTGGTCTTAAAAAGGGTGAGCCTGGTGCAGAATCGTGTGAACACCTCCTTCATGTTACCTCCCTTCTGCATGGAGATGACCCTCAGGTGATCTTCCTCATTGATCCACACCAGAAAGGTCTTGTTGTCATTGTGCCAAATGCCCCTGCCATCGGGCCAGTCTCGGGCCATGCCAGACGCCAAGAGGAGCGGGGAGACAGGCTTGTCGAAGAGGAAGCGGGCATGGATCAGCTGCTGCTGTTCCTGCTCAGTCATGTTCTTCAAAGCATAGTACTTGCCATTCAGGTCACCTTCTAGGCTGGCCGGAGCTTCCACAGGCAGCTTCTCTATGGCCCGGCTCTCACCTCGGCTACAATGTGGGAGCAGGCAGAATCCTCGGATGCTCCGGCCAGTTCGAACATACGAACTCAGCACATCATTAGGATCCAGGTCATCACCACCCTGCAGATAGTCAGGGTTAAGATCAGTCCTATGCTCATCTGAAGGCTTGTAGCCTCCATGTCGGCCCTCAATAATAGGATCAAACAGTGCCTTGAGCATGTCATAGCTCTCTTCATCTCCAGCCACACAGCCCACAGTCATGATGAATGGGTGCCCTGGATTGTCTACACTGGCCTGGATGACATCGTACAGGGTGAAGCCGCTTGGTGTGGCCTTATCTCCAAGTTTTTCATAGAGCTCAGGAGTCAGCACCTTCTCCATGTGCGAGAAGAGGTCGAGATATTCCTCCTCGGTGGGGAAGCGGGACCTCAGCATGTTGTGGTGAGGGTGCTCTGAGGGTCGCAGAAGGCGACAAGGTTGGGGGATGCTGCTGCTACTGCTGTTGCTGCTCTGCGATCCCAGGCTACGAAGCCCGAGCTCAGTCACCGACTCTGGCTTACTTTTTTTTTAATTAAAAAATTTGTTTTTTTTTCTGCTTTTTGGAGGGCAATTGGAGTTAAGTGACTTGCCCAAAGTCACACAGCTAGTAAGTGTTAAGTGTCTGAGGTCAAACTCCAGGGCCGATGCTCTGTTCACTATGCCACCTAGCGACCCCTATTGGCTTACTTTTTAAGGAATATCTAGGAAGTAATTTTGGTGATGGAAGGCACTAGAAACTGAGGGAAATCAGAAAGGTCTCTTGAAGGAGATGGAACTTGAGATTGGACTTGAATGGAGCTGGAGGTCACAAGAGGCAAAGGGGAGAGTTAGAGTATTCTAGGCATGACGGACAGAATGAAAAGGAATCAAGGTGGGAGATGAAACTGTGCAGAAGGAACAGCATGGAAGCTAATGTGTCTAGATTGTAGAGTGTATGTTACAATAACCCTGAGAGAGAGCAGTTAAGTGACTTGCCCAAGGTCACATAGCTAGTTTTTGTGTTAAGTGTCTGAGGCTGGATTTGAACTCAGGTCCTCCTGACTCCAGGGCTGGGCTCTATTCACTGCCACCTAGCCTCCCCCCCCCCTGCCTCCAGAGGTGCCATTATTAATACCTCCATTTTACAGTTGAGGAAACTGAGACAGACAAGTTAAGTGATTTCCTCAGGGTCACATAGCTAAGTGTGTGTGTATGGGTTGTCCAATTTGAACTCTGGTCCTCCTGCCTTTCAGTCTGGCACTCTATCCACTGAACCTTCTTCCTACCTCTTAGATAAGTTGTATTATTACAATGGCAAAAAAAAAATAATTGATGAATGGAGAAATCCAGGTAGACATAGTGAAAGAGATATCTGAAGAGATGATATTTGTAGATGACACAAGAGTTTGGAGACTAATACATAGGAACTTAGAACCAGAATTGAATAAAATCCTATCAAGCTAGAGAACAATATGCTGAAATTGAATAGAGATAAATGTAAAGTTGTATGATTGGGTTCAAACAATCAACTTCAAATTGGAGGAAATGTGCCTAGCCAACTGTTCATCTGAAAAATATGTCTCTCTCTCTCTCTCTCTCTCTCTCTCTCCTACCCACCCAACCTCAGCAATAAAACAAAGCTTTAGTGGTTAAAGCACAAATGATAGGACTTAGAGCCAGAAGGTACCCTAGACATCCTCTGATTCAGCATCATCATTTTACAGATGAGTAAACCGAGGCACAATAATTTAAGTGACTACACAGCCAGGAATACCAGAGCTGAAATTTTAACAAAGGTCTTTTGATCTGAATTAATTTCATAGGGTATATACATGGACCTCTTCTTTTTCACAGTGCAGCTCCCATTACAATAGCAACTCAAAGTTTATTTGCCAGTTATTTCTCTGATTACCTGGAAAGAGGTTTTGCATCTGAATTCTTAGAGATCCCTTCTGTTTCAAGCTGTGAGTACAGGCTTCATAGACAACTATATATATTTATAGGTATATATAATAATCTATATATGTATATACAATATATTTATATATATGTATTTATATATCAGGACCTATGCTTCATTTTATCTGCAGGGGTAAATCAGAAAGACAGAAAGATCCCTATCTTCAGGGAAAAATTAGTGTTAGTATATAGTTCTTGATCTAACTACAAGGGTAGTCTGAGCATTAGTATAGTGGGAAAAAGTACCAGATTTATGGTAAGGGGATCTAGGTTCAAATCCCAGCTGATACTCATTGTGTGATGTTGGACAAAAAGTCCCTTAATTTCTCCAGGCTTCAGTTTCCTCATTGTAAAATTAGAAGGTTGAACTAGATGTCCAATGTTCCTTTCAACTTTCTATCTGTTATCCTATGATTCTTCTTAAATTCAACTAGGGTTGGCCAGGCATTTTCCAAAGCCAGAATCAAATACCAACATTTGTGGCATTTCCGATTCTTACTGGATTTCCCCCTAGGACAAATGTACTCATGTTGTTTCAGGATTTCCAGTTTGGTCCTGCCTAGAAACCAGAAGCTGGAGTTATCTAAAAAAGATAAGGTCAGAACCTTCATAAAAGGTGGTTTGGAGTTTGGTTTCAAAGGTCAGAGATGGTTCAGAGGGAGAGGAAAGGATAGGGGCCAAATTGTGGGTTGGACTGAAGGGAGGGAAGGGGGTGTTGGCTAGCACCCATTTCTGTTTTTATCCTAAGGGAGGAGTATTGATGTGAAGAGAAAAACAATTTTCCACTGAAATAGGTAGCCAGTTAAATAGGTATATTTTAGTTACTGATAGTCTTATCTCCAGTCTCAGAGATAAGCAAAACAAGAAATAGAGTGTACAAATTATCAGTATGATAGGAGGGTCAGACATGACAAATTGTTTGAAAGGGATGTTGGAGTATGCTCAAAATTATTACATAATTGGCTAAATTTAAACCTAAAGAGTAGTCATCTCTGAAGGTGTGTGGGTGGAAAGGGTAAGGGTCAGATGAAAAACAATAGCCTTTATTTTCATAATACACTTTAATTTTAGACCAGAGCCTAGGCAAGACGATTCAGTGATCATGAATTTTTTTTTAATAATCCTGATTTTTTTGAACTGAGATTCACCTTAGTCCCATGGAGCACACATTTTTTTTTCCTGTCTAGCTACTATATCCAGTGTATTTTTCTGGCCTCCTCATAAGTGGAATTGTCTCAGCCTTTTCCCTGCAGAACAAAAAACATAAACATGAGGTGCATGAAAATGGAAACAGGATCTTGCTTCTCACTGTTTCACAACGGTACTTAGCAGTGACCTTTGACTTTCATTAAGATGCTGTGGAAAACTTAGGGATCTTGGGTGCACAGCTCACCGTGGGAATTTCTTTTTTTGTTTTGTTTTGGTTGTTATTGTTGTTGTCTCTCTCCTCCTGGATTTTGGATTTCCATGGGGCCACAATGTCAATTAAGCCACCTTGAAGACCTCTAAGAGACCTTATTTGGCAATGATGTTAGAGGCTGAGATTTGGCTGGGGCTACCGTCACTAGGAGGTCAGTTAAAAATCCTCTAAAATTTTCGTGGGAAAAGGAAAGAAGAGTGTTTTCCACAGTTGGGTCTATTGATTGCACCTATTTGTGTGCAGTAGTGTGGATTTTGTGAAGATATGCCTACATGCTACTCTTATCATGATGTGAAGGTGATCTGTCTTCTTGAAGGATCTGCCAGTAGATCTTGGTTTAAACAGATTTTACCCAAGCTGGAGATGTTTCTGATATGAACCTAGGGACAAATTTTATCTTCTTTCCAAGGAGAATTCATCATCTAGTGGCCAAATAGCTGGAGATGAGATTCTCTATACTTAGCTAGGTAATGAATTCTCTGGCCATGATGACCCATAAAACAGATTAAATACAAAATGATCCCCATTTCTGTGCAGTCTACATATTTTAGTTATTAACTGTCAATCTAAACAGATTTCTAAAATTTATGATCCTATTTCAAATTTTATTGGGTTTCATTAGGATCTTATATGCCCATCAAAGAAAAAAAAATCTCACTATGTATTCTGATGGAAAGATCTTAAAAATCTATTCCTCAGAATGCCCCTGAATAGGAAAATGGCTGAACAAGTTGTGGTATATGATTGTAATGGAATACTATTGTTCTATAAGGAATGGCAAGCAGGCTGATTTCAGAAAAATGTGGAAAGACTTACAAGAACTGATACAAAGTGAAGTGAGCAGAACCAGGAGAACAATGTACACATTAACAGCAATGTTATATGGTGATCAATGGTGAATGACTTAGCAATTCAATGATCCAAGATAAATCCCAAGGACTTATGATGAAAAATGCTATCCATACCTAGAGAAAGAATTGATGAGTATGAATGCAGATTGAAGCATGCTATTTTTCACTTTATTTTTTTGTGGGGGGGGATTTTTTTTCCCTTTTGGTCTGTATAATCTTTTACAAAATGACTAATATGGAAACGTGTTTTGCATGATTGCACATGTAGAACCTATATAAAATTGCTTATTGCCTGAGGAAGGGGTGAAGAGAGAGAAGGAGGAAATTTGGACTAAACTTTTTTTTAAAAAGTTAAAAATTGTCTTTACATGTAATTGGGAAGAAAATAAAATATTTTTTAAAACTACCCCTCATCAATGATATTGTATTTATTTTTATATAATTTTATATGACTTGTCTTTACTTAACTGTGCACACATTGTCCATCCTGTCCAGCTCCCCAACCCCCATTAAATTGTGACCCTCTTGAGGAAAGGAAAAGTTCATTGTATCCTCAGGCTTAGCACAGTGCCTAACTAAACAAGTGTTTAATAAATAGCTGCTGACTAATTAATAACCCCCCTTCCCCACTGCCCCACATAGACTGTAAACTTCCTGAGGGTAGGGTTGGTATTGTGTTGGAGGCAGTTCATACAAAAGTTGGCAAACCCACTGTTAATTTTTCAGTTTGATCATTTACAACCTGGAAATTGACAAACAGTACAAATCATGGCTTAATTTATTGTCTTATTGTCTGATTTATAGAACAAAATGGAAAATGGTAATAATTTGATTGAACTTAAAAGTATTTCATGGGCACTTTTTTTTGGAGGGGGCTGGGCAGGGCAATTGGGGTTAAGAGACTTATCCAAGGTCACAAGGCTAGTAAGTGTTAAGTGTCTGAGGCCGGATTTGAACTCAGATCCTCCTGACTCTAGGGCCTGTGCTCTATTCACTGCACTACCTAGCTGCCCTTGGGCATACTTTTTTTTGGGAGTGAGTGCCAATCGTTATAAATTTACCAGCACTGCTGTCAGGAACTGGTTTTACTTTTATCTTTGTAACCACAGAACTTACCACAGTGCCTGGAATATGATAGCCATTTAATAAATGCTTTTGAAACGTATATTTAAATCTTAAATAGGGGGACATGTGACATTTAGGTGTTATTTTTATATACTTCTCTGTTTCATTTTCTTAGTTTGAGAGAAAAGTCTCTAACTAAATGGTATAGTTCAAAAGGTGATTTTAAATATTCTGACAGTGCTTCCTAATTTGTTTCCTTTCCTACAAAATCATTTACACATTTAGGACCAAGCCTACCTGATAATGTGAGGTATCATTCAATGTTCAGTATACTTAGATAATATTGAACAAAAGCAGGAATGATGTAATGCAGTAACAAATTAACATTATCCTAAAGTAACATGTAGCCTCTCAATATCCCAGTTGGTATGTCTTAGCTAATGTTGGAACATTCTTTTCTACACCATTTGCCCAACTGGAGTGCCTCATCTTATCTTTTGGTTTTCTAATCTATGCTAGACTGCCTAATGGCTCAGACACAGAGACTTCTCAATCTCTATGGAAAACTTTAAGGGAGAATGGAATGCCATACCTGCAAAAGAAGAAGTCAGATTTTCTTTTTCTCTATGTATGGATTGTGAAAAAAATCATTTGTTTTTCAGGGGTCAATCACTAATTTACCTAATGTAACTTTTTTTTAAGAGTTTAGAATATTTTGAAACATTAACTACTCTAGGGAATGAAGAACAGATAGTATTATTCCTTATTTGGGAACGGAATAAATAAAATTCATATGGGTTAAGTGATTTACTTATGACCATGTAGCAAATCACATTCTGGTTTTCAACACCCTCATTATACAGGTGAAATAAGGGTGTTCTAAGCCTTAGAAACCCCAATCCTATTTTATCCCAGGGCAGTATTTTATTTATGCATATGTATATACCTAAACAAATACATATACATGCATATGTGTATACTCACATGTATACACACATACATATCCATATTAAAGCATTATGTCTTTATGTATGGAAAGATAGATCCTAAAAGTCAACTTGAAATACATTAGACCTCTCACTTCATAGATATAGTACTGCTAGTGAAGAAACTTCTACCAATTCAGATCAGCCTCCCTGCTCTGCAGCTTATAAATGAACTATAAATTAGAGAGATGCCCAGGATACTAAGAAGTTAAGTGACATCAGGGGTAGGATTAGAACTCCAGTCCTACTGACACTGAGGATGGCTCTGTAACCATTATTCAACTGCCTAAAAAAATTAACTCTATCTGCCTGTGAAATGATTGACCCCAGTGAATATGTGTGTGTGTGTACACATATACTTACATATACTATGATGTATATATGTATGTATGTGTATATATATTACATATATGCTTATTAATATAATAGAAATAAAGTCTCCCAGAAAATCTGCCTTTTCTAGGAAGTCTTTTTGCAGCCTGCTTTAGTACTTCAAAGACCAATCCATGTAGGTGCTTCTTTCATGAATGTAGATCACAAAATCACAATTTCCTCCATATATTAGTAGTTTGTTTCATCTATTTCAGTGGCTCAATGCCTCCCCCCTCCCCATCTCCTGAGGTGGACCTCAATTCAATTCAGTAAACATGCATTAAGCACTTTTTGTGTGCCAGGCACTGTGCTAGGGCTAAAGATACAAATAAGAAAAAAAAAACAGTCCTTACCCTCAGAGAGTTTACTATCTAATGATAGTATATAATAATCTAATGATAGAAGACAACACATAAAAGGAAGCTGGAAAGTGTTGGGGAGAGATAAGCAGAGCTGCAGATAGAAAGTGGAGTGAGCTGGAAAACCCAAATGCTGCTTTCTATAAAGGAAAGCTTTGGGGGTGGGGCCAAGATGGCAGAGTAGAAGCACACAGTTGCCATGGGCTCCTGGTCCAATCACTTCCAATACATGTAAAAGATGACTCTAAACCAACTTGAGAGCTACAGAACCCACAAAGTGACAGAGAAAAACAAATCTCCCACTGAAGGAAGCCAGCAGGTGGACAGGAAGGGTTTATTGCACTGAGCTGGGAACCGAGCACTGTCCATCATGAGCCATGTGGTTCCAGCCCCACGGTGGCCCTGACCAGCAGCTGCCTGAGCAGACTTCAGGAGAGTGAATCATCAGTAGCTGTAGTGGTCTCCAGACTTCTAAATCCATAAATGCCAAAGACAAAGTAAAAGGTCAGTGTGGAACTCTGTGGGAATGGGGCACTGAAGAGCATAATCCAGCCCCTGCCCTTGGAGTGAGAAACAGTGGAAAGGCCATGCAGCCACAGCCTTATGTCTGCTTCCAGAGCTCCTGGACTGCAGATTGTAGGGGGACCAAATGACCATTCAGAGGGTAATGGCTCTTGCTTTAACCCACTTGGATCTGGATTGCAGTCTTGAGTGGTGCTCCTGGGGTGTGTGACCAGTGAGCCAGAGCTTGTGGGGGCTGTACAGAGGGTACCCTCCTAATAGCTCCAGCAGCTGTGAAAACCCCAGCAATTTGGGACATAGCTCTTTCCATTCTGGAAGCAGTGTTCTACTGTGGCAAAGAGCTCAAAAGTCAAGTAATTGGCTGGTAAGCAATGGAAGCACAAACAGATCATAGAATCCTTTTTTTGGGACAAAAAGGATCAAGGTAGGGAGCAGGAGGAATACAGTGAAGTCAGAACTCCTGCATCAAAAGCCTCCAAGAAAAATATGAATTGGTTACAGGTCATGGAGGAGTTCAAGAAGGATTTTGAAAATCAGTTAAGAGAAGTGGAGGAAAAATTGGGAAGAGAAATGAGAATGATGCAAGAAAATCATGAAAAGCAAGTCAACATTTTGCTAAAGGAGACCCAAAAATACACTGAAGAAAATAACACTTAAAAAATAGACTAACTCAAATGGCAAAAGAGACCCAAAAGGCCAGTGAGGAGAAGAATACCTTAAAAAGCCAAATTTTCCAGATGGAAAAGGAATTTCAAATACTCACTGAAGAGAATAACTCCTTCAAAATTAGATTGGAGCAAATGGAAGCTAATGACTTTATGAGAAATCAAGATACTATAAAACAGATCCAAACAAATGAAAAAATAGAAGGCAATGTGAAATATCTCATTGGAAAAACCACTGACCTGGAAAATAGACCCAGGAGAGATAATTTAAAAATTATTGGACTACCTGAAAGCCATGATCAAAAAGAGAGCCTAAACACCATCTTTCAAGAAATTATCAAGAAAAATTGCCCCATATTCTAGAACCAGAGGGCAAAATAGAAATTGAAAGAATTCACCAATCACTTCTTGAAAAAGATCCCAAAAAGAAAAAAGGAAAGCTTTGGGAGGAGTTTGGTTCTCCACCTCCCAGGTCTCAGATCAGAGGAGAGAGGAGGCTGAGTGTGATAGGAAGGAGTTAAATATCCCAAGCTGAGTTAGTAGCACGGTGATGAGATTTGGAGCAATCAGTTATCCTGGGAGGGGCATCTTGTTCTATAGATTTGAAATCAAGCAGAGCTATAGAGCATGCCATTTACTAGGCCAAGTGATTGACACTCTGAGATCTTGGACTTATACTCAAATCCTTGATAATTGCTACAAACTGAAAAAATTGAGAACCTAGAGTCAGCTTCAGGCTCCAATGAGGCATTGATGGAGGACATTAGTAGATGTCAAAAAGATTTAAGGTGAGGTAATTTTAAAATTTCCCACATATCCCAATAATCAGTATTTATCTTAATTTTCTTTTAGAATATAAGTTTCTAGAGGACAAGGGCAATCCTAAACATACTGTTATTAATGAGACTCTTGGTGAGGGTAATGGAGAACAGGTTATTCCTTATTTAAGAATGTCATAAATGGAGGTGGCCAGGTAGCACAGCGAGTAAGAGCACCGGCTCCAGTGTCGGGATGACCTGGGGATCGAATCTGGGCTCAGACACTTAGCATCACACCCAGAAATAACTGGCCGTGTAACCTTGAGCAAGTTACTTAACCCCACTTGCTTAGGGGTGGCCAGGTGACTCAGCAAGTAAGAGCACCAGCCCCAGAGTCGGGATGACCTGGGGATCAAATCTGGGCTCCGATACTCAGCACCACACCCAGAAACACCTGGCCATGTAACCTTGAGCAAGTTATTTAACCCCAATTGCCTAAAAAAAAAAGAATGCCATAAATGATTCTCAAATTGGTTAAGTGACTAGTTTAAGACCAGGCAGCAAGTTATGTTCTGGAAGACCCCAATTCTCTTTTTTCCTAGGACAGGATTTTATCCACACATATCAAAGCACCATATTTTTCAGCAAAGGAAGGGAGAAGCAAAAGCACAATGTAATTTTAAAGAGGAAACAAGTAATGCAGTGAATAGAGCACTAGCCCTGGAGTCAGGAGGATCTGAGTTCAAATATGACCTCAGACACTTGACACACTTACTAGCCATGTGACTTTGGGCAAATCACTTAACCCCAATTGCCCTCCAAAAAAAATTTTAAAAAAAGAGGAAACAAGTGAAATATGGAAGGCATGGATCAAGTTCTCTATACCTTAAGTAGAACATAGTCTTGATATCGTGGTTAGAGTCATATTTTTATTTCACTAATATTGAGTTATGATCTTAATAATGTAATCAGTTTATTTCTGTCCTGAGGAAATCATGATGATTATTTTAACCTTTAGTTGTCCATTCTCTGTTTCTTGCTGATCTTTTACATTTGTTTTAATGCATAAGACACTTCCAGAAAACAATGTAGGAAACACCATTAAAAGTGCTTTCTCTTCCCACCCAAATACTACAATTGTTAACAGAAAGTAAAGCAAAGTCCTCTAACTTTAACAGTATAGTATTAGCATTGAAAATTGTATTTGACCAAAGATTTTTGTCTCTTAGTGATTCCTATATTTACTTCATCAAAGAAAATTATCTATCTATCATCTATCTATCTATCTATCTATCTATCTATCTATCTATCTATCTATCTATCTATCTATCTATCATCTATCTATCTATCTATCTATCTATCTATCTATCTATCTATCTATC
>NW_027186296.1:2461500-2502600 GCF_028583685.1 Petaurus breviceps papuanus | reverse complement strand
ATCTATCTATCTATCTATCTATCTATCTATCTATCTATCTATCTATCTATCTATCTATCTATCATTATTTTACCTCTGCTCTCTTCACTCTGTATCATTTCATAGAACTCTTCCCATTTAACTGAGTTCAATGATTCATTCATGAACCTCTACACTTATGCTTACAAACTTGTTAGCATGGTTCAAACTTTCCTTGAATTTGAATGACTTCCAAAACTAATTTTTTCCCCAAATCGTTCACCCTATAGGACCCAAAATGTGCATAGAATATTTCTACTCGTTTTCCCCACTAACCCCCAAAATTTCACAAAATACTACTAAAAACATTATTTAGCAGGTTGAAACTTTTAAAGCACTTCATATACTTTCTCATTTGATCCTCACAACAGCCCTGAGAGGTAGATGCTATTATTATCCCCAATATGTAGGAAACTAAATCTGAGAGAGAGTAAGTGACTTGCTCAGGGTCACTCAGCTTGTATCTAAGACAGCATTTGAATTCAAGTCTTCCTGCCTTCAACTCTCATGCTCTATCCTTTTCAACACCTAGCTACATGGCAAAAATTGAGCTCATCATTTCCTTCCAAATTCTGTCAGTCTTTATCTACTGTTCTTGCTCATTACTGCGCTTTATCTACAGTTATCGCCCATGGGTTGCCCACATTTGAAACCTAGTTATTTTCATCTTCCTTTTTACAGAATCACAGGATCGTAGAACTAGGGATCTGGGAGGGACCTCAGTGGCTGTCATGTCCAGCCTACTCCTGAATAGGAATTGCCACAACAACATATCCAACAAAGGGTCATCTAGCTTTTGCTTAAATACACCATTAAGAAGGGATGTACTACATACCGAGGGAGCCCATGCCACTTATAGATAATTCTAATTATTAAGGAAGCGTTTCCTAAATTTGCATCTTTGAAGCTTCCACACTTTGGTCCTGGTTCTGCCTTCTGGGGCCAAAACAGAACAGGTCTAATCTCTCTTAGATACCCTTCAGATATTGGAACACAGCTCTCTTGTTTCCCCTCTTCTCCCCCCCACCCATCCCCCAGTCTTTCTTTCTTCAGGCTAAGTATCTCCAGCTTTTTCACACATTATGTCAGAAACTCAAGAACTTTCCCTATCTCAGTTGCCCTCCTTTGCCTCAAATTTAGTTCATCAGTACAGAAAGACCTTAACTTAAAAAGGCCAAGGTCTTCCATTGCATCCAGGGCCATCTCCTGTTGTCCTGTTCTATATCTTGCCACTGGACCCAGATGACTCCGGAGGAGAAAAGTGAGGCTGGTGACTTTGCACAGCCCTGCCTCACTTAAATCCAGTTCACTTGCATCACGTTCCTGATGTCACGGTCCTCTTCAAGAACGAAGGACAAATAACAGCAACAAAAGTTCATCACTAAGTGAATGGAAACAAGAACAAGAAAACACAGGTGACATCAAGGGTGACTTTTTTATATTCTTGAGCTCTGTTGATTCCTTCTTAGAAAAGTCTTTTAGTACGTAAGTCTCTTGCCTTCCTGAAGCTCTGCTTTTGGCTCTCGTCCCCTCTCTTTTTATACTCCTTCTATTCTTGGCTCTCTCCCTTGGCAGTGGTGTCTACTCCCACAGTTCCAGCTATCCCCTCTATTCAGACAGCTCCCACTCTATGTCTCCAGCACTGACCTTTCTCCTAAGCGTTAGACTCACATTTCCAAATAGCTAGTAGATTTGTGGTCCCACAAACCATCAAATTTAGCATGTCAAAAGCAGAGCTCATCATTTTTCTTCATAAATTTCCTTTCTGTTTTCCCTAAATTGGTCTTCCTAGTTTTTCATACACATAAACTCGGACATCTTTAACTCTTCCCTCTACCTCATCCCACATGTACAATAAGTGACCAATTCCTGTCAATGCTATCTCTGCAATATTTCTTATATCTGTCACAACCTTATTATTCCTGCTGTCCCCGCTTATTTTAGCCCTCATTATCTCTTCCGTGGTCTATGGTAATATGTCCATAACTGGTCTGCCTGTCTCTGCTCTTGTCTTCTTCTAGGTCATTCTACATTTATTTTCAAGATAATCTTAATAGACAAGTGTGATCCTTAATCCTAAAACTGCATTGCCCCCAAACGTCCAATGGCTTCCAGAGATTGAATAAAGTTAAATAAACTGACCTTTATATATGGTTATTTGCCTGTTGTCTCTCCACGTAGGTTGTGAGCTCCTGTAAGGCGGGTACTCTCTTTTGTCTTTCTTTGTGTCCCCAGTGCTTTGCTCAGTGTCTGACACTGTGCAAAGGTGCTTAATAAATGTTTATCAACCGACTGACTCCAATCTACCATTCCAGGCTTTTGTCTGTACTCCTTTCCATCATGCATGTCAAACTGGTCAACTTAATATTCATAGAACACATCCTATATTTTTCTGCCCCTATGTCTTTGCTCACACTTTTCCCCATGCCTAGAATACTCTCATAGATTATCTCTACCTATTGGCATCTTACCCATATTCCAATGCTTGGATTGTTTTCTGTTTTTATTACAAAACTTTCTCCATTCTTCTCTAGGTGAATAGTCTTCTGCCCTCTAGAACTTTGTAGTTGTCTTAGGGACTTAAAATTTTCATATAATGATTATCTGTGTACATATCATCACTCTAACTAGATTTAGGTTACTTTAGAACAGGAACCATGCCTCACATCTTTTTCTCTGCCCCAGTACTTGGCATGGTTAATGTATACAGTAGACACTTACATTTGTTTGTTAAATTATGAATGAGTTAGTTATACTGCTTTGTGTTCAGCTGTTTCATATGCATCTATCCTGTCCCCTCAGTTTCATAAGTGTAGAGAAAATGTTTTCATTTCTTTCATGTATAATCAGGGTACTTAATACAGTACTCAGCACACAGAGGGCAATCAATAAAAGCTGTTGCCTGAACATAATGCCACATCAACTGCAGACAATCAATCAGTTCTTTTTCCACCTTGGATACAGAAAAGGGACTCTTAGAAATATCTGAGCATCAGAGATTTAGAGTTGGAATCAACCTCAGACACAATTTACAGGCATTTTTAAGTTGGGGTCCATGTATTGCCCAGGAATCTGAAGATAGATTTCAGCGGGGTCTGTGGACTTGGTTGGGAACAATAACATCTTTATTGCAATAGAATTGACTTCCTCTGTAACTGTATTTATCTAATTTTATGCATTTAAAAACATTAGATGAGAAGAAGCAGAGAGGTGGCACAGTGAATGGAATACTGAGCCTAGAGTCAGGAAGATCGGAGTTCAAATGTGACCTCAGACACTTACTAATTGAGTGACCCTGAGCAAGTCATTTAAACCTTTTTGGCTCACTTTTCTAATCTGCAAAATGAACTAGAGAAGGAAGTGGCAAACCACTCCAGAATCTTTGCCAAGAAAACCCCAAAAAGTGGATTACAAAGATTAGAACACAATGGAATATGACTGAACAATAACAGCAACAATGAAAGTATGGAAGGGATTCATAAGCTTCACCAAAATGCCCAAGAGGGCCATGACACAAAAAAGGTTCTGGATCTTTGGTTTCTAACTTGTCATAGTTGAGGAATCTGAGTGTCCAAGAGACAAAGTAATATTTCTAATGTCACATAGATAGTTAAGTGACAGAGCTGGGATTCTAAACCATATCCTCTGGCTCCAAATCCAGTATAATTTCCATTTAACTACATTTCTTTCTATATTTCCACTCCATTTTCCATCAGCAACTCTGCTTGTTTGATTGCGCAGAACACCATGGCTCCTGCCCTCACCATTCTCCCCACTGCCATAAACTGATCACCTGAAATCTCATCACCCAGAAGATTGACTCAGGTTGGGATACTCTGTCTAAACCTTCTCAACTCCCCCTGTTACCTGCCTTGTCTAATTAGAGGGCTGAAGGGAGGAACACTGAATTCTTCCCAAAGACTTCTTTTATGTTAGGTTTACAACCTTCTTGGTAACTCTATTTCCCATTGTCAACTCTGCTTGGCATTGCCTCTGCCCACATAGGGTACCCCACCTCACTCTCCCCTTCCTTTTGTGTGTAGTCTTCCCCCATTTGATTTTACACTCCCTGAGGGAAGGGACTGTCTCTTAACTCTTAGTTATATCCCCAGTTCTTAGCATAGGGCCTGGCATATAGTAAGAACTTAATACACATTTACTGAACTGAATTTCCACCACAAGGATGTGGTGTATCTTGTATGTACCTAGTTCAAGCATTTCAAAATGAGGCAAGAGAAGCTAGAGCAGGTTGTGGGAAACTGCCCACAACATAACCACCAAATATAAATGTTGTAATGAAACTCACAGTTATGTGATTCTGGAACCACATTTGCAATCATCATTAGCTAAACGAGCCATATTATTGCTGTATGCCTCACAGAGGCAGGTGTAATGATATTCTGATGCAGAAATTACAAGTCTTGAAGGGTGATATGCTGCAAATAAAAGAGCCATGTGTGGTTTGAGAGCTTTAGTTTGAGTACCCCAGACTTACAGCACTTCTCCTGACTGCACTTTTGGGAGTTTGAGAGAGAAAAAAATGTCTATTGTTTACTGACTTGAGGCAATTGCAACTCAGCTATCCCTGAAGCTTCTGGAGGTGGTCAGCTCCTTGATTATGGGGAGCAAAGTAGGAAGTGAGAATACCCTTTTCCAATTCCACCCCCAGTTTGACGTTTCCTGTGGCTGGGGTGTTGGATAGATTAGAAGCTATGATTGAAAGACCTCTATAGCTGAGGCATCATTGCTGGCAGGCCAGCCTGATCAAGGTACATTAGTCTGAAGCTGTAGCTGAAGTCATTTAGTAGGGGGACAGGAGTAGGGGGTGGGTTGGCGAAGAAGGGTCATTCATCACAAGATATCAAGCAAATAGCATCTCCAGGTGGGAGGCACATCTGAGATTCAGAAACCCAGCTTGACAGCATAGTGTGCTAGGATCAAAGTGGGCAAACAGACACTGACATCTGGAAAGAGACCAGCAAACTGGGTGGCTATTTTGACATGTGGAGCTTTCAAACATGCCTCTAGGGGGATGAAGAAGAATCTCCTTATCATGGGATTACAGATTTAAAACTGGAAGGGATACAGAGGTTATCAGGATTCCAAACTGAGTCAGGAATAGCCAAGTTCAAATCTTGCCTCAGACATTTACTAATTGTGTGAATGGGGCATGTCACTTAGCCTCCCCGAGTCTCAGTTTCCCCATCTATAAAATGGGAATGATAATAGCATTTATCTCATAGTGTTGTTAAGATCAAACAATATATGGAAAGTTCTTTGCTAATCTTAAAGCACTATATAAATTCAGCTATTATCTGGTCTGATCCCCCTCATGAAAAAACTGAGGCTACATAACTTGACAAAGACCACATACTTGGTAAGTGATAGGATTTGAACCCAAGTCCTGATTCTTAGGTCACATACCTTCATAGAAGCCAGCCTAGGCTTTTTTGGAATTTCCATTTCATTATGGACTAATCCATCTTGGAAATAGACTTCCTACTCTTAAGCACAATCATCAGAGAGAAGACCTGGGATTGGGATACAGATAACAGGACAATTATCCATCCACAGGACAATTTTCCATACACCCCTTTCCCCTTTGCCCCTGGCTCTCTTTCTACATCAATGTGCCAGTAACCATAGAAATGCACAACGTAAGGGAAAATCTCCAAGGATACCTACCTAGTGTAGCTGAACCTCCTCATCCCACAATACCCAAAACATTTATCTGGATTAGTTCCTCTCCTCTTAATGTAGTTTGAGTAAGATTTGGCATTCCAAGGTGAAGCATGAGTAAAGAGAAGGCAAAACACAGCAAAAGAGAGAAGTTAGTAGAAAGAAGGCAAAGCAAGTCAATTTTATTGAGCAAAAATATTTACAGTCAGAGGGGCAGTCAGGGAGGATGAAAATAGGTCTGCTTTGTTGGGCCCTCAGTGGGAGAGAAGGCAGCACACATCAATAACATCTGGTGAGTTTTATAGAAGAATCTGCCTCTAAGAGGAACTGGTCTGGGGGGAAGAGAGAGGGAGTGGTGAGGCTCCACCTGGTGTAAAGGTCAAGGGGTGGGACAATGGTCCTAATTGATGCTGGGTGTGAACACCTGGAGGACTGGAGACTGGTTGATAGTCCAACACTCCACTATGGGAAAAGGAGTTTTGGGCTGTAACTATGGCCTTTCTTTGGTGGGTGACTTAGGGGATTTGAGCCTCTCTTGGGCTTCTATATTAGCAGTTGGGAAGGTTACTGAGGTGCTTCCCCTCTTCCACTGATAATCTAATTTTTCTCCAAGGGAGTAGTCAGCACCTTCACTTCTCTTTAAACACCATCCAACCTGGTTGGATAACCTTTGTACAATTTGAATGACCTTTCATTCTCAGTATAGTGAGTGTTCTACTGTCATTTTGACCTCTGGTATGTGGCACTAAATCTGCCTAGCTTGCTGCTGTGAATGGGTTTCAGCTGTGGATAACTCTTATCCATAACTAGTGTTTCTCACATGGGAAACAGCTGTGATTACATGGGTGAGGACACACAGAAAGTTTTGCTGAGCAGCAACCTTCTTTAATAATCACTCACATTTATATGAGTAGCCAGGTGGCACAGTGGGTAGCGTGGGGAAATGGGAAAAATTAAATCAGGTCTCAGACACTTACTAGCTGTGTGACCCTGGGCAAGTAACTTAACACTGTTTACCTCAGTTCCTCATCTGTAAAATGAGATGGAGAAGGAAATGACAAACTTCTCCAGTATCTTTGCCAAGAAAACCTCAAACAGGGTGAGGAAGAGTAGGACAGGACCACGCAACACAACCATATAGCTAGGGCTTTAGGGTTTTTAAAGCACTTTCCTCACAAGGACCCTGAGGTTGTAGTGAAAGGATTATTGTTCCCATTTTATGAATGAAGAATCTGAGGCTGAGTAGGATTAGGCAACTTGCTCAGGGCGACATGGTTTATAAGTGATGGGGCTAGGATTTAGATCTAATTTCCTCCTGTGCTAGTTGCACTACCTAAGGAAGCCTCAGTCTATATAAAGGTGGATGACAGAGCCTAGAAACCGAGAAATCATGATAGAAAAGCGGCCTGTTAGTATTAATAAAAAACAGATAATAGTAAAAGCATTTATATAACTTGCTTTCTGAAACACAGAAAAGGGCAAGATGGTGGTTGTGTTGTTCGTCCCTCCTTCTCAAAGAGGATCAATGACATCACAAGGGTGATTTCTTGACTTGTACATGAATTGGATTTAAATGAGGCAGAGATGAACAAAGGTGTCAGTCTCATTCTCTCCTCTAGTCATTAAAGTCCTATGGCAAGATAAAAGTCAAGATGACTGGCCATGGCCCAGGATGCAGTGGATGACCTTGACCTTTCTAAATTAAGGTCTTTCCTGGTCTTGGTTTGACTAAGTGACTAAGTGGACAAAGCATGGAACTTGGTGTTAGAAGCTCTGAGTGCAAATTCTGACTGATTCAATTCAACAAAAATTTAGTAAAATCCTTCTATATTCAAGGCACCATGCTATGTATTGGGAATATGAAGATGAAAAATATCATTGACCTTAAGGATCTTAAAATCCTTATAAAAGGTATGAGTGGGTTGGAGACTTTATTAAGTACTTGCTCTGTGTAAGTGTCTCAAGTTGACTTTGAACTTAGGTCTTCCTGAGTCCAGGCCCACAGTTTCAGATGTACCTAGTATAGAGCTTAGTTTCCTTTAGTAGAATTTGGAATGTGATTAAATACAAAGCAGAGTTCAGAGAGCATGAGAGATTTGAAAAGAGATAGCAGGCTCATTTCGAATGGGGAGTGAGAGGAGGATTGATAATGTTTTCCTGGATGGTGCCACCTGAGCTGAGTTGTAAAGGATGAGAAGGCCTTGGGAGTTTGGATTTATTGCAGGAAAGGGGAAGAATTGCATTTGCAAATGGTCTGGAATCAAGAGAAGACAGGGCAAGATTGGGGGAATGATGATAATGTCAAGTTTAACTGAAGCACTGAGTACATGAGGGGAAGAATTGTGAAACCAGACTTGAAAGGTAGGTTGGAACTAGACCATGGAGGTCTTTGACTGTCAGCATTAGGCATCTTTTGTTGTTTTGTCATTTTTACACATGTCCTACTCCCAAGACCAAATCTGGGGTTTTCTTGGCAAAGATATTGGTGTGGTTTGCCATTTTATTCACCAACTCATTTGACAGATGAGGAAATTGAGGCTTAAGTGACTTGCTCAGGGTCACACAGCTAGTTAGTGTTTGAGGCTAGATTTGGGAGATGAATTTTCCTGACTCCAGGCCCTGCACTTCATCCACTGTGCCACCTAAGCGCCCCATAAGGCATTTACCTCCAACTTATTTGGTATACAATAGGAAACCATTAAAGCTTTATGAAAAGGGAAGGGACATCATCAGACCTAGACCTATGCATTAAGAATATTAGTTTAGTACGGAGCTGAGAGACTGTTATGAGAGTATATCTGAGAGGTGACAAAAGCCTAAACTAGATGCATTAGTAATGCAAAGGAATGAAGGAATAAGTATTTAAGTTTTTACTATGTGCTTTCCAACTATTAAGCTAAACTCTGGAGATACAGGAAAAGAGAAATAGTGCTTGCTTTTGACAAGCTCACACTATCATTAAGTGAGAACAAAAATGAAAAAAAAAGTTCAACATCAGGGTAGATGGAAAGACCTTGGAAATCCTAAGGTCCCCAGAGTATAGAGACAGGGTGGGACAGATGGTTAGGCCTGTGGTTCTTCATCTTACTGTAAGGAATAGAATTGGTGACTCCCATCTCATTCAAGCATGTGACCAACCAAACAGCCTGGACAGAGGTTTGGGTAGCCCAGGAGGGTGCCAATGGTCCTTCTCTGCTTCCTGAATGGAACCTGGGAAACATGGGCAAGGCAAGGGCATGAAGAGAAGACTCTACAGAGAGGTCTAGAAGAAGACAAGGTAGAATTGGAAGATGATTAAATGATGGGGATGAAAGATTGGGAAGAGTAAGAAATGATAGATAATTAGAGCAATATGGCATAGTAGGAATTGTGCTGGGCTCAGCATTGAAGACATGGGTTTGATCTTGGTTCTGATGCATATGGGGTGGTAGGCTGTTCCTGGACAACGAGGTCCCAGGCATGGAGATGGGATGGGCCAACAGTAGAGAGGGCATGATGTTGAAGTCCAGAGACATCAGGAACAGGGCCAGGAGGAGAATGGACAGACTGGGGAGGAGAAAGTTAGACAAGATGCCTTTTTAGGTCTCTATCAGCTCTAAATCCATGTGCTCAGTGCTGTAATCATGGAAGGTACTATAGGTACAGAAGTCATAGATTTAGACAAAGAATGATATTAGATACCACTCCTTGATGACTAATAATAATCAATGAGGATGAGGATGCTTATGATGATAGCATCCCAAATCTGTTGTAAGTCCTTCCTGTTTTTAGATCTTGCTTTAAAACTTCACATTTAAACTTCCAACAGTGAAAAGCTGTCAAACATAGTAGCTTCTTTTGCTGAAATCTTTTCCTTGTACCCTATTGCATTTCTCCCCCCTAACAAATGACATAGTCCCAGCCTTCCAGGTTTAATAGAGATCATTACTATCCATAAATTTTATGTGCATTAAAGGTAGTTTTCCTCTCTTGTAATCATTATTAATATTTGATGGCCAAGATATTATTCTTTATCGATAATTTTATAGATCATAGTTAATTTAGGGGGAAAAAATCCAAACGGCATTACAAAGTGATGCAGCTCCACTTTCAGAAGTGACCTTGTCAAAGTGACGCATTTTTACTTCAATTAAATTCAAAGTCAGTCAGTCCCACAGGTAATGTTAGCAATTATAAGAATACTTTACAAAAGTAGTTAAAAATCACTCAGAGAACTTTTATGTGATGCTAGTTTTTTTTTAAGAGAAAGAGAGACTTTTCTCCCCAACTTCCATTCTTTATGAGATCATTTTGGAGTGTACTGTTACATAAAACATGAGGTCAGTAACTGAGGCTAATTAAATTTTAGTAGGAGCAAAAGTCACCAAAAGGTTTTTGCATTCATTCCACCAACTCTAAAATAGTGATACAATGCACCATTAATAGCCTTAGAATTGCTAATTATTTCAACATGAATAGCACGGTATCAACGCTGTCAGTTTAATTTAATACACTCAAGAGAATTCTTGCAGAATGCATGATTTCTCTATTATTTTCTGGTTTGCAGAACCCCTAAAAGCTATAAATTCATATTTTTTTCCTTTAGAAGGAGCTTAGTAGTCTAGACCTCTTTCACCTTTTCAAGGAATGTTGTAGTCATTATGATTTTTTCAAAGAAGAAAAGGGAAGTAAAACTCAAACCCAAAATTGAGAAATGGGAGAGTCGTCTAAATTCAACTTTGTGATGTGTGAAGAAACAAAATGGTGTCAGGGAGAGTTAAAACTCCTGTTCCAGTTACTGACTTCAGTGGAATTTCTTCCTAGGAAATGATTGCTGCAAGGGGGTCTATAATACTAGATGCCTTTTTTGACTATAGTGAGAGGCAGGACTTTGTTGTTCTTATTCAGTCGTGTCCAACTCTTTATGACCCCATTTGGCATTTTCTTGGCAAAGATACTGGAGTGGTTTGCCACGTCCTTCTCCAGTTCATTTTCCAGATGAGGAACTGAGACAAACAGGGTTAAGTGACTAGTGCAGGGTCACATAGCTAGTAAGTGTCTCAGGCCAGATTTGAACTCAGGAAGATAAATCTTCCTGATTCCCATCCCAGTGCTCCACCTATCTGCCTGTGAAAGGGAGGATGGAATATTGCACAAAAAAAAAGCCAGCCTTGGATGACTCGTTGACCTTGCCATGTACTTGACCCAGATTGCAAGGGAGCCCTAAACTCAGAACTCCTGATTCTTAGGCCAGTGAGCTTTTCACTATATCCCTCTGATACAGGGGAGAGGTTGAGAAGTTTGAGAAGGGAAGGGGTTTTTGTTCAATGAGAATCATTTAATAAATTTTTGTTGGTTGATGATGAGAGCTCATGTATCTCTATCTGTGCCTGGAGCTGTGTTTAGCCATGGAAAGGAACAATACTAGTATTGATGGTCCCTTAATCATTTCTCTTGTGTGGGGGGGGAAGAAAAGGGAGGCAGGGAGGTAGCTATAAGTAGGGATGGAATAAATCAACATGGGTATGGTGATTTTAGTTCCTTGATTATTTGTGCCTCACCTTTGTGCCAACACTATAGGGAATGCAGCCAGGAGAAGACATAATATCTGAGCTCCCTCTCCTATTTTCTCTCTTCATGCCCTTCTCTTACCTACTCATGCTGCCCCACTGTCCAAGTGGAGCTAGCACGACTGGGAGGATTCTGTGATGACCAGTAGGGAATGGTGGAAAGAGGGTTGGATTTGAAGTCAGAGGGTCTGAGCTCTCTTGCTGTGACCTAAGATTGTTTCCTCTCAGTGTGACCTTAGTTGGGCTATAGGCCAGTTTGATTGTATTTTATGGGTGTGAACATTAACAACCCTTTCCACACAAATTCCTTTGGTTTAAGGCTACCATCTTTGTTGTCTATTCAGACTCTTGAGTACTTTAATTGTAAAGGTGTTTGGAAGACAATAATAATAAAAAAATAGCATTTATTTAGCACTTGCTATGTGCCAGACATTGTATTACACACTTTACAAATATTATCTCATTTAATCTTCACAATAATCCTGGGAGAGAGATGCTATTTTCCTTATTTTACATTTGAGGAAACTGAGGCAAGTTGGGTTAAGTAACTAACCCAAGTTTCACACAGCTGGTAAGCATCCGAGACCAGATTCTAATTAAGGTTTTCCTGATTCCAGATCTGGTGCCCTATCCACTGAACCACCTAGCTTGCAAACAAAGATCTCTATGAAGGGTCTGGTCTATTTTTTAGTTTGTTATGTCCAGGAAAAAGACTTTATTCTGAGGCTTTTAGATTGTTGGGGTCAAGTTTCCCAAGAGAATGCCTGTGGAAGTGTGATGGTGTCTTCAGTGAATCACATTGGCCTTAGCCTGGAGAATAGTCAATTCTTAAATAAGGATACACTCTCATTCCTAGTTAGGGAATGTCTTACCTCCCCTACACTTGCATACCTTGGTGAAGAAGCTCCTCTCCCCACCTTGCTCTGCTTTGTTGTAGATCTCACTGAGATCCCATTCCCTTTTGACAACCTCTTTCCCTAGAAGGGCATGTTCTGCTCCTTCATTGCCTCCTCGATGTTTTTGGCCCTTTCTGTTGCCTTTCTTTATAGACGTGACTATACGTGCAAGCACGCCCACAGTCACCCATACACGGAAGGCTGCTAAAAGAACAAAAGTTTTGTCTTTGGAGAAAAATTCTAACTCTGCTCAGGTACTGTAGGTGTCTCATTTTATATTCCTGCTGAAAATGTAAGCAGAGCCCTGAATAGCGATTTCCCATGATGCCTCAGAATAGACCTTCTTAAAAGTATGATTCTTTCCCCAAAGGAAATGAAAGAGCTATTTAAAACAAGTAATCAATCCACTTAGAACTCCCCATGATCTGAAGAACATTTCTTATGGTGGTGACTAAGAGGAAGAGAGGCAAGGAAATTTTAAAAATGAATTTAAAAGGATATTTTGGACCCATCAGCATTCATGGGGTCCAAACATAGAAATTCAATACCATTTATCATTTGCCAGAAGAGATAAATCACCTTCAGAAATCTAGAAGTTAAGGTGTTACTTTCAAAGTTGGAAAATGAGACTCATTCTTAACGGCTGCTAGTCACTCAGTATTAAATTTTCTCATATCATTTGCTTTCTCAGGGCAATAGCCAACTTGAATTCCTCTCTATCCCTAGATAATAGCAGTGACTGACACTTAGAACTTTAGAATTTGCATCACATTTTACAGAAGTTATCTTATTTGAGCCTAACAAAAACCCTGTATATAGGTACATTAGTTACTATTATTCCTATTTCCATGCTCAGCTGACAGACAAAGAGAGGTTAAATTACATGTCCAAGGTCACACAACTGGTAAGAGTCAAAGGGTGGACTTGGAACTGAAGTCTTCCTTCCTCAAAGTCCACTGTAGCACCTGACATCCTATCCTAAATTAGTCTATAAACTGTGTTGTTGTTGTTCAGTCGTTTCAATTATGTCTGACTCTTTGTGACCCTATTTGGGGTTTTCTTGGCAAAGATACTAAAGTAGTTTGTCATTTCTTTCTCTACCTAACTTTACAAATGAGGAAATTGAGGTAAATAGGGTTAAGTGACTTTCCAAGGGTCATATAGCTAGTAAGTGTCTGTGCAGATTTGAACTCAGGTCTTCCTATCTCCAGGCCTGGCCCTCTATCCACTATGCCTTAACTATAGATCACCAATTTTTTCCTCTTAGGAAAAGGTACTTAGTTCTACTCCTAACTGGATTTGTAGGGCTACAGTCTCTGTTCAGGATCTAACCACCCTAAACCTGGACCACTGTATTTGCTTTCTAGCTGAATTTTTTTGCTTACAGCTCCTTCCTCTTCCAATATCTCCCATATATTGATCAGTAAGGCTCATTTCCTTAAATGGCATTTTGGGCATGCCGTTTCCCTGCTTAGGTACTTACAAGGCTCCCTGTTGTTTCTTGTGTCACATTCAATTCATTCTTCATTAATAATTATTTATATTGTATTTTGACTTTTCCATAGTATCTTAATGTTTACAAAGTACTGCATATCCATTTTTATTCTTCTAACAACTCTGTGAGATAGGTTCTGCAGGGATTATTGTGTTATCTGCATATTACAACTGAAGCGAATCCTCAGAAAAACCAAGATATTTACCCTGGTGCCATAGCTACTAAGCATCTGTGGTGGGATTTGAGCCCAGTTCCGTTCTGTCTTCAATACTCTTTCCTCTGTACCATGTTGCTTTATAGACTTTGATCAAATGGCTTTCCATTGACTTCCTTTTATTATGCCACTGTTTGCATTCTTTGTAATGTCTAAGCACATTTGCTTAATGTTTCTTGCTCACTCTTGTTCCTAAGATTTCAAAATTTTATTCCTTTTAATGCATATGCCTTGTCTCTCTTTTCTGCTCTGCCTCTCCCTTCCTTAAGATACTTCTCTAAATTTACCTCCTCCATACACAGGCTATTCATACTAATTCACTAATATCTATTCACTCCAATTACTCCAGAAACTATTCATCTTTCATATATGTTAATGACCAAATCCCAAATAAATGAAAACTGGAAGACTCTGAGACTCAAACAATGAAGCTAAAATTGTGGGACAACAGGGGATAGGGTTGGATTTGGTTCTTGGAGGCCCTTTTTGATATCCTCTCATATGGAAGGGTGTAAGTTGCCTTCTTTACTTAATTCCCCTAATCATAAAACTGGCCCTGAGTATGAGATTAATTCAATTCCATTCAATTTCACGGACATTTTTAAATGTTAAAAGTGTGGAGTGAAGAGAAACTCCTGGAAGATAAAGGCCTGAATTTGGATTAAAGAAGATCTGGGTTCCAGACCTACCTCTGACAACTAGTAGCTGGGGAAATAACTTAACCTTTCAATGTCCCAGGCAACTCTCTAAGATTTCAAATTACATATCCATGGCCATCTGACTCTGTGGAAAAAATTTCTACTCTAATCGTTCCCCTATACCAATGAAATCAAAGCTACCCCTGTTCCTCAGACTGCCCCTCCCTCCAAAAAAAGTCAGTGTACTATGCTAGGATCTGCAATCTCATCGGTTTGGAAGCATCCTTCAGCAATGAAGATCAACAACCTCATCCATGCCTGCTAATCCCATGTGACTCTTGTCCATGTTCTCCCATAAATTTACCACAGATATCCAAGATGTGCTAGAGTCCTTCCTCACTTTCTTTTTTTTTTTTCAGTGGGGAGGGCAGGGCAATTGGGGTTAAGTGACTTGCCCAAGGTCACACGGCTAGTAAATGGTAAATGTCTGAGGCTGGATTTGAACTCAGGTCCTCTGGACTCCAGGGCCAATGCTCTATTAACTTATTGATGCCACCTCACTCTCTTATAACATTGTGAGCACATCAGTGGACCTTTTTGGCTCTCCACCTGTTACCCTTTAACCTTATCACATGACCAGCACATCTTGCCTTCCTATTGTACAGTCCTTCAAAAAAATCTTTTATGCTTGTTCTTCTTAGAACTTCCTCATTAGTCAGTAAGAGAGAAACCTGATCACAGCATTGGATTGACTATCAGTCCACCCAATATCAGTCTCCGCTTACCACGGAGGCACTTTTTAAATCAGGTAATGTAGTGTCTTATATTTTCCTTAATAGGGCTGCTTCCCTCCAGACCATGCAGCACACCTGCAGGCAGGTTTCTTCTGGCATTTGCTTACAGGAAGGTCATTAAAAGGCAGTGCAAATTAGGGCAGTCCCCCTAGCAGCAGCAATTAACCTTCAGCAACCTGGCAGCAAAGCATTAACCTTCCCCGTAGTTAAAGGAGCAAACAGTAGAAGAAATAACAGTCTCTCTCTCTCTCTCTCTCTCTCTCTCTGTCTCTCTTTCTCCCTCCCTCCCTCTCTCTCTCTCCCTCCCTCCTTACTTCATCTCCCTCTCTCCTTTCCTCTTTGTGTTTCTCTGTCTCTTCTTCTCCCTCACTTTCCCTGACTTCTTATCTTTCTGTCTTTGTTTCTCTTCTATTTCTCTCCTCTCTTCCTTTTACCCTTCCTTTCCTTTGTCTCTGTCCTTTGTCTTTCTCCTTCTCTTTCCTCCTTTCTTCATCATCCTCTATCTTTTCCTCTTTGTGTCTCTCTGTCTCTCTTTCTTGCTCTCCCTCTTTCCCTGTCTCCCTGTCTTTATATCTCTGTTTCTCTTCTCTATCTTTACTGTCTTCCTTCCCCCTTTCTTCATCTCTGTCTCTTTCTCTTCCTCTCTGTTTCTCCTGCCATTGTCTCTCTGTGTGTCTCTGTCTGTCTCTCATTTCCCCCTCTTCCTTCTGTCCCTTTCTCCTGCCCCCCTCTCTGCCTCTGTCTTTATCTCTCTGTATTTTCCTCATTCTGTCTTTGTTACATCTATTTGTGGGAGGGTAGGAACCCCACAAATCAAATAAGTAAATAAGATGTGGAGATGATGGTAACTGCAACTTCTTGTCAGGGTTGAAGTGTCAAAGAGGACAACTGGAAAAGACCACTGCAGACTGTCTATCACCCAGGGTCTTTTTTGCTCCAGGTCCAGCCCAAGGTGGAGAGATCCTGGTGCCAGTGCTGATGCCTCCTGGCTAGTCTCCATGTTGTGAAAGGTGCCACTGAGACCTGTCACCCATATAGTGCCCCTGCAGGTGCATCATCGAGTGCCCATCCATCTCTTTCACATCCTTCTTTCTGTTGTGAAGGAACAAAGTCTGCCCTCTCTGCAGGAGACAGTAAACAGTGAGTTAATTCATCCTTCATCCCTTGTGTCAAGTGCAAGCTGTTGATGAATGTTCAGGGATTGACATGACACTGGTCAGATCCTATATAATGTCACCTCTTTCTTTTTTTCCCTCTTAGTCTTAGATTTCTGTTGACAAGAAAAACAAATTTTATACACCATTTAAAAACATTTCTCTCCAGTTCCATGCCACCTACCCCCCAACCCCAATTTCATCTAGAAATGGTAAAGCTCAAAATAGCTACTATGAGAGAGATGAATAATTCTGCCCCAGATAATGCCTGCCAAGTTGTGACACATTTAATTCAGAGGGCAGCACTTTTGTGTCCCCCTTAACCTATTCACATTGATACTTTTTTTCTGGAAAGAATAGGGAAGGTTTTTAATCTAATCTTAATAAATACTAAATAAAATGAGCATTTCCATATACAAAGTAAAGTAGATAATAATAACTATACATGAAGTCATGAATATGATATAAAGGTTTTTTTGCTTTTAAGTATATAATAAATTTGATATGTTACTTTTAATGCTGTTCTGCTCATCTGTTTTTCCTTCTTAATGTCCTATTTACTTCTATGTATTTAGAAAGTGCTTCAATGACTCTCCTTTCTTTTTCTGGATCATACTATTGTAGCCTTCCATTTTCCCCACTCCTATTCTCCCCTGTGGTGGGTAAAATAAAGGAAAAACAAAACCCTTGTATCAAGTATGAGTAGTCAGAAAAACAAATATATATAGACCATCTCCAAAAATATGTATGTTACTCTGTACCTTGAAACCATCTCCTCACTGTCAGAGAGTGTGGAGTAGTGATCATCCTTAGTCCTCTAGAATCCTAGCTGGTCATTTAATTGTTCAAATTTCATGAGTACTTCAAAGTTCTTGTTATTATTTTTACAATGTTGTTATTATCATATAAATAGTTCTGCTAGTGTTACCCTGCATCAGTTCATACAAGTCTTCCCAGGTTCCTCTGAAAATCACCCCTTTCATCATTTCTTATGGCATAATAATATTTTATTACATCTATATGTAATAAGTTTTAGCCATTTCCCAATGGATGGACACTTTCTTAGTTTCTGGTACTTTGTTACAACAAACAGGATTGCTATCTATCTGTCTGTCTGTCTATCTATCTATCCTTCTATCTATCATCTATCATCTATATTTGGTGCATAGGGGTATTACCTTTCTCTCTTTGACCCTTTTAGGATATGACCCTAGTAGTCATGTTGCTGGACCAAAAGGTTTGTCTAGTTTATTGACTTTTGGGATATAGCTCCAAAAGAACAACAGGAAAGTTAAAAGGATAAAGTAAAGATACCAATGGTTTTTATATCACCCAAGCCAACTAGCTTCATGTACTTTGGAGGAAAAAAGTTTATCTAGAAGTTTTAAAGCTGTTTTGACTGTTCAGTATCAAGGAATCTGGGGACAAGGTGTTTTGTTTTGCTTTTTAACTTCTGAAAAACCATTTTAGTATGGCTCTGAAATGACTATGTAAAGTTGTTGTAGAATTGGATATCTTATCCTACAGGAAAGCAGGGGGGAAGGGGATAAAAGGGGGGATGATAGAAAGGAGGTTAGATTGGGGGAGAGGGTAGTTAGAAGCAAACACTTTTGAAAAAGGACAGGATCAAAAAACAAAATAGAATAAGTAGGGGGAGGGATAGGATGGAGGGAAATATAGTTAGTCTTTCACAACATAACTACTATGGAAATGTTTTTTGTAACTACACGTGTACAACCTATTTTGAATTGTTTGTCTTCTCAGTGGGGGTGGGTGAGGAGGGAAGAAGGGAAGAAGGGAAAGACTCTGGAACTCAAAGTTTCAAAAACAAATGTTAAAAAAATTTTTTTTAAATGTTTCTTTTTTTTTAACATGCAATTGGGAAATAATACATACAAGCACTGGGGTATATAAATCCATCTTGCCCTACTAGAAAGTTGGGGTGGGGGAGGATAGAAGAGAGAACAGATTGGGGGAAGGGGTATTCAGTAGTTTCGTTATTTTGGGGTGGGGATAGAGGAAAGAGGGGGAGAAAAATTTACAACTCAAAATCTTGTAGAAATGAATGTTGAAAACTAAAAATAAATAAATAATTTGAAAAAAGATCTCTAAAAAAAAGGTTGTTGTAGAGCAATTCTGGAAACATGTTTATGGTGGTCATAAGAAGACACCCATGCCATGCCATGGCAATTCTTTTTGGATAGATAATTTGGGATTGAATATACTTCTGATAAAGTGGATGGAAGCCAGGATTACCACAGCTTCTGAGAAATCATCTTTCATTGAAGTGTACATGCTGAGATGCAGTTGTATTAATGAGTTCCCACTTATTGGACCTAGACAGGAGACAAATGTGTAACTAAGCTATACTGTTGTAAGCTACATTGCCTAGCATCCCCCACCCCACCCCTTATTTGATTTTAGAAGAATGTCATTATTCCATCTGTCATCATGACATCTCCTGTGGGAATATTTCCCCAATCCCCAGTGATATATTTCCCTTTGGGGCTTTAGGTTGTCCTGTGCTTTGCACCTTCCCTAATACACGTCTTTTGATCATAGTTGTTTCTGTATGAATCTTCTCCTTGATCCTGATAAGCTAGTCTGATAAAAAAAAAAAAACAACCCAAACAACGTGTCATCCTATTTAAACTGTTGTTCTCATTGTCAGGAAGTCTAGCAAATCGTTGGGCTGAAAGGGGAAAAGATGCAAACTTTTGGTAGCTGTAAGAGAACACAGTTGTCTGTGATTTCAAAGATTTGTTAAAAAGAAATAGAAACTAGCATTGGGGCTGGGGTTTGTTCATGTCAGGAGGTTGAGAGATCTAGAGCAGTGATGGAAAATACTTTGGAGAACTTTTACAGCTGTGGGTTGATTGAGAGTGAGAGGATAGTAGTGCCCTTGGGGAGTCCAAGAGTCCAAGGGGAGAATGTATGAAGTGACTTGATAGGCAGCTCTCTTTGTCCTTGCTGTCATTCCCCTTCATTCTTCTCCCCCACCTCCATGCAGCTTAAATACCAGCAGGGGCAGCTGGGAAAAAAGAATGTAAGATCAGATTGTCACGTACATTACATTTGAATCTTTGGGTTTTGAGCTTCTTTCTGTTCTATTTTGGAGTCAGGTAGGTGGCTCAGTGGATAGAGCACTGAGCCTGGACTCAGGAATCCCTGAGTTATGGGCTATATGACTCTGGACAAGTCACTTAACTTCTGTTCAAACCACTACAGTATATTTGCCAAGAAAATTCCATGGAAAGCATTGGCATGCTATCGTCCATGGGTTCATGAAGAGTCAGACACAACCAAACTCTTCAACAACTGTTCTGTTTTGGGAAGATTGCTCAGTGTCAGGGTACAAGATGAATAGGCCATGGGTCATATATGATATAGGATGGGAGTCCTTGGTATAACCTCTGAACAAAGTTGGCATTTAAGAAATGTTTGTTGAATTGATTTATGTTTGAAATATGAATGAATGAAAAAATATTAAGCTTTCTGTGCTTAGTTAAGTTCTTTGTGCATAAATTAAGAAACTAATACTTTGATTTTGATTGAAAAGCTTGTTCAAGTTCACTTTAGTGGCACTTTCTATTTTTGTTGAATTTAGCTATTTGAATGTAGCTATTTGGTCTCTGTAGAATGTAAGCTCCTTGAGGGTAGGGACTTTTTTTTTCTCTAGATGTTATGATAATGGTATGATGATGAATTCATTGATATGTTAATACTTCCATTCTTGTCTTCTTGTTTAACTAGATTCTTTTCTGTTTTTCTATAAAACTTACCTAGAGGATTTAATCAAAAATCTGGGAGCCTTTTCCTGTTTTCTCTTGGACACCACTGCAACACTCAGGCTATGCAACATTTTTCCTTCACTTTCAATATGTGAGTTGCCCACCTCCATGTCTTAAAATCTGCATTCTTGATGATGACGTTTATCCCTGGTGGTGTCGTGTTATCATTGGTAATATGCTTTGTCACACTTACACTCACTACATGTCTCTCTCTTTCTTCCTTGGGTCAATTGGAATTGCAGTTTTCCTGGGATCATGGTATTCCATGATTTGCAATCATATAGAATCACCAGGAGAATATTAGCTAAGATTATGACCTGGGGGCTCATGAAATAGGTCATTACCATAACCAAGTGATGATAATTTAAATTGTATATAAATCTGGCACTGTGCTAGAAGTTGTAAGCAAAAACATTAATGGTCTCAGTCCCCTATATCCTCTCCTCAATTAAAAGGCACGCAGTCCCTGAACTTTAGATTTTTACAAAGGAAGATAAGAATGGAGAGATGCCTAGAGGCAGCCGGACAACATAGTGAAGAGATCACTGAACCTGGAGCCAAGAAAATCAGAGTTTAAAACCAGCCCCAGAATTTACTAGCTGTGTGATCCTAGGTAAGTCACTTAACTATTGTCTACCTCAGTTTTATCATCAGTAAAATGACATAGCACCTAGCTCCCAGGGTTGTTGTAAAGATAAAATGAGATAAAAGAATATCTTTGCAAGCCTTAAGTGCTATATAAATGCTATAATAATAATAATAACAACAACAATAAATGAGATACCCTAATACCTGTATCATGCTACCAAGATAGACTGATCTCATTTTAAATAGAGTCTGCCTGGAGGTGAACATCATTTTCTAAGTTCATATTTTCTTGTTTGTTTTTGTTTTTAAAGCAGCGTGGCTCATTCATTACTTGTGTGACCATGGGTAAATCAAGTACCCTCTCTGGTCCTCAGTTTCCTCACATATAAAATGACAGGGTAGGATAAGAGGATATCCAAAGTCCATTTGAGATCTAAATTCTGAGAACAAATTAAATTCAATGGAAACACTAGTACCTTCTATCATATTCATCAACCAACAATTGACAGACTGCAAAGACTTTCTGCCTGAAATTGAGCAGGGGACTTCTCAGTCTTATTCCTTAGAGTTTTCCCTGTAAACTAGCTGGGTTCTTGTGTGTGTGTGTGTGTGTGTGTGCGCGCGTGCACATGTGTTTGATTGATTGCTTTTCCCACCCACAGTTACAACCAGTCCCATGAAACATCTTTGCCTTGCTTTACTTTTTGAGGAATTTGAGGAATGGGTGATGGTAAAGATGGTGATTTATTCTTATTTCCTTGAAAGCAGGAGATGTGTCACTTTCATTTTTGGTTCCCAGGCCAACACATAGTAGGCATTTAATAAATGCTTCTTGATTGATTTTTAAAAAGGAATGCCAATGTGCTGATCAGAAAATCCAATACAGAGAATCATGGTTCTTGTCTGATGCCTGCCACTGTCAACTAGCTAAAACACTCCCGAAAAGTATGAAATATGTTCTGCCATGCTAGGATGGAGGCTCTGACATTGGTTGCTAAATACTCTCCACCTTCATGTTAAGAATGATGGGTCTGTTGCTTCTGGCAATTGGGGCAAATGAGGGGAGGGGAGACTTGACAAGGTTACTTAGCTCTGACTGGGAAATCAAGCAAAAAATAAAAAGGAAAGAAGGAGATGCATAAAATTTAGGAAAATAAATAAACATCCCTGACCATGCACTGAAAGCCTCCAGCACCACTCTGGCTGTTGAGTAAGTCCTATTTGTCCTCTCAGTTCCTCTTTGTTTACAAGGATTTCTTTAGTCCTTGCTGGCCAATGGCACAATTTGCTTAGCCAGACAAGCAGGTACTATATGGAATAAGTTATTCTAAATAAAAAGGGTGATTAATCAAGGAAAATCAAACTGTGAGCCCTAGTATCAACCCTTCCTGCCTGGTCCCAGGCTCCCAGTGTGTTTATTTAGTGTCACCCACAGTCTGTCATGGCTGACCTAAAACTATCAGGAACAGCCACAATGGCAGCCAAGCATAAACAAAGATCAGAATTGAAGGTGCAGAGGGACCTCCATTCCACAGATAAGATCTATTGTTGTAATAGCCCTTGATTATAAGGACCAAAAGAGAGAGAAAGAAAAAAAAGGAACCAAATATTCAGACACATTTCTGTTTATTTATACATGAAGTGAGGAGGGGGGAGGCAAATCATTTACAAAGAGGAAGGGAAAGAGGGAATAAGGTTTCATGGCATGTCAGAGTTTCTCAACAGTTTATAAAACAAGGTTCTGTGATAGCATAGGTTTGCTTGAGCTCTCTTTGTTTGCTTACTGACATTTTGCAATGCATTACAATCCTAGGCTGGAGGCCAGAGGTGGGGGGGAAATAAGAAAGGGAAAGAAGACAGAAACAGGGAGAGATTATCTGGCGGAAAGATTGCTTCCCTACCCACTCCAAAGAAGATGTATGCATTGGCTTCAGATCAGAGGTTCTTAACCTTTTTGTGCCAATCACCCCTTTGCAAAATAATAGTTTTAAATGCATAAAATAAAATATGCAGAATTACAAAGAACATTAACTATATTGAAAGATGTTTAGTTCAATAAATAATTTCATATAATTAAATTTTCAATAAAGATGTTGTTTTTCATCCAAGTTCATGGATACCAGGTTAAGAACCCCTGCTTTAGATAATTGTTGAATAGTTCAAATAAAAAAAAATAGTTTGGTTAGGATTCAAGGGTATGCTGGAGATAGCTTGAATTGGTTCAAGAAAACCAACTGTTAAATTTTCAGTGATACCATTTATACCTCACAAATAGGCAAATGCTACAAATCAATGCTTGGTTTATTCTTCTCTTGATTTTTTAGATTTAAGAAAGTGATGGAGAAAATGCTGATATAATATAGGTTAAACTTAAAAATGTGTCATGTGTACATTTTATTTTGGCAAGCCAGTTGTTAAATATTTATCAGTACTTCCTGGATATGTTTCTCAAGTAAGCAAGCTCCCATAAGTATTACAGATGTGCATTATGAACGCCTGTTTCTTTTATAACCCAGGGCTCAATTTTATTTGCCTAAATCTTTTCTTATTTGTGGAGATTGATTAATGGCTGCTCCCTGCCCGTATGAGGAGTGGAATTGTCAAGAGTTTGGGAGGGGAAAGATCCTAATTCTTCTGATTTCCAGCTTTGAAACATTTGAAAATTACAGATTGTCTTCGTGGAAAGGTCCCTGAAAAAAGATAAAGACTCTGGAAAGAAGCTGGAAATGAGAGGAACTATGATTTCTCTCTCTCCCAAGCTCTTGCCCCTTATGCAGACATGGACATCTAGTAATACATCCCCAAGATGAAAAGAGCCTTATGCAAATGACCTTGAATCTTGGGTCATTTATTTGCAAGAAGTTGCCCCTTCTTTGTGGGGTCTTGAGCTCTCTCTCTCCCATAGAATTTTTTTCAGTACCTTTCTGAGATGAAGTTTAACTAAAAACTTATTCCAGATGCATTGAATGAACACCATGTTTTAAAAATGAATTTGGTTCCTACATCAAGATAAAGAATGAAAAATTTACTTACACCTTCTCAAAAGCCCTTCAAGTTCTGATTTGTCCTGGGAATGTATCCTACCATTGTTTGATGGAACTTAGTCATTCTTCAACATGTGATAGAATCAAAGAGCTAGAGCTGGAGGTATTCCAAAAATCACTTTAGTACAAACTTTTTCCTTTATGCATGAGGAAACTGAGGTCCAGG
Source organism: Petaurus breviceps papuanus (assembly GCF_028583685.1). Classification (NCBI taxonomy): domain Eukaryota; kingdom Metazoa; phylum Chordata; class Mammalia; order Diprotodontia; family Petauridae; genus Petaurus; species Petaurus breviceps. Next base: position 2,478,574 of record NW_027186296.1, on the reverse strand, counting down.
TAGGTAACATGATTTGACCCAGATCATTACAGGATAGGTAGTAAGCATCAGCAGCTTGATCTGAACTTAGGTCATCTGATTCTACAGCCTTTTCATTGTACCATATCATGGGGCCAAATTTACCCATTTGGGGAAAGTGATAATGATATATGTTTGTCCTGGTGGGCTTCCATTTTCAATTTTTAAAAAAACTCATTTTTTTAGATTTAGCTCAGGTTTATTTTCAATATGTCCTTTCCTCCCACCTATCCCACCCAGAGATACATTCCTTTGAACAATGAAAATAACACAAAGGGGGAGAGGGCAGCTCAGGAACACTAACCAAACCATCAATCGTTTGACTTTATATGTTGCCCTCCACCTCCATAGTTACTGACCTCTGAAAAGATGGAAGGGAAATGTATTCTCATATCTCCTTTTTAGAGCTAAGGTAACATTTCAATTTATAAAATAGGCAAAAAGAAAGGATGGAGAACTTCTAAAAAGATACCAGTATCTAGGAGAGCTGTTTTATTGTTCTCTGTTGGTCAATTATGGGGACGAATGAGAACAAGAAGTTCTCCCCAATCTGTTTTGTGTAGCCCATACCGTATTACATTTCATTCTAAAGCATAAAGTTCTAATGTTTTATAACACTCTGATGCTCAAAAGGGAGTTTGCTGGCAAGGTACTTAGCACTAAATGTATCCATTTTGGTAGCCCGACATCGCTGGAGAGTACAGATAAATTTCAATAATCTCACTTTTACACCAAGGTATTGGATTCTCATTCTCTGAGGGACTGGTAGAAATAGCAGGCTCCGCTCCAGGGAAGGGAAGGATGAGGTAAAGTGGTTAACAAGAAGCTTTCCCCTAAAACTCAGAGGACCCTTTCAGCCAAGACTGTGAAAATTCCTGCTGCTGTTTTCACTTGCATCTCTGGATGAGGGCAGATTTTCATTAGCCTATTGAACGTTTTGGGTTGTGTTGTGTGGAGGTGCTGGTGGGGAATGACCCCTCGGGAGAAGGATGTATTCAAAGGAAAACAAAAGTAGGCAAAGTAGTCTCTGCCTAACTTCATGATAAGGCCATGAAGGTGGGTTCCCAGGGCAAAGCCAGATGGTCAGCACAAGACTAATGTTAACGTATGAGATGCTTCAGGACATTTCCTCCAACTTTTTAAAAAATATGAATTTCTCCTTGAGAGATTCTTCAGAGTGCTCAAGTTTCCAGAGACACCAAGCTAGTTCTAATAGAGAGCACCACCTGTCCCTGATTTTTTTTTGGAACTTAATATGCTATTTCCTTTCCCTTGGCTTCTTTTTTCTTTTCAAAGTATTGCTATCATATTCTATGCTAGAGCTGTTATTTTCATATTGTACTTATTTGTGAAGGAATTCTTAGATTTACATATATTATTGACTCACTAGAGACAGTTTATGTTGAAAAATGATCACTTTAGTCAATCTATCATTATCTATGCTGTTTTTACTTGTGCTGTATCAAGTTGTCTCCTGTGTTCAAGGAATATGAGTTCAGCTCAAATCAATTCAGTCCAATAAGCACTTATGAAAATATGCGATAAGGTCTGTTCAGTGCTAGATGCTGGGAATATGACAAAAAAAACCAGTCCCTGCCCTTAAAAAGCTTACATTCTCCTGAAAGAGTTTACATGTTGAGAAGAAAAAAACACCTCCCTTTTCATATCTGTGCTTATTCCAATCCATCAGAATCAAAGGTTCTTAACCCTTTAGTGCATCATGGACTTCTCTGGATGATTGATGAATCTATGGACCCTTTCTAAGAGTTACCTCCATTCATGATTGAAGGAAATGCTGCATGTCAGTGAGAATAAGGATGTAATTTTTTTTTCCATCCAAATTCACAGACCACCTAAAATCTATCCATTAACCCATGGACCCCAGGTTAAGAACTCCTGATCTAAATATTTTATTATTATTATTTTATTCTTGCCTCTTCCACAAATTGAATTGCATGACATAGTCGATGGAGTCTTAGACTTGGAGTCAGGAAGAATTTGGGTTTACAATTTCCTTTTTCAACTTACTAATTGTGTGGGTAAGTCACAACCTCCTTGAGCCCTATTTCCTCATCTGGAAACTAGGGATATTAATGCCTCTACTTCTTCCCTTACAGAGCTGTCAAGAAACTCAAATTAAATAATGGGAATTGATAAAAGGAGTCCCAAAAGTCTTAGTGCAATTGAAAACTCTAATAGCTTAAAATCTTACGGTCCTCAAAACACTGTACATCAATTTCCTTATTTGAGCCCCTTGAGGGAGGTACTTCAGGTTTTATCATCTCTGTTTTATATGCAAGGAAATCAAGATTCAGAGAAGCTAAGTAATTTTCCTATGGTCACATAGCTATCAGAGACCAAGATGTAAAAGTACATTGAAAACTTAAAAGGTCTATAGACATGTCAGCTGTTATAATTTGAAGTTAGAAGATCTGGCTTTATATCTTGGCTCCACTATTGACTAACAGTGGAACCTAGGTGTGGGTCTCAGTAATTGTTGTTTTTGTCTTTCCCCCCAACATTTGTGAAATGAAGGGAGTAATTGGGCGATCCCTAAGATTTCTTCCAATTCTGAAGCCAGTGATCCAGTCTTCTCTGATTAAGGGTATATTGGCATGGGGGTAATCAAATAGAATTGAAATGGAAAGATCTCTTTTAACTTGTTCATATACTTCTGCCTATATGGAGCTGTTTGGACCTAATTTAGAACTTGTGTTATGTCATGGTCAGATTCAGAGATAAAGAGACAGTTCAAACTAAAGTAAAAATTATTAACCTTAGCCAAAATTATGATTAAGCTAAGAACTGCATGATTAGAATTCTATCAATTTTTGTTCTTCTGCTATAAATATTACAAGTATTTTGTTTAATTTAGTAGCATTTCATTTTTTCCAATTGCATGTAAAGATAATTTTCAACATTCATTTTTAAAAAGATTTTGAGTTTCAAGTTTTTCTCCCTCCCTCTCTCCCTTCCCCTCTCTCCAAGATGGCAAGCAATCTGATATAGGTTATACATATGCAATCATGTAAAGCATATTTCCACATTAGTCATATTGTGAAAAAAGAAACAGAATGAAAGGGGAAAACATGAATCCCCCCAAAAAGTGAAGATAGTTTGCTTTGATATGCATTCAGACTTCATCAGTTCTTTCTTTGGATGTGGATAGCATTTTCCATCATGAGTCTTCTGGAATTGTCTTGGATCATTGTATTGCTGAGAAGAGCTAAGTCAATCATAGTGATATCAGGTAAGTATTAACCATCTTTACAATGTATTTATCGATTCTCACACCTAAGAATCAAGAATTAAGTGTTCTGTATTGTTATTTCTAGGAGCTAAGGTTAATGAGACAGAGCTTTAGATAGGTACCATATCTGAAATGTTATCCTAGCATATCTCAGAAGGCAGTTAGGTGTCTTAACGAACAGAATACTAGACCTGGAATGAAGAAGAACTGAATTCAAACCCTGTCTCAGTCACATACTAGCTGTGTTATCATGAGCAAATCTCTTAAACCTTGTCTGCCTTAGTTTCTTCACCTGTAAAATGGGAATAATTAAAGCACCTACCTCACAGGGTTATTATGAGGATAAAATATGCCTTTTTAGGTGAACCTTAAAGTAATATAATATAAATGTTGCTTATGAAGGCCTTATGATCACAGATTCCTGTAACACCAGAAAGTTACTCTTCCAAGAATAACCACAATACACAAGACACCCAGAACACTAGAAAAAACAAACAAACATGCACACAGTGAGACACACTATGTGCTGAGAATGTAGACACAGTCCTCCTAGAACCCAATGGCTCATCATGGTCTTTGTTCTCTCTGAAAGCAACGGAAGTAACCACAATAGTGACTGCCCTGTGACCCCCACCAAAGTCTCTTCTTTTTTCCTCTTTATTTTCCCTACAGAATTGTGCCCCTATACAGCCAAAATGACCCTCAAGACCCTTCAGAAGGGAGTGGCTTAACATTGTCCCATGCCAACCATGGTCCTGAATCAACTCAGCCCTTGGTTTATGCAGCTCTTGGCCTCCAGCTGTGAAGGGTTAGTTTCAATTTTTTATCAGTAAGCAGAGGAGTCTACAAGTACAAGAAAAGGTATGCAAGTACTATAACTTCACAGCTGGTACCACCCCATGGCAACACAGAAAGGGCTCAGACCAGAGATTGGAATGAGAATAAGCAGAGTTTGTGCTAAGGAATTCAACTCAAAACAAGGGAAAGAAACTCAAACCAAATAGAGGAATGGGCAGGAAATAACATTCTAGGAGGCAGGCAAACATCAGTGCCATGTCTGGAACCAAGTAGGTTTATGCCTTTCTCCTTTTAACATAGTACTTGGCATATAGTAAACATTTAATAAATACTTAATGATTGACTGAGAATGAATAATGAAAAAAGTATTTATTAAATGCTCAACATTTTCTGAACTCTATGTTAGGTACTGGAGATATATATGCAAAAATGAACTGGTCTTTACCCTCATGGATCTTACATTCTAATTTGTTCATGTTCAGTTGTTTCAATTGTGCCTGATTCTCCATGATCCCATTTGGGGTTTTATTGGCAGAGACATTGGATTGGGTCATCATTTCCTTCTCATTTTACAGATAAGGAAACTGAGGCAAACATTCTTATATTCTAATAGGGGAGACTATACATATAGGGTGACCTGGTAAGGAAATTGTGGTCTGAAAAGTCAAAGTGATGGTGGGTAGAATAATAGGACAGTCAATTGGCCAATATGCCCTTTCCCAGAGGCAATGGTAACATTGAATTGATTATAGTTCTTGAAATGAAAGACAGAAAGAGGTTGATGCTTGTGGGTAGAATGCATGAGTCTAGGGTGTTCAGAGCTGAGTGCCTTAGCTCCTCCCAGAGGCATGGTCTTTGGAAGTCTAGTTTGGAGGGTTGAACAGCAGCAGAGAAGAAAATAGCCAGGGTGAAGGTGAAGCTACACGACTCCATGGAATTCAGAGCTTAGTGGCTAAAACTCTCCTCCAACTGGATTACAGAGGGTAGAAGAATAGTACCAGTAAGCCTGAAAAATAAGCAGGAAGCAGAGTTCCATACAAGTAAGTCCATTTATAACAGGGTTATCATTATAACTCAGGAACAGAGACTAGCTGCTTTCTGTCTTGTTCTCTGTCTCCCTTCCATGTGTGAGAAGACCAGAGTTAGCAGGGATAGGTTACATGTGCTGAGAGGCAGACAGGCCTTATATTATGACTCACCAGGTGAATGGAGCAGTTGATTATGATAGAAGGAGATCCTTTTGTTGGAGCAGAAAGTAACTTAGCAGACGATGAAGGTTCCTAAGGGAAAGAAATTCCCTTTTAGTTGCATATTGTATGATACCTGGGAAAGTATCATTCTTACTTGGAAGACAAATATCTGAGGATGTTTTGATTCCATTACTCTCTTGCCCCCTAGTTTTTAGTCTATTAGGGGAAAATGTGACATACTAAAAAAATATGATACAAACAAAGTAGATAGGAACAAAGTAGGGAGATGGAGAGTAGATGGTAAGGGTCATTCATTGTTAAGGCTGTTCATAGGGGCAATAACGTAGTGCAGTGAATAGAGTACAGGTCATGGATACAGGAAGACATTTTTCCTGAGTTAAAATCTGGCCTCAGACAATTATTTGCTATGTCACCCTGGGAAAGTCATTTAACCCTGTTTGCCTCAGTTTCCTCATCTGTAAAATGAGCTGGAGAAAGAAATGGCTAACCAATCCAATATCTTTGACAAGAAAACCCTAAATAGGGTCATGAAAAGTCAGACATGACTAAAACAAGTGAACAAAAACAACAAAGTCTTTGTATCTATTATGAAGCCTAGCATGAGGACTTGCCAATAATTGATGCTTAGTAGACATCTGTTGATGGATTGGTGGAAGGGGTGGTATTGGGCATTAGGGGTGGAGTCAGTGTCAATGCTTGGCACTAAGATATTATTCAGCCCTTTGAATTTTGAAAACTGTTTTGTAAAGACTAATAAAATGAACAGGAATTGCAGCCTGATACAGTAGAAACTCATATTTTGGAGTCAGAGGACCTGGTTTCAAAGCCTGATTCTGCCATTTACTACCAGTGTGACTTCGGGCAAATCTTTGTACCTCCCTGGGCCTCCACTTCCTCACCTGTGAAAGTAGGATTGGTCAAGATCGCCTCTGTGGTTCATTCTAGCACTTAATTACTGGATAATAATATGATCCCTAGGTTTTAATAAAAGTTATATGACTTATCTTAGTATAATGAATGCAGTGTGATGTGCCATAGTGTGGCTTATTCACGGCACAAGTTGTGGATGGATTTGTTTCACTAACTCTGTGATCTCAGACCACTTCAACTTCTTGGGTCCTAATTTATTGTACCATAAGATTTATTCTCAGTAAGATGTAAGCTCCTTGAGGGTAGGAACTATTTCATTTTTGTCTTCCTATCTCCAGTACCTAACACAGTGGCTGGCTCAGATTAGGTTTTTGATGAATTTAATTGATTTGAGTTTAGAGCATTCCTCATTTGTTAGTGAGTGGGTTAGACTGGCTGATTTTTACAGTCCTCTCCTCTTGTGATCCTATAAATACATTGTCATTTTATTTCTTTTGAAATCAAAATGGGCAGAATCATCTATGGAATCATCAGATCTAGGTCCCTCTCTGCTGCATGTACAATTGAAATTCCCAAATTTATATCGACTCACCCAGATCCCTAACTGCCCCTGCCATTTCTTTAAATTCACAACTAGACTTTATAAGCACTGCTGCTGTATATTTTTTCTTTAGACCAACAGTTTGGTGATGAGAATGGGATTGATGCCTCAATAGAAATAAAATAGGAGAGAAAAACAGACAGCCTCTGAGAGGAAAACAGTCATGAGTTTGGCTGTTGCTCTGTAGAATTTTTTTTTTAGCAAAAATAATTAAGAGAGTTTCTAAAAGTAAATAATATCAAGATAGGCAGGCTGGAAATAAGCACTATTTGAGTCAGTGGTCAGATCTGAGCCATTTTTTCTGATGAAGACCTTGTGGCACCAGGAAAAACCAGGAGAGAAGGGGTTTAATGTTCTCTCTAATGTGTTGAAATTTTTATTCACCTAAGAAAAATGACTCATGTAAAAGATAAACTGGAGTGTTTGAGACCACAAACACCATTCAGGTGAAGAGTTATTTGCAGGGCTAAAAGGCTGTGTTGTAACATGTAAGTCTGATGCTCCTTCATAGATAGGACAATAGATCAGAGTGTGTGTGTGTGTGGGGTGGGGCGAATGGCAGTGATGGTGGTGGTGATGGTGGTAGGAATTAATAGCAAGAAAATACATAGCAATTTGAGGCCAAGGGGAAAATTTCTTTTTCTTAGGGAATGGTTCAAAATTTTGTGTATTAAAAAGGCTAGCAGTTAATTGCTGTTTTTAAAAGGGAATTTCAGTGCCATTGTTGGGGCTTATCTACCCCAGGGTCTCATAAGATAGGGAAGCATTATTACAACTGGTATAGTCATTAATAATATTAACAACAATAATAAAACATTGCTATTCCTATTTCAGAGGGGAAGACACTGAAACAGAGAGACTTAATGCCACAGCAGCAGCAGAGCAATCAATCAACAGTTGTTTATTAAGCAGTGAGGCAAGGAAAACTGGTATGGAAGCTAACCACCTCACACTCCCTTGCTAAAACAACCATTTTTAGGCAGACTTGGAAAAATTTGGATAAGTCCTTAGAAAGTAGGAAAAAAGTGGTGGTGGTGGGAACATAAACCCCCCCCCCCCCAAAGGAACCAAACTTCTCTTGTATTCCAAAACTCACACCAAAAGATTCAAGGGAGAGCACCCTGGGTATTGTCCACAGATCAACTAACAGGAAAAAAAAAATTCAGTTACATTCTTTGCTGTTTGGCATTTGGGTCCTTCAACAAAGAGCTGTAGGTTTAAGGAATTCCAGAACCTGACAAGCTCTGTGTTCAGGGGTAGCACATTAAAATACCACTGAACTCCAACCATAGCAAACTGCAAAGTCTTCCCTTCTCTGCTGCCCTCCTCTTCCCCTTCATCCCTTTCTCTAGAAATAAAGTTTACACAGGAGACTTAGCAATGTAGTGTCATGTTTATGATTTTTTAAATAAGAAGCTAAGATAATTATGCTTTAGAATACTCACTTTCTAGAAGAATAAAATGAGTAATCTCTTTCCCTCTGTTTAGAGACTGTCTCTACACCTATCTTTTAACTGTCACTCCTCTTCTTCCTTTCTTCCTTTTTTCCTCTCCTACTTCCCTTCTTCTCTTTACTTTTCCTTCTTCCCTCTTTCCCTTCCCTCTTTCCTTCTCTTCCTCGGTCTCTCCTTTCTTTTTTTCCTTCCTTCCTCCCTTTCTTGAAATTCCTTTCCTTCCCTTCCCTTCCCTTTCCTTTCCTTTCCTTCTTCCCTTTCTTTTCCTTTATTTTTTTCCTTTCCTTTCCTTTCCTTTCCTTTCCTTCCTTCCTTCCTTCCTTCCTTCCTTCCTTCCTTCCTTCCTTCCTTCCTTCCTTCCTTCCTTCCTTCCTTCCTTCCTTCCTTCCTCCATTCTTCCCTTCCTCCCTGTCTCTTCTCTTTTCTTCTCCCCCATCCCTAATACTAAACACTCTATATCTAATATTGAAAAATATACATTTACAAAACAGATACATGAAAGGTGATTATTCTTAGAAAAAGAGTCTTTGCTTTATAACCTATTGAGTTTTACTAGTACATATAAGTGTTATAACAGCAATTGTGTCTGACCAATATAATGTCTCATGGTCCACATCTTGTATATACATGGTTATTTGCATTTTGTCTTTCCCATTAGACTGTGAGCTCCATGAGGATAGGGATTGTTTACCTTTTTTCCCCTAGCACTTAACACAGTGCTTGTCATGTATTAAGAGCCTAATAAATGCTTATTGGCGTACTCCCTCAGGATTTTTGAAACACTACATACATTAGCTCATCTGAACCTCAAAACAACCCTGTGAAGTGAGTACCACAGGGATTATCTCCATTTTACAGATGAGGAAATAGAGATTTAGAAACCTGCCTGTAATTATATAGCTAATGCGAATCCTGAGTTTTTTGAATTAGAAGGTGGTTCTTTCTGATCTGAAGCCTAGCACTCCCCCAGCTACCTCCTATAAATGATTAATGATTAGACTGAGAAAGGCCATATAGAATCATAGCTCTAGAGCTGAAAGGAACCTCAAAGGCTATCTAACCCAACTGCCCCCCCCTCCATTTTATGGAGAAGGTCTGTGGACATTAAATGTTTTGTCCAAGTTCATATAGATTGAGTGAGCATTCAGTGGTGGGATTTGAACCAAGGTCTCTCATAGTATGCTTTCCCCTGAACCAGGGGTGGGCAGCCTGTGGCCTCAAGGCCACATGTGACCCTCTAGGTCCTTAAGTGCCACCATTTGATCAGCCAAAGGCCTTGAGGCCACAGGTCCACCATCCTTGTACCTGAACCATTTTGCTTTTCAAGGGAATAGGTAGGAGGAAAAAACAATAATGTTAGGAGCCATTATCAAAGAAAGATCAATGAGAAACAAAAAACAAAATTCTCTAAAAGAATTATTTAAATCAGTGAGAAAATGAGATTTGATATACTAATATTTAATTTTCATATGTTCTGTCATTCAAAATTCTGGGTTGGTATGTCACATAGACTAGAGCTCCCTTCCTTGGCTACCATTTTTTGCCCTTTCAAATCCATTTTGTTAACTACATCTCTTCTCTATCCCTCTTCCTCCCTATTTTATGTTTCCATTTAAATTTCTGTAACCCTCATTCTTATTGTTAACAAACCACCCTTCATATTAAACATGTGCTGTTTTCTTAGAAATCATTTTGCGTACGTTTTGTATTTGTATTTCCATATACATGTTCTTTCTTTCTAATAGAACTTATCCTTGAGGTAAGGGACTGTTTCATTTTTATGTTTGTATCACCAGCACTTAAAAGAGTGCCAGGTACAAAATAGATGCTTGCTAAATATTTGTTGAATTCAATATGACTTTTTAGCGGGCATATCTATTGCTCAAAATGAATTACACCATGTATGTTTAGGTTGCTCTGTATGAGAGGCCATGGAAGTAAGTGATGGTTAGATTTGTCTTGGGATTTTGTCTGCAAAGAGAATCACTAAAAAAGAATCTTTTATTTTTTATTTTCTATTTATTTATTTCAAATTTTATTTATTTTGAACTTAAGAAATAAAACAAGCATTTTTTCATAACATGGTAAAATAATAAAAAAAAAATGATTGTACATGAAACTGAAAATCTATTAGGTACAACTTGCTATTCCTTTTAGAGATATCCTGAAAGTCAAGGACATCTGGATTCAAGTTCCACCTTTGATATGTATTGGTTCTGTGGCCCCTAGGCAAGTCACAACCTCTCTAGTAGCCCAAGCAACTCTCTAATCCCAACTATCAGAGCAAGTGCCCCACTGCATTGGTCAGAGAATTTCCTCTACCTATACCACTGAAATCACATCTAGTCCAAAAAAAGAGAGCAATATGTATATATTTGTGTCATGGGAGTTATGGGAGTCTGAATTCATTCTGTATCTCCTATTAGACTGGAAACCACTTTAGGTAGGGGCCTTGTCATCAGTCTCTGTCTCTATGTCTCTCTCTCTCTCTCTGTCTCTCTCTGTCTCTCTGTCTCTGTCTCTGTCTCTGTCTCTCTGTCTCTCTGTCTCTCTGTCTCTCTCTCTCTCTGTCTCTCTCTGTCTCTCTCTCTCTCTCTCTCTCTCTCTCTCTCTCTCTCTCTCTGTCTCTGTCTCTCTGTCTCACTGTCTCTCTAATTCCTTCTCTTAATAATAAAGAGTACCTTAATTCCTAGATGAGTGAACTTTGTGCCTAGGTGCTCAATAAATGTTGAGAACCAATTGACAGATTTTTAGAGATACTAAGCAGATCCACAATAATAATTCATTTTATAGCCATTTCCTGCAAGAAAAAAAAGCTTATAAAATTGCCCTGCTGCTGTCACCTTCTTCCTCCTATGAGGTCATATGCAGCTGGCATTTTCTTGGCAACTGTACAATACAAACTTGCTGCCTTCTGTACATCTGCATCCAATGTGGACTGCATCGGACCTTTTTATTTTCATTTCCTGGATTAGGGTTCCTAACACTTTCTACCACTACTCTCTTTATTCTACCTCTCCTGCCACCCCAGTTGCTCAAAGTAGGGCTGAAGCACTGGAAAAAAAAGCAGGGGACTGAGACACTGGGAACAGAATGTGAGACCCCTAAATTGCAAAGCTACAATGTGGTTGGCTCTGCCTAAGGCTTCTGTTATAGGATGCACCCCATTGCACTTTAGGGAAAAAAAAAAACAAATTCTTGCTGAGCTGCTCTTTTAAAAACTGAATGCTTACCCGCTGTTCAGTCCTCCTAGCCAAATTCTAATGACTCTTTGCAAATAAAACAGGTGCAACCAAAAGTACCCAGGGACATAGGTATTTAAGATTTCACTGTGACTGTGAGAATCAGAGGAAAAGTCTGAGGAATTGGGTCACAAGGCAAGGTATGGGAACTCTGGTCCAGCAAGATATTCAGTGCTAATACAGTGTGTGGAGACTGTATAATGAGAAGAGGCTCATGTGAATCAGATGTTAGCTAGTCATTTGGACGACTCAGAGGGTTATACAGTCTGAAGTGACATTATCTGGTTGGGAAGTTCCAATAATGAAAACGTAAATGTTGCTACTGCCTAAGCCTGTGAGAGCGTATGGAACCGGCAGCTGTTAGGCCTTACATGTCAGTAAGGCCTCCAGACCTCAGCCTGCTAAGGAGCATGGAGATCAGTAGCTCAATTAAATTAGGATTTGAGCTAGGTTGGAAATCTTTAGAGGATATGATAGTATCCTAATACTGTGTTAGACATATAGAGTGGACTTCTATACCTCCCAAAATGTTCTTACTTGAGGTAGTTGGTGAGTGAATGGGGAGTGAACTATCAAGTATATACATCTAGTAGGCACAGTAGATAATGCACTGGACCTGGAGTCAGGAGGATCTGAATTCAAATCCTGCTTCAGACACTTACTAGCCATGTGACCCTGGGCAAGTTACTTAACCTTTGTCTGCCTCAGTTTCTTCATAGGTAGAATGGAAGTAATACTGTACCTGCTTCCCAGGGATGTTGTGAGGATCAAATGAGGTCATTTTTTTTGTGAGGTGCAAAGGCTTAGCACATCTTCATTGTTCCTGTTGTTTCACAGTTGTGTCTTACTCTTCATGACCCCATTTGAGGTTTTCTTGGCAAAGATATAGGAGTGGTTTGCCATTTCCTTCTCCAGATCATTTTGCAGATGAGGAAACTGAGGCAAACAGGTTTAAGTGACTTGTCCCGGGTTACACAGCTAGGAAGTGTCTGAGATTAGATTTGAACTCAGGAGGAGGAGTTTTCCTAATTCCAGACTGTATACTCTATCTACTGTGCCATCTAGCTGCCCCTGCCCCTGTAAACCTTACAGCACTATATAAATGCTATGATTATGATGATGAGGTAGTGGTAATTCATCTCCTTTATAAGTCACTGAACCACTTTGTACTTCCTGGTCTATAAAATAGAATAATTTAATTAGGAGATATTATCAAAGTGTTTTGAAACCCACAAAAGAAGTATATTGTGAAACACAAAAACAAAAATTACAAAAACCAACCAAACAACCAATCAACCAATGTCACCAACATGGTATTATCACTGTCCTGGAGCCAACTGAGTTCAACAGAGAGCACTGGCTTACATTAAGGGACCTATGTCCTAGGCCCAATTCTGGCACTAATTAACTGCATGGCTTTGGGTTCTCCACCAATATGCATGTCCTTTCCTTTCTAGAAAATGAAGAGGTGTGGACTACATGCTCTGTCAGGTCCCTTCCGGCTCCAACACCCTACCAGCCTGGAAAACCATTCTGTGTATCAGTCTGGATTGCATAGGTGCTGTTGGGACGGGCTGTAAAACAGCGAAGGTGCACACTGAAGCTGCTGCTGGAATGAGGGCTCTAAATTTTGAAGATGTGCACCTTGGGCTAGGGTGTCCTGGTGGCATAATTTTTCTACCTCGTGTTTCATTAGCTATGGGATTAGCTGAGTTACTGAAGTCCCTGATGAGAACAGGACGTGTAGGTTTTTCTGTGGGACTTGACACAATTGGATCTCTTACTGCTTCTAGTAACGTTTGCATCTGACCTCAATTCAAATGAACCTTTTATTCTCTCTTACTCCTAATCTTGCTGTTTTGTGGAACAACTTTTATTGTTTTATATTTGCTTCATAGTACCTAACACAGTGCTTTGCACAGAGAAAATGTTTAATAAAAATTTCTTACTTTCTAGGGATACTGCAAAGGTTTCTTTTTATTTTTTTGGAAGGGGGGAAGGTAGGGCAATTGGGGTTAAGTGACTTGCCCAAGGTCACATGGCTAGTTTTGTATTAAGTGTCTGAAGCCAGATTTGAACTCCTGTACTCCTGACTCCAGGGCTGGTGCTCTATTCACTGTGCCACTTAGCCACCCCTTGCAAAAGTTTCTTATGGCTATGCCCATCTCCTTCCTCTTTCTCTGAGCTATCTTCACCCTTTTCCACTCATCCCATCTCAATCAGATAATAAGTATTGATATAATACCTGCTATGTGTCTGCAAGAATGATTTCTATTTCTTTTAACTACCTAGAGGCAATGAGAAGGTATGGAGGGAGTGTTTTTCAAATCCCAGCTCTGCAAATTACTATCTTTGTGACCTTAGACAAGTCACTTTAATTCTCTGGACCCCAGTTTCCTCAAATGTAGGCTGGATTAATCCATGTGGAGCTGGATTACATGATCTCTAAGGTAACATCCAGCTCTAAACTTATGCAGATACATATTAGCTGCGGGACCCTAAGCAAGTCACTTAACCTCAGCCTCCCTCAATCTCCTCAACTGTAAAATGGGGATAATGATAGCACTTACCTCCTAGAGCTGTTATGAAGATCAAATGAGACAATATTTGTAAAGTGTTTTTCAAACCTTAGAGCTCTATATAAACAATATTATTATTATTATTACTGATAAAAATTTAGGGACAATATTCAATTAGAGTAATAGCCTTTTCACCTAAAAATATTCCCACATGTGCAATTTAAAAAAAATTTGATAAACATTTATTAAGCATCATATTTATTTATTTATTTTTTGCTTTTTGGAGGGGGGAAGGCAGGGCAATTGGGGTTAATTGACTTGCCCAAGGTCACACAGCTAGTTTAGTGTTAAGTGTCTGAGGTTGGATTTGAACTCAGGTCCTCCTGACTCCAGGGTCAGTGTTCTATTCACTGCACCACCTAGCTTCCCCAAGCATCATATTTATTTTTAAGTATCCATTGTGTATTTAAGTATCATATCTATAACACTCTTCTTTGTGAATTCATCTGTGGAGGCAGCTACTCTAAAGGAAGATATGGCTGGAAAAAAGTATATGTGTTTATATATATATATGTTTATATATACACACACCTATACATAAATTTACTGATTCTCTCTGTCAATCAAGCTATTTCATGTAATTTTGGGTCATTTTATGAATTAAGACTGCAGGGGTGGGAAATCTGTGGCCTCAAGGACACATATGACCCTCTAGGTTCCCAATTTCACAGTTTGGATTCACTCAAAAGGCCACACTTGAGGACCTAGGCGGCCGCATGTGGCCTTGAGGCTGCATGTTCCCCTCCCCTGAGGCTGACCTTCTTGGCATGGGACTGGCCTTCTTGCTTTAAGGATGCTCTGGTCTTCTTCCATGTGTTAAGGGAAGGAAGAAGCTCCTTAGGGGGAGCTCCCTTCTTCTATGAAATCACAAGTGCAGTCCAATTAGGGAAGGGGCCAGTGAAAGAAGGGGTTGGAAGGAAAGAAGGATCAGTAAGATGGAGGCCTGGTATCACTGAATCTAAACCACAAGGAGGTTGTGACTCCTAGTTTACATAATGAAAAAGGGCTCATGTAGATTCTGGTCCTATAGCTAAATTACTGCATGAATTCTCCTTCGCTCAGTTTTCTCATCTGCAAAAGGGGGATAATGTAATTTGTATTCAACTCTCATAGGATCTAGAGTTGGAAAGGACCTTATAATTTAAATAGTCCACTTCCTTCATTTAACAGATGAGGAAATGAGGGCAGAGGGAGTGGAAATCACTTGTCCAACAGCTCATGTTATTAAGGAGCAGAGCCTGTATTTGAAGCCACACCCCCTCTTATTCAACCTAGCTGAAAGTGTTCTATTCCTCAAATTTTCCTAGAGGACTTTGCTTGGCTATCCCCTTTGTCCTAGTAAGTACCTATCTTGTATTTACTTATCTGTGTGCAAATGGTATAACTTCTTCCTTACTATAAGCCACCTGAGGGTAGGAGGCATTTTATTGACTTTGTAGCCCCAGTACCTAACACAGGACCTTGAACATAGTAGGTGCTTTATAAATATTTATTAGGTGGAATTGAAGGAGAACTGGGATTTGAACCCACTATCCTTTTACCCCAAATCCAATGCTGCCTCCGCTCTACCCTGCTCTCACAGAGTTGTTTTAAGGCAATAACTGACAGGAATAATTAATAAAGGCTCATGTGGAGCACTTAACAACTATAGGGCTACATAAATATGAGGAAATAATGAGGAGGAGAGAAGCAGCCACCTAGGCACTTAATATACTCAGCATACCTTTATACCATAGCAACCGACATTATTTTTCTACTGGTAGTCACTCCTTTGTTCTATTTGCACGTTATGAATTTATATGCTTACATTTTTCACATGTAGTTTGGTAAAAACTAGAAAAAATATCATTTTATTATCTTCCCTCCTTCCTTTACTTCCACCTTTCTTCCCTCTCTTTCCTTTTCTCTCCTTTCTCTTGTTTCCTTCTTTCCCTTTTTTCTTTCTCTCTCCCTTATCCCCTCTATATTTTCCTTCCTTCCTTCCTTCCTTCCTTCCTTCCTTCCTTCCTTCCTTCCTTCCTTCCTTCCTTCCTTCCTTCCTTCCTTCCTTCATATTATCTTTACATTTAGGGTTTCACAACCTGCCCATAAAAATTTGCTCCTGGGTGAAGTTCAGCAAATGAGGTCCCAGCCTTGTGTGGGTATTTTGTACCAAATTTCAAAACATATTGGGAGCTGGGTTCAGTGTGGATGGAATCATAAATCATGATAAACCTTAGAGCAAAAATCCTTTTTTACATTGACTAGCTACAAGATTATTTAGTACAACTTAGTTATAGTGCGTAAGTGGCATAAAAATCTACGAGTGAGATTTGGTAGTTTTAACAACTTAGAAAGGCTTATTCCCTACATCCTCTAAGTCCTATGCCTAATTTTTTTTTTACTCTAAATAAATATACAATCCATTTATGCTGAAGTGATAAGGAAGAAGTTCCTTTGTATAAGGGTAGACAGCATTCTGTCATATTCATTTATCTATGTTCTAGTTGTTTCAACCAATATTATCTTGTCTTGGTTTTCATGGTGGAAAGAAGTCACAGCAGAGAGTTCCACGATAAACTGCTCATAGACATCTTGGGGGGTGGGAGGAGGTGTTAAGGTGGTTGTTCCTTTTCTCTCTCCCCTAAATTCTGTAAGATCTACTAAAAAGGGGAGAGAGAAAAAACAAGAACAAGAACAAGCTTAACACCTCCCCTCACCTCCCAAGATGTCTATGGGCAGCTTATCATCAGCCTCTCTGCTGTGTCTCTTCTTTCCACCATGAAAACCAAGACAAGATAATTTTGTTTGAACATACCATTCATACTCTTAGGGTTGCCTCCCAAATATTGCCTTATTTTGAGCTAGCAAATTCCTTTGGTCTGAAGCTGCCTTAATGCTTCAAGGCACCCCTATGATTAAGGGAGGACACACAAATTTGATTGTCTATTCTAAAGACAGGAGGGAGAGAGAGAGATAGAGAGACACACACACACAGACAGAGAGAACGAGAGACAGAATGAGAAGAGAGAGACAGAGACAGAGAGAATGGGGGGGGGAGAGGGAGATAAA